>NW_012267371.1:840059-864687 GCF_000151885.1 Dipodomys ordii | reverse complement strand
GCTCAAGGCTAGCGCTCTACCACTTGAGCCACAGCACCACTTCTGACTTTTACACATAACCACCCAAGATACAAAAACAGCCCAGGAGGAATAAAACAGGAAGACACAAAAATTAAGACAAAAACTTACCTTCCCAGCTATCCTGAAGGCAACGACCTTGCCCAATGACTCCTCCATGTCTCCCACCATAATTACTATTCTCATTCTTTTCTCTAAGCCATTCTTTAAACCTTAAGGTCTTACCAATAGCTTCCAGAACTAATTGTTTCTTAGCTGACAATATACAGCTTATAGGTTACACTGCAACATCACTTACAAAGTAAACAGAATTTTAGACCTTTAAGGAATTTAAAATAGTCTTACTTTTCAAATGAAGAAAATGAGGCCTATTATTGAGAAAAGTCTGTTAATATAAGAACCAGGATCAGTATGAGGCCCTCCTCAATGCTATTTCTGCTTCTACTGTAGAGTAAACCTCGATTATAATACATGAAGTTGCATAAAATAAAGACCTTCTTAGCTTACAATGATACTGGAATTCTAAGTGCAATGAAAAATTTACCATCTCCTTCCAGATCGTCTGTTTCATCAGCCCAGTTGACCGGTTTGGGGGCATAGGTGCTTCCTCCACCAGTTCCCCCATCCTCAGCCAGAAAGTCTGTTAGGGAGATAGTCTTCCCCTTCTTATTCTTCTTTTTTGCTGTTTTAGACAAGAAAAACATTATTTATGGATACTCAGAAATCTGGTTGTTGCAATGTAAGTACACTTACAAAGGCCCACCGAAAGATTAGATTTTTGGCACATTCATACCATTCAGATATAAATATAAAAGCATAATATAACATTCCAGAAAGGTTCTAATAGTAAGTAGAGGCTGAGGCAGGAAGATGTTGAATTTAAGGCCAGCCAGGCAGCACAATAAGATCTCATCTCAGTAAGTTGCAAGAGCTGGGTGCTGGTGGCTCACACCTGTAATCCTAGCTACTCAGGAGGCTGAGATCTGAGACTGCAGTTCAAAGCCATCTCCAGTAAACCACTAGAAAACTGGAAGTGGCTCTAGTGGTAGAGTGCTAGTCTTGAGCTGAAGAGCGGACCAGAGTTCAAACCCCACAACCAACAAAAAAAAGTTGCAGGAAACTGACTGAGGAAATCTAACCTAATCAGATGGTGTTGAGGAATCTAATAGGCAAATATTCTACCACTGATTTACTATATACATTCTCTCAGTCTCACTTGATTTTTTTTTTTTTTGGTGCCAGTCCTGGGGCTTGAACTCAGGGCCTGGGTAATGACTCTTGAGCTTTTTTGTTCAAGGTTAGTGCTCTGCCACTTGTACCACAGCTCCATTTCCAGCCTGTTTTGTTTTTGTTTTGTTATGTTATACACAGCTTCCTGAGCCTTGGGATGGCTTTGAACTGTGATCCTCAGATCTCAGACTTCTGAGTAGCTTGGATTACAGAAGTGAGCCACCAGGGCAGGGCCCAGTCCATTTGATTTTTTTTAACTATTTCTATTTAAGACTGGTTATTCTATTCACTGCTCCTTGGAAATATAAAATATTCTATATACGCCTTTAAAAAATTCTCCGTATAGTAATCACCAGATTTTAATTCTCCACATAGTGTTAGGTATATAAAAAGAGGTAGCCAAGTAAGAACAGCCCTACGCACGTGGTATGTATGCCTTTTTTAGGTGCTATGGAGGTTTGCATTCAGGATCTTACTCCTTAGTCTTACCCTCAACCCTATCCTATTTTGCTGTTTTGGGGATAGAGCCTGGTATTTTTGCCCCGGACCAATCATTCTATTTATACTTTCTGCATTTTTTTTTTTTGCCGGTTGTGGTCTTGAACTCACGGCCTGGGCGCTATCCCTCAGCTCCTCAGCTCTTCGGCTCAAGGCTAGCGCTCCACTACTTAAGCCACAGTGAGCCACAGTGCCACTTCCAGCATTCTGTGTTTATGTGGTGCTGAGGAATTGAACCCAGGGCCTTATGCATGCGAGGCAAGCACTATACCACTGAGCCACATTCCCAGCCCTACTTTCCGCATTTTTGCAAATGTCAGGCATGGACCACCATGTCAGCTATTGGTTGAGATAGGGACTTACTAATTTTTTGCCTGGGCTGATCTTTCTCAATTTCTGCCTCCCCGGCAGCTAGAATCACAAGTGTGAACCACTGTGACTAGCTCTATAGCACTTCTGGGGAATAGAAATCATAGTTACCAATTTAAAGAGAAGGAAAGCTAAGACTAGGAGGTTAATTATCAGATACCAGTTGGAGAGTAATTAAAACGCAGGGCCTTTTTTGTGTGTGTGTTGGCTGTAGTGCTTGAACTCAGGGCCTGGGTCCTGTCCCTGGGTTCTTTGCTCAAGGCTAGCGCTCTTAGAGACACAGTGCCACCTATGGTTTTCCAGTGGTTAATTGGAAATAGTTTCATAAGGACTTTTCTGCCTGGGCTGGCTTTGAATGACAATCCTCAGATCTCAGCCTCCTGAGTAGCTAGGATTACAGGTGTGAGCCATTGGCGCCTAGACAGGACTTTCCTTATTATATCACATGGACCCCCATCCTTGAAGTCCTGTTGCATATTACCATAGCCATGGCAAAATGTTGTTATATTCAGTGTTATTTGAATAGCTAGAATTAATATTCCCTAAATATCTTCTTCTCTACCTTACCACAATATATTAAGATATTGGCACTAAAAGGAAAGTTCAAGAAAACCTTAACAGTCAACAAATCTAGTGAGCTGACCCTGGCACTCTATCTTCAGAACTTCATGTGCATCAGAACCAGAGCTTGAGCTCAGTACCCCATCACTTGACCCATGCCTCCAACCTAGAATTGTGCTGGTTAACAGGAGACGGAGTATCCTGGACTTTCCTGCCACAGCTGGCTTCAAATCCTGATTCTCAGATCCCAGGCTCCCTTGAGTAGCTAGGTTTATAGGCAAATTGCCCAGCTTCCTCAGAACTTCTAAGATAGTACAACCAACAGTTAGTTTAGTAGAGGGCCTAAGACAAGTTCTAGAACTGACTCAACTGTAGCCACTAAATGATTAAGAAAAAAGACCTGGAGTAGTGGCACAAACCTGAAATCCTGGTCCTTCTGTGGTCTGAGACAGGATCACATATTTGAAGCCAGTCTAAGCTATATAGCAAAAATCTACCTCAAAATAAATAAAGGTGAGATGCTGGTGGCTCACATTTGTGATCCTAGTTATAATAGGAAGCCAAAATGAAGGATCTCAGTTCCAAGTCAGCCCAGATAGCAAAGTCCATGAGATATCACTTGCTTAATAGAAGGCTATTCTCCCAAATTCAACTGCTGGGAAATAAAGATGACCAGTCTGCTATGCTACACAGTTTCCTGAACATAAAATGAACCTGAAGCATTATGATCTTACACCAAAATAAAAGAATCTGGAATTATTCTGCCCTTTGCTCTGAATTTGGCTTGAATCAACTTTTGTGCATTAGGGTTTCATAATCCTTATTCTTTAGACTCTGCCCTCGTTTAGCATTTTCACTTAAGGCTGGTGTGCTTTATCACTTGAGCCACATCTCTAACTTTCATTTTTTTCTGGTTAATTGTACATAAGAGTCTCTTGGATTTGTCTGTCTGGACTGGTTTTGAACCCTGATATTCATATCTCAGCCTCTTGAGTAGCTAGGCATGAGCTACCAGTGTCTGGCAACCTCTTGACACTTTGACAACAGAAGTTTCACACTTTATTTGAAATTCAAAAATAAACTTCATAGTAAATCACATAATTTAAAAATTATTTTCAGATCATACACATGAAATTCTGAGGATCTAAAATTTCAGGCTTGCCCCCTAAACAGCAAGAGACTGTTTCAAATACAAGAAAAAAGGTGATTTTAAAAAGTAGAATAGGAAATGGCGCTGCAGCTCAAGAGGTAGAGCACTCACCTTGAGCTGAAGAGGTGAGGGATAGCGCCCAAGACCAGAGTTCAAGCCCCATGACCGACAAAACAAAAACAAAACAAAAAGTAGAATAAGGGGTTGGGAAGGTGGCTCAGTGGTAGAGTGCTTGCCTTGCATGCAAGGCAAGGGTTCAATCCCTCAGCAACTCATAAGCAGAAAGTCGGAAATGGAGCTGTGGCTCAAGTGGTAGAGCACTAACCTTGAGCAGAAGAGCTGAGGGACAGAGTCCAGGCCCCACAACTGACAAAAAGAAAAAGAAGAATAGGGGCTGGGAAGGTGGCTCAGTGGTAGAGTGCTTGCCTTGTGTGCATGAGGCCCTGGGTTTAATTCCTTAGCACCACACAAGTAGAAAAAGCTGAAAGTGACAAGTGATAGAGCGCTAGCCTTGAGCTGAAGGACAGCGCCCAGGCCCCACAACTGACTAAAAAATAAAAATAAAAAAATTAGTAAAAATGTTTGTATCATGCTGCTTATGATATTAACCAAGAAATGATGTCATCCAAATCCTTCATGCCTTCTGTTCCTCTAATACCTGGGCCAGTGCATATTTCAACAGAATTCTCGGCTCTGCAGTACTGTTTAATGCTCATTGTCCCCAGACATTATAAAGTGGCTGCAATAAATGGAGACCTCAAGATTATCAGATACAGTGTGTATAAAATATGCTTCCTCTATTTTTATTCCCAGAAATGTTTCCTATTATTACTTCATTAGCATAAAGGCACCAAACAATAGATGCTGGGAATTATAACCTAGACTAGCAGCTATTACTTGATTTCTAAAGAGAGGACACTTATAGTCAATAAAGTTGATTTGTAAACCTGAATTAGTGCTGTGGCTCAATTGGTTGGACCCTAGTCTTGAGCTGAAGAGCTGAGGGATAGCACCCAGACCCAGAGTTCAAGACCCATGACCGACCCTCCCCCCAAAAAAACCCACAAAAAAGCTAGGAGAGCAAAACAAAAACCAAAGGCCTCGAGCTCAAATCCCAGCATAGCATAGAAATGTTCACAGCAGCACGAACAATCCAAATGCCTACGATCAGATTAATACACAAAACAGTGGTATATTCATAGAATGGAGTATTATTTGGCAATCAAAAGGGAGCACTGAGACATTCTATAATGTGGATGACAGATAAAACAGCTAGTCACAAAACATTATGTATTATATAAAACTACATATAAATGTTCAGAATAAGTAAATACAAAGAAATAGAAGGGTGGCTGGGGAGAAGGGGAAGTGACTACAGAGATAAGGTGCTTCCTTTTGAGCAATGAAATGTTTTCAAATTAAGTGACGATGGCTGAATTTTCCTAAATGGTAAAGTGTCTACCATGTACCTCCCATGTTCCTTTCAATCATTAGCAGTGACCCCTACCCCAAATACCAAATTGTACACTATTTACTTAGTAATTTGTTTTTTTAAAGACAGGGTCTCACTATGGCTGGCTTTCTTCATAATTCTGCCTTAGTCTGCTGAGTACAGATATGCTAAAATGTTCAGCTAAATCATACATTTTAAAAGGGTAAATTTTATGGTATATGAATTATATCTGAATGAAGCTATTAAGTTATATATAATAGTTATTAACTGTTTCTTCAAGAAGTATATAAAAATGCAATGAATCCATACAAATAATGCTAAAAATTATACTTCTCTTGGAGGATGAAAACAAGCTTCAATGCAGTATAATGTTGAGAGGCCCCATCAACTGCACTGGACATTGACCAAAATGAACTAAAACTCAATGGCAGCGATGAGAGGGAGGGAACAGCTGATGCTATACAAAACAAAGAAATGTACATAGCACTCAATGTGGAAGAAATAACTGTATTGCAAAGCTCATAGAACTCATTAATGTTACAGACAATGATAGACAATTTGTCCTATGAAAGTTAGAATGTATTTGTAACTTTAAGCTTCACTATCTCACAATACTGTGAAATTTGGGAAATTATGTAACCACTTAATCACAATAAAAATTTTGAAAAAAAAGAGAAAAATTATTAAACAAACAACAACAACAACAAAAAACTGACATTGGGCTGAGATGTAGCTCAGTGGCAAAATGCTTGCCTAGCAAGTACAACGTCCTGGGTCAATCCCCAGTACCAAAAAAGAAAAGAAATAGTTAAGCGGGCGCCGGTGGGTCACGCCTGTACTCCTAGCTACTCAGGAGGAGGATCGAGGTTCAAACCCAGACTCTTATCTCCAATAAACCACCAGAAAACTGGAAGTGGCTCCGTGGCTTATGCAGTAGAGCGCTTGCCTTGAGCTGAAGAGCGCAGGGACAGTGCCCAAGCCCAGAGTTCAAGCCCCATGACCAACAAAAAAGAAAAGAAAGAGTTAAAAAGAATCCAAACAAATAAAAAACTGACATTACTTAGAATACAGCTTTATTCTGACAGTAGTCTATTGAATTTTTTTAAACTTTTTTTTTTTGGGCCAGTTTTTTGGGGCTTGAATTCAGGGCTTGTCCTAGAGCTTCTTTTGCTCAAGGCTAGCACTCTATCACTTAAGCCACAGCACCACTTCCGGTTTCCTGGAGATAAGTCTCTTGGACTTCCCTGCCCAGGTTGGCTTTGAACTCAGCCTCCCGAGTAGCTAGGATTACAGGGGTGACCCACTGGCACCTAGCTTATATTGAATTTTTATGTTTTTGTCTTGTCCTGAATTTAAGTATCCTCCTTTCACAGTAACATATATCATAGTATATCATATATAAGGTGGGACTGGAAATCAGGTAATCTGTGAGCAACACATAATGGCAACTTTGAAGTAATTTTTTCGTGCTTGTACTAGGGTTTGAACTCAGGGCCTTTAGTTCTTGCACAGTCTTTTCATTCATGACTAGGACTCTAAAACTATTTAACTACAAAAAGCAGCACTGCATGAAAACAACCACTGAACATCATCTTAATCAAACAAAAAATCACGTTAGCTGGCGCCGGTGGTCATGCCTGTAATCCTAGTTACTCAGGAGGATGGGATCTGAGGATTGTGGTTCAAAGCCAGCTCAGGCAGGAAAGCCCATGAAGACTCTTATCTCTAATAACCACCAGAAAACTAGAAGTGCGGGGCTGGGAAGATGGCTCAGTGGTAGAGCGCTTGCTTTGCATGCTTGAGGCCCTGGGTTTGATTCCTCAGCACCACATAAGCAAAAAGAAAAAAGCCGGAAGTGGCGCTGTGGCTCAAATGGTGAGGGCCAGGCCCAGAGTTCAGGCCCCATGATCGGACCCCCCCCCAAAAAAAACTAGAAGTGGTACTGTAGCTCAAGTGGTAGAGTGCTAGCCTTGAGCTGAAGAGCTCAAGGCCCAGCACAGTGCCCAGGCCCAGAGTTCAAGCCCCACAACCAACTAAACCAAACCAACCAACCAACCAACAACAACAAAAAAAACCCTAGGCACATCTTACATAATTATTTGCAGTTTTAAGGCATTGAAAGTGTTAATTTTTTTTTTTTGGGTCCAGTCATGGGGCCTGAACTCTGGGCCTGGGCGCTGTCCCTCAGCTCTTCAGCTCAAGGCTAGCGCTCTACCACTTGAGCCACAGCGCCACTTCCGGCTTTTTTCTTTTTGCTTATGTGGTGCTGAGGAATCGAACCCAGGGCCTCTGGCATGCAAGGCAAGCGCTCTACCACTGAGCCACCTTCCCAGCCCCTAAAAGTGTTAATTTTTATCAAACATATTTGACTCCTTATTAGTAAGGGGTGAGCAGATAAACTACATCCACTTTACAAATGAAGAAACTGGAACTAAAGAGGTAACTGGTATTTTAATATCAAAACTATTTCTGAGTACTGGTGCTCATGCCCATAATCCTGGCAAGGTAGTAAATTGAGATCTCTAAGAATAGTGAGAACCAAATCTTGGTAGAAACAACTAATAAGTGATTAACAAATGTTTCCTCAAATTAACATTACTCTATAAAAGCAACAAATTATACTGCTCTTAGAGCCTAGCCATTAAAATAAGTTTTATATGATATAATGAGGTCCTATCTCAACTGTATTGTATAGGTTAACAGAACACAGAATACTATTAAAATGAAAAAAAAATGCCAAACAGATTCAAGGAGTTTTCTGAGACAGGATTTGTTATGTAGCTTTGTCTAGTCCCCTACTACTGAGCCTCTTTCAGTCTCTGAAGTGCTGAGATTACACACGTATATCTGGGAGCCAGATATGCCCCAGCCAAATCCCTTCCTTTTTGGTGTCAGTCTTGAACTCAGGATTTGGTGCTATCCCTGAACTTTTTGGCTCAAGGCTTGTGCTCTATCACTTGAGTGACAGTTCCACACTTTGTTTTTTTACGTGGTTAACTGAGAGAAGAGTGGCTGGCCTCGAACTGATACCTTCAGAACTCAGCCTCCTCAGTAGCTAGGATTACAGGCACTGGGAACCTGCTCAAAGCAACCAAGTAAAGAATTAAATGCCATGGCTCAGTTAACAAAGTTTCCCAGAAATAATTCAATTACCCTCATTCAATACAAGTTCAAGACATTTTCTGACACTGAAAGTCATTATCAGGTTACACTGGAAACTGATACTGCTGCAAAGAGATGCTTGGTCCTGAACAGATTTATAAAATTTATAAAACTTGATCATCTATTTTCAGAGAGAAAACCCAATACCCATTTCCAACTTCTGGGTCATACTTGTAACATACACAATAGGAAAAAAATTTCTTCAAGGGCAGACCAAAATGTAACCTCATGCTTAGATACCAGAAAAAGCTATAAAGATTAAGATCTACTGAACTGAACTAAAGGAAATGAGCATTTCCAAGGGGGCAGTCAATATGATTTAACAAAAGGGATACCATTCAGTAAATCTTCTTAACCAGTTTGCATTACACTAAACAAAACTAAGCTCAGAGACTGCTATGTCTTCTACCTCTCAAAATTTTACAGAAGATAGGGAGAAGGGAAATATGACTTCTCATTAAATTATGAGACTCAACTGCCAAGGTAGAAAATCTAGGCCATGTACATACTTCACACAATAGTTAGCTTTTGGGCAGATTCTCAAATTTAGGTAGACACCATGGTATAGCCAAGTTGATAGAGTCTGGAATATCCAAGATTTTGACCCTGCCAACCAATATATGGCCTTAAGCAAATTTTGTCAGTGGGGACACAGCTGACAAAATTTCCTTACATTGCCTCAGAGGATGAACTAAAACAACATATACAAAAGTGCTTGATCAGTGACCCAATGAAACCTATGCTCTAATGTAATTCAATTCTGTCAACATTTCCCAAATGACAATGATACTCCTTTGCTTCCTTGTAATAATAGTGAAGAAAATTTCCTGGCTGTTACATGAGCGTTCAGAGACAGCCAATTCTTAGTGAATTTTCAGTAATGCAGGTTGCAGTCATGCCCGGAAAACCAATCTATATGTCCCAAACTAGAATAACCACTAGATGTTACAAAGCCCAGGGGTACTCGGCTACAAATGCAGGTAAACTTAAATGGCAGAGACAATCCAAGTTCTTGTTTTTTTTTAATTTAAAGGCACTCTACCACTGAAGCCACACTCAAGCAACCCGTTATTTTAATAGCACTTCTAAAAGTTTTATTAGTGGTCTAAGAAAACGAACCCTACACCGGAATTCAACTAGAATGGAAGCTCCCCAAGACAGGGATCTTCTCTTGTTCACACTTAAAATTGGGCTGACATACGGTCCGCCCTCAGTAAAAACATACTCCTACTCCTAAACAACAACAAGCTACGTCTAAGAGTAGGTGAACAAG
This sequence comes from Dipodomys ordii, assembly GCF_000151885.1. Taxonomy (NCBI): domain Eukaryota; kingdom Metazoa; phylum Chordata; class Mammalia; order Rodentia; family Heteromyidae; genus Dipodomys; species Dipodomys ordii. Next base: position 854,973 of record NW_012267371.1, on the reverse strand, counting down.
GCTGGGGCGAAATCTAGGTGCTCCTTCCTGCCTCCTGTCCTTTTTGACACGTGGGCGCCAACCATGCTGGGTTCTCTTACCTCCAACTAACTCTAGCAAGTGCCAACCTCCAGACCTAACCTACGTTGTCACGGAGAGAAATACGGGGTGGGGAGGGGAAGAGAGGGTGGGCCACACTCCCCGAAGGGGGGTTAAAAAAAATAAAAAAGAAGCACTAAAGCCCAAGGACGTAACTGAGCGCAACCCCGGTGCGTAAACGCTTTCTCCCCCGCCCCCATCTGGGCTCGCAGCGCATGCTTTCCAGGCGCACCGTCTCACCACTACCCTCGGCTCTCCGACCGCGCACGCGCACCGCCTTCCCCCCGCCCCACCACCGACTCGCGCTCGCGTTCTAACTGCCCCCCCTCACCCCTGCCCCCCCCCATGCCCGTCCGCAACGGCCTCGTGCCTCGGAGATCCAGGCGAGGGTGCACCCGTCCGCGCGCCAACCGCCTCCTCCTTCCTTCCTCCACGCCTGCACGCGGGCGCCGGGCTCTCCTCTACGAGGAGGCCTCGCGCCCCCCCCCTCCCCACGCAGGTCTCCCTGCGCCGCCGCCTCCTCCAATTCCAGCCAGAGCCCACCATTACGGCCCACTCCAACCTCGCGCAGACGGGGTGAAAAGGGTGTGTGGGGGAGGGGAAGGGCACCTTCCCGTCTCCCCCCCGTAAACATCCTGAGGCGCTAACCCAACACGGCCATGCCGCCAGCCTGCCGCAGCCCCCGAGGCCGAAAGGAACCGGTGCCACCCGCTCCCCGACTCCAGCAAGGAGTGGACTAAACCTAGAGGGTAGTTTCAGAGCCCGGTCTTTAGCCGCGCTCGGCCGCTCACTCACCTGAGGCCGCCATGTTGGGAGAGGGAGAGAGAACGCAAAGGACCCGGATGAGGCAATCACGTGATTATAGCGGGCGCGTCGGACTCGGAGACGCGAAACCGGGAGGGGGCGGGGAGCTGAGGCCTGAGACTGGAGGCGGGGCGCTGCTGCTGTAGGTTCGTAAAGCAGCGCGAGGAGGTGGCGCAGCGTCCGACGGGAAGACCAACGCGACATGTGGCCAAAGGGAGGGGTGGAGCCTGAGCTGTCGCGAAACCCCACGCTTTACGTAGGGCTGCGCGTGGCCGCGGGGGCCGGCTCTGTGCCCCGGGCGGAGACTCGGTGCGCCGACTTCCGGCTAGTGGTGGTGGTGGGGGGTGGCGTCTCCGGGGTCTTCCGGAGGGGCGGGCCTGCTGCTAGTTCCATGGAATCGAGACGCGTTGGAATCTAGAATGGCTGTGCCATAATTGATTTTTTTTTTTTTTTCTGAAAGGAAAAGATTCCGAGTTTCTTCTGTAAGCCACTTTCTGTAAGGGGGGCAAGATCAGCGTGGTTAGGAAGAGGAAGGAGGGAACAGCGTGTACACATAATTCCCCTGGATATTTTTTTTTTTACCTCGTTAAGCCTAAATTCGAGGTCGAGTGCTAGCCACGCTACTTCTAGGTAATGCTCCATTTCACTTTCTTTTATTTTAGCGTCTGTTAGTATTTCGTTCAGGTGCCAGGCAGTTGGCAGGCAATCGTGCATGCAAGAGAAGGAAACTGCCCCAAAGGAGGGCAATGTCCTAGGGAGAGGAAAAACAGGGTAATAAGCAACAAATTAAGTATTACAAATGATGAGCGTTCTGCGGGTAATTAAAAGACTGTCATAAGAAGTGGATGGGTGCCACTTTATGGGTTTTTGCCTGTTCAGAGAAAGCCTCTGAGGAAGAGATATTTAGAATGAGATTGAAAGCACGAGCTGCCAGCCCTCAGAACTTCTTAAAGAACAGCGTCACAAGACTGGATGCAGGACTGGATCAAAGGTACCAGAACAGGAACATCTTTACAAGCTAACGAATTTAAAGGCAGGTAGCTGGAAGAGCTGTACAAAATGAGGATTGGATTATGAAGTTCTGTGTGTGTGTGTGAGAGAGAGAGAGAGAGTGTGCTGGTACTAGTGGCTCATGCTTTTGTAATCCTAGCTACTCAGGAGACAGATCTGAGGATCCTAGTTTCAAATCAGCCCGGGCACACAAATCTGAGAGACTCATGTCTAATTGACTAGCAAAATTCTGGACATGGGCCTGGTATGTAGCTCAGTGGCAAAGTGCTTGCCTAGCAAGAACAACCTGGGTTTTGATCCCCAGTACCAAGAAACAAAGCAAGCAAAAACAGTTTAAAAAATGCTGGAGGTGGAGGTGTGACTCAAATGGTAGAACACCAGTCTTGAGTGAAAAAGCCAAGCAAGAGCAGGAGACCTTGAGTTCAAGCTTCAAATGGACACAAGAAAGAAAGGGGCTGGGAAGGTGGCTCAGTGGTAGAGCGCTTGCCTTTCATGCCTGAGGCCCTGAGTTCGATTCCTCAGCACCACATAAGCAGAAAAAAAAAGCCGGAAGTGGCACTGTGGCTCAAGTGGTAGAGCACTAGCCTTGAGCTGAAGAGCTGAGGGACAGTGCCCAGACCCAGAGTTCAGGCCCCACGACCGGACCCAAAAGAAAAAAAAAAGAAAGGAGGAAAGAGATAAGAGTGGGTGAGAATAGGGTTTGCTTACATGAAGCAACAGCTATTCAGAGAGGAAGGCAATGGATCCAGGTTAACATTGGTCTAGTCTGGCATCTACATGAAACTTCTTGTCCTGTGTAGCTTTTTTTTTTTTTTTTAGTCTCAGTTTGTTAAAAAGGGGAAAAAGAAAGAGGAAAAAGAAGGAAGGAAAATGAAAGAAAAGAAAATGTGGCTTGGGTCTGTATCCCAAATCAAGCTTCCACAGGCCGTAGCCCACCCCTGTAACTATATGGGGTAGAAACAAACAAACAAACAAACAAACAAAAAAACCAAAACCAAAAAGCAGGAGGAGAAACAGTCATTGGTCTCACCCAGTGAGACATCAGGGCACATTGTTAGAGGATGCTTAACTCTCTCCTCTCAAAGATGCAAATAAATTCTTGTTGGATCCTTACGAAAAAATAAATCATTCCACTTTGCCCATAGAGGAGTTAGTGAACAGTGCAGGGACGTGTAAAAACCTCTGTTTCTCACTTTCAAAAGTATAGGAAGTGGACAGAAGGAAAAAAAAATCAAGATAGGCAAAAATCAATTCTGTTCCAAGTATTGCTTTTGTAATGGATGTAATTTTTGCCCCGGATTTCATGTTTGACTTTTTGTAACTCATAAAAATTCCCTTAACAGCCGTGCGCCGGTGGCTCACGCCTGTAATCCTAGCTACTCAGGAGGCTGAGATCTGAGGATCACGGTTCAAAGCCAGCCCGGGCAGGAAAGACCTTGAGACTCCTATTTCCAATAAACCACCAGAAAACCGGAAGTGGCGCTGTAGCTCAAGTGGTAGAGCGCTCGCCTTGAGCTGAAGAGCTGAGGGACAGCGCCCAGGCCCAGAGTTCAAGCCCCACGGCCGACAAAAAACAAAACAAAACAAAAAAATTCCCTTAATAAGAATGTGAACATTTTTTCAATTATATGGAATCTGGGTATAATTATCAGTGATTTCCCTTTGTACCCTCAAGTTTCAATTTGCATAATAAGTGATAGATTCTACCAATAACAATAGTAGGTTAGGGGCTGGGAAGGTGGCTCAGTGGTAGAGTGCTTGCTTTGCATGCATGAAGCCCTGGGTTTGATTCCTCAGCACCACATAAGCAGAAAAAGCCAGAAGTGGCGCTATGACTCAAGTGGTAAAGTGCTAGCCTTGAACTGAAGAGCTGAGGGACAGCGCCCAGGCCCAGAGTTCAGGCCCCAGGACTGGCAAGAAAAACAAAAAACAAACCAAAAGAAAACAATAGTAGGTTAACTTAATCCCAAACAATCCAAATGATCCTCCCACCACCATTTTTCTTTTTTTTTTTTGCCAGTCCTGGGGTTTGAACTCAGGGCCTGGGCACTGTCCCTGAGCTTCTTTTGCTCACGGCTAGCACACTACCATTTGAGCCACAGTGCCACTTCTGGCTTTTTCTGTTTATGTGGTATTGAGGAATCAAACCCAAGGCTTCATGCATGCTAGGAAAGCACTTGACCACAAAGCCACATTCCCAGCCCCTGCTTTTATTTTTAATATTTGGCTTAAAAAAGAATGAAATTAAATTTTGTAGGAAAGTGGATGGAACTGAGAGGCGAGTACTCTACATGGTACCAAAGTTTGCTTGGGTAAAAGTAGGGTTTGCTTTCATGAAGCAACAGCTATTCAGAGAGGAAGACAATGGATCCAGGTTAACATTGGTCTAGTCTGGCATCTACATAAAACTTCTTGCCCTGTGTAGCTTTTTTTTTTTTTAGTCTAAGTTTGTTAAAAAGGATCTCTGGGAAATGAGCTTTCTCTGTCACCTAAAGCCAGCTGCACCATGCTGGCATTAAGGATATCAGAAAGGTGTATAAAGCTTGTGTCTCCTTCATACCTTAGTGCAGCTAATAGAAATCAATGTATTGTTCTCATGTCACATGGAGCCCGGTTCTGAATCCAGACTCCTTGAACAGGAAGTGTTCATATATATATTTATGTTGGTACTTAGTCTTGAACTCAGGACCTTGTACATTCAGCTTTTTCACTGAATACTGGTGCTCCACCAATTGAGATACACCTCCATTTCAGGATAAGAGTTTCATGGATTTTTTCTTGCCCAGGCCTGCTTTGAATCATGATCCTTCAGGTCCTGGTTTCCTGAGTAGCTAGGATTACAAATGTTCAGCTCCCAGCTCCTAGCTGTTCTATTCTTGCCTGCACTGTAGCACAAATAATCTTTTTTTTTTCTTGTTCATGTTTGCTCTTCTGTGAAATCTTTTTTAAATTTTTTGTTTTGTTTTTGTGTCTGGTAGTGGGCCTGAACTTTGGGCCTGGGCGCTGTCCCTCAGCTCTTCAGCTCAAGGCTAGTGCTCTACCACTTGAGCCACAGTGCCATTTGGCTTTTTTTTTCTGCTTATGTGGTGCTGAGGAATCGAACCCAGGACCTCATGCATGCAAGGGAAGTGCTCTACCACTGAGCCACCTTCCCAGCCCATTAAAAAAAAATTTTATTGTGAAAATACCATACAGAGGGGTTACAATTACATGGACAAGCACAAATAATCTTGTAAAAACTATGCTCCAGATCCTGGAGGATAGGAGATTGGGATAGGGGAATGGTGTGCTCCTGCCTCAGCCCCAACAGGACCTCTAGGATTTCCCATTCTTGTGTGCATTAATTACTCTACCTAGCTTAACATAGTTTGGTCCAAGAAGGCAGAACGTGGGATCTAGTGGTAAATAATCAATGAGTGGAATTGATAATGATTATTACTATTATTAGTAATAACACTATCAGTAATACTAATAATACTACACTAATAATAATTTTATCACCTACAGAAATGATATGATAAAATTACTTACTAGAGACCTGATTGTGGTTTAGAGTCAACCTAGGCAAACAGATCCTTGAAACTCTTTTATCTCTAGTTAACTGGAAAAAAGCTGGCAGTAAAGGTATGGCTCTAGTGATAGAGTGTCGGCCTTTAGTGACAAAGCTAAGCAAAAATGTACACAAGGTCTTAAGTTCAAGGCCTAGTCCCCACACAATTTTTTTTTCTTTTAATTTTGGCCTGGTATAAGGGCACATGCCTGCTAACCTAGTACTCAGAAGACGGAGGAAGGAAGATGAGGAGTTTAAGGCTGTCCTAGCCTATGTACTCCTCCTATCTCAGAAAACTTCATAATCTTACTTTGTAACAAACTATGTTCTGATGACAAGGAAAAAAACATAATTTCCATATGCCTGGGATTTTTCTTCTTTTTCAGTAGTAACAAATAAGACAGTGAGAAGGAATTGTTTGCAGTGTACAATCTTTGGGATAAGAAGAGTGGTCTCTGATTTTCAATGTCACATGACAAGAGTGTCTGTAGAGATGTATGTCATTCCATATTGTCCTTGATATTAACTATATTCAGGTCGCCCTTCTTAAATAACAGTTTATAGACCATGGATCTGAACTGCAATAAACATGATTTCAAAATGATCTCTACTGTATTCTGACTTATATTCCTTAGGATACATGGGTAGGAGTTTTTTTTTTTAAATTTTTATTGTGAAAATACTGTACAGAGGGGTTACAATTACATGGGCATGGGTAGGAGTTTAATAGCAGAATCATATGGTACTCACTTTTTTTTTTGCCAGTCCTGAGGTTTGAACTCAGGGCCTAGGCACTGTCCCTGAGCTTCTTTTACTCAAGGCTAGCACTCTACCATTTGAGCCATAGCACCACTTCTGGCCTTTTCTGTTTATGTGGTACTGAGGAATCAAAACCCAGGGCTTCATGCATGCTAGGAAAGCACTTGACCACAAAGCCACATTCCCAGCCCCTGCTTTTATTTTTTAATATTCAGCTTAAAAAAGAATAAAATTACATCTTTTGTAGGAAAGTAGATGGAACTGGAGATCTCATCACATAAAATAAGCCAGACTCAGGAAAACAGGTATCACATACTTTTTCTCAGATGTGGAATTTAGATGTAAAAAAAGAGACATGTGAAATAGGGAGAATTAAGGGAGGAGAACAAAGGAGAGGGTATTGTAGGGTTGAGTACGAATGAAACACATATCCATAAAAGAAAATTGAAGCCAGACACTAGTGGCTCATGCCTGTAATCCTAGTTACTCAGCAGGTTGAGATCTAAGGGATGTAGTTTAAAACCAGCCCTGGGCAGACATTTCCTAAGAATTTTATCTTCATTTAATTAGCAAAAAGCTGGAAGTGGAGTGACTCCAAGTCTTGAGCAAAAAACCCAGCTTAGAGCTCAAGGCCCTGAATTCAAGTCTCAGTATCAGCACAAAAAAAAAAAAAAAAGGAAAAGGAAAAGTTATACCCATAGATGCAGAATGGAGATCATTAGATGACCATCCAGCATAACTGTAAATGATGGAATGATAATTTAGAAAAGCAAAAACTTAGGGACAGTATCTAGGACTCAAGATCAAGCCCCAGGACTGGCCCAAACAAAACAAAACAAAAATCCAGTGAAGTACATTCAGTCCCCAGTGACTATGAGAAAATGAGACATTGTCAGTGGCACATCTTGTTTCCCCTCTCTGCAAGCTCTTCTGCCTAAAGTTGTTTGTGACATTTCACCCTGTTTTTGTTTTTCATAACATTCTCTTATCATCTTCATCAAGTAGTTTTGATATATAAAACCGGAGTGTTTTTTTTTTTTTTAAGTCGATCATAGGGCTTGAACTCTGGGCCTGGGCACTGTCCCTGAGTTCTTCATTTCAAGGCTAGCTCTCTTCCACTTGAGCCATGGTGCCACTTCCAGCCTTTTCTGTGTATTTGGTACTGACGAATCGAACCTGGGGCTTCATTCATACTAGGCAAGCATTCTACCACTAGGCCACATTCCCAGGCCCTGGAGTGTTTTAAAAATGTATTTGGGGCTGGGTCTGATGGCACATGCCTATAAGGCAAAGGTGGAAGAATTGTGATTTGAGGCCAGCCTCAACAAAGTTAGCATGTGATCCTATCTGAAAACTAAGAGCAAAGGACTAGTGGCATAGCTCAAGGGATAGAGTGTTTGCCTAAGAAATGTGGGTTCTTGCATTCAATTGCCATTATTTCCCCTTCCAAAAGAAAAATCATATATTTTCCCTTTTTTCTTCCCTAGCAAAGGTCCGAAATTCTCCAACTCTTTTTATATACCCCTGCCCTCTTCATGACTATTCTGAACTTCACAGATAATGAATGACAGAAAATTTGGAAATGATTTATTCCAAATTCTAGAAGATGTTTAAAGAATAGCTGTGGGAAACTGTGCTTGTTAGGGAAATACCAGAAAACTAAGTTTATTTAGGAGGGAAAGTAAAGTTTTGGGGTGAATTTAACAATCTTCTTTAAAGATATTAAAAAAGTATTTGTTTTTATCCACTCTGGTTGTCATGACAAATTTCTACAGAGTAGATGACTAATGACAACAGAAATTCATTGCTGGATGCTGGTGTAATCCCAGCTACTCAAATGAGACCTGAGGATTCTGATTTGAAGATAGTCTTAGGCAGGGAAGTCTGTTGAGGCTCTTCTTCCCTACTCATTACCAAAAAACTTGTGGTTCAGGTGGTAGAGCACTAGCCTTGTGTAAGCCCCAGTCCTTATGGAAAAAAAAAAGACAAAAACAAACCCAACAGCCAGAAATTTATTGCTTATAGTTTTAGAGGCTAGAAGTGTTGAGTTTAAGGTTCCAGCATGGTCAGGTTCTGCTAAATTTTCCTGGTTACTGGCTATTCTTGTCTTTTGATTGTGTCCTCACTAGAGGGAGAGTTCTAGTTCTCAAAGGTCCCTTGTATTATGCCACTAATCCTCTTTATGAGGGCTTCAATTGTAGCAGGTGCTTAAAAGCAGCTTTTAGGGCCGGGAATATGGCTGGGAGTATGGCTCAGTGGTAGAGTACTTGCATGAAACCCTGGGTTCAATTCCTCAGTGCTACAGAAAAAGCCAGAAGTGTCTCTGTGGTTCAAGTGGTAGAGGGTTAGCCTTTAGCAAAAGAAGCTCAGGGACAGTGCCCAAGCCCTGAGTTTAAGCCCCACGATCCGCCAAAAAAAAAAAAAGCAGCTTTGATTTTTTAATTTTTGGCCTATAAGTTAATTAAAAACATAGTCAGGTGCTGGTGACTTACACCTTTATAATCCTAGCTACTCAGGACACTAAGATCTGAGGATCAAAGTTCAAAATCATCCTGGATAGAAAAGTCCATGAGATTATTATCTCCAATTAACCACCCAAAAGCCAAAAGTAAAGCTGCAGCTCAAGTGGGTAGAGTGCCAACCTTGAGGGAAAAAGCGAAGGGACAGTGCCCAGATTTGGAGTTCAAACCCCAGTACTGGTGCACGTGCGCACATACACACAGACAGACACACAGGCACACACACACAGGCACACACACACACACACACACACACACACACACACACACACACTAAAAGCAGGATAAAAGCTAGGCATTCCTTCCTATTTTCTCCTGAAGAAACTTTACAGCCATATTGGAATCCAGGAAAGAATGGACAGGAGATGACCAACCTACCAGGCATCCATGAATCATTATAATAAGACCTCATCTGACTAAGACTGAGACAATGGGCTTTCAAAATCCCTGGGGCCATCACTGACTGGGACTGTTTATGCATACCACTCTTTCCCTGTACTTGGTTCTTTGTTTAAACATATAGCTCACATCTGTGCCTCAAAAATGGCTGAAGATGAAATACTATCTTTCTGTGGCTTCCCATGCCAGATAATAAATCCTCTTCCCCACCCCTTCACTCTATCTCTTTATTTGGTATATAGGGGTGAGTGACCAGACCTGGCATGTGAAATTCCTGGAGTTTGAGCCTAAAGTCTGGTTTGAGAAATTCTGGTTTCACAACCACATAACCTAATTACCTCCCAAAGGCACCACCTCCTAATACCATAGCAGTGGGAGTTAGGATTTCAACATGTGAATTTGGTAAAGTATGCAATGTTCAGTTCAGAATAGCAACTAATGGATAAGAATACGAGGAAGGAAGGGAAGTAAAAAGTCCAGGGGCTGGGAAGGTGGCTCAGTGGTAGAGCGCTTGCCTTGCATGCATGAGCCCTGGGTTGGATTCCTCAGCACCACATAAGCAAAAAGAAAAAAGCCAAAAGTGGCACTGTGGCTCAAGTGGTAGAGCGCTAGCCTTGAGCTGAAGAGCTGAGGGACAGTGCCCAGGCCCAGAGTTCAGGCCCCATGACTGACCAAAAAAAAAAAAAAAAGTCCAGTATATGCTAAGAAACAGAGCACAATATAAACCAGAGTAAAAAGTTTTTCTACCTAGCAGACAGTTCAACTTTAGGTGGGTATTCTAAAACAATTTGATTATCTCTGTAGAGAATCTTGAAAAACAAAATAATATATCCATATACCAGGGCTCACATCTGTAATCTTAGCTACTCAGGAGGCTGAGATCTTGAGTCTTGTGGTTCAAATCCTGGACAGGAAATTCTGTGAGACTCCTATCTCCAATTAACCACTGAGGAGCTAGAAGTGGAGTTATGGCAGAGTGCTAACCTTCAGCACAAAAGCCTGGGACAGTGCCCAGGCCCCGAGTTCAGGATGGACACAAAAAACAAAACAAAATATAGAATTAGTTTGGGCCTATTAGGATACAGGTTAGTAGAACCTATGTCCTCCTAAGTTACCTTCCCAATCCAGGACTTTTTTGTGTGTGTATGTGTATATTGAACTCAGGGCTTTGTGCTTTTGCTCAGCTTTTTTGCTCAAGACTAGTGCTCTACCATTTGAACCACACCTCCAATTCTGGCTTTTTACTGGTTAATGGGAGCTAGACTTTCCTGTCTGGGCTGACTTTAAACTGTGATTCTAAGATCTCAGCCTCAGAGTAGCTAGGATTACAGGTATGAACCACTGGTACCTGCCTAGCTCTTTGATTTTGAAAGTGTGGTGTGCTTGCTTAGCAAGTGAAAGGCCCTAAGTTCAAATGAACAGTACCACCAAATAACTATGTAAATAAATGCATGCCTTATTAATTGAGAGTGTGTGACTGAGGACTTGTGATTAAGATGAGCTACTTTCTCTACTTTAAATTTGGTCTTTGTGGTAATGTACCCCCCTGGATTGGCTTAATTATAAATCCTACTCAAGTTCTGGTCCTTTCTGGACCTAGCTCTACTAGCCTAAAGACAAATCTAAATTCTTGACTCTTCAGTGTTGATTTCTTTTTTTTCCCCCAGTCCTGGGACTTGAACTCAGGACCTGGGGCTTTGTCCATAAGCCTCTCTGTGCTCAAGGCTAGTGTTCTACCACTTGTGCCACACCACCACTTCCTGCTTTTTCTGTTTACATGGCACTGAGGAATCAAACCTAGGGCTTCATGCATGCTAGGTAAGCATTCTACCCCTAAGCTACATTCCCAACCTTCAGTGTCAATTTTCCTGCCAGAGCTGGATTTGAACCGCAGTCCTCAGATCTCAGCCTTCTGAGTGGTTAGGATTATAGACATGAGCCACTGGCACCCAGCTCAGTGTTGATTTCTAAGGCAAGTTTATTTCATGACATAATCTGGGTAAAGTTTTTGGCTGATGGTATTGATGAGAATTTTCAGTCCATTTAAGTATTTGGTATGACAATGCCTACAATTTGTTATAAAGTCCTCTTCTTAAACAAGACACTGGTGGCTCATGCTTGTAATCCTAGCTACTCAGGAGGCTGAGATCTGAGGATCACAGTTCAAAGCCAGCCCAGGCAGAAAAGCCCCTGAGACTCTTATCTCCAAATAACCACCCCAAAACCAGAAGTGGAGCTTGTGGCTCAAAGTGGTAGAATGCTAGGCTTCAGCAAAAGAGCTCAGGGACAGCACCCAGGCCTTGACTGTAAAAAAAAAAGTCATTGTTGTTGTTGTCGTTATCCTCCTCTTCCCCTTCTTCCTCCTCTTCTTTCTTCTCCTTCTCCTTTTCCTCCTTCCTCTTCCTCTTATCTTCAAGTAGTACTGATGGGAATCAATTCAAAATGTCAGTTTATGAGTACAACACATCTTGATTAATGTCACTCTTTATTAATTCTCCCTAAAGTCTTCTTTAGAAGGAGCAGAGTGCCAATGATTCATGCCTGTAATTCTAGCTACTTAGGAGGCTGAGAGCTGGAGGATTGCTGTTTGAAGCAATCTCCAAAATAACCAGAAAAAACTGGGCTGGAAGCATGGCAAACCAAGCTATAGAATGCAAGGCTACTGAGTACTAGGGAAATAAAAGTTGTTTTGGAAATATTGGGAGAGAGCTTTAGTATATAAGTATCCATCTAAGACACTGCCTTTTTATTAATCACTAATAATTTATGCTGAGACGTGACATAAAAGCTGCCTCAGTAAAATACTAAAATACTTTCCCTATATGGTATCAATCCAACGACATATAACCATTTGCTTAGCTGTTGGAAAATCTAGCATCTCTCCCCATTCCTTTCATTTGGATTATGCATTTCTTGTTTTATCTTATCTTTTTTTAACTTCATATTACTATAAACTTCTAGAAGATTAGGCTATATCTTTTACTTTACTTAATTATATATAGCACAAAAATATAGTACCTGCCTATTTGAATCTAATAACCAGTACTTAAACTCTACAAGCATTCAAGGTAATTAAGATTTTGAACCTGCACAATTAGGTTTCCCAGCTTGCAAAACACTTCAGTTAATACACGAGAATATTTTTGTTGACTATACAACATAAAAATTTGTAAGTGCTATTATAGATCAAAGCATTAGCCTATCTCAGCTGAAGTATATTTGGACTTAAAATGTAAAGCTACAGTGGTCTTTCAAAGGTGGTGTAAGGACTTTTTTTAATTTATTATATCAGGTATGCCAGTCTATTATTTAACACATTGAGGAAAAATGAGGCCAAGCTCTTGAAAGTAATCAATTTAAGGCTTGCAACACATACAGAAATGTTTTTCCAAATATCTAGTCCAGATAGCCATCTTGAGCTCTTGAATTCCAGGCTTACTTTTTCTTTTCTCTTTTCTTTTCTTTCCTTTTTTTTTTTGGGTCAGTCGTGGGGCTTGAACTCTGGGCTTGGGCACTGTCCCTCAGCTCTTCAGCTCAAGGCAAGTGCTCTACCGCTTGAGCCATAGCACCACTTCTGGTTTTCTAGTGGTTTTATTGGAGATAAGAGTCTCACAGACATTCCTGCCCGGGCTGGCTTTGAACCGTGATCCTCAGATCTCAGCCTCCTGAGTAGCTAGGACTACAGGCATGAGCCACTGGCGCCCAGCTTCCTTTCTTTCCTTTCCTTTGCTTTTCTTCTCTCTCTCCATCCTTCCTTTCTTCCTTCCTTCCTCTCTCTCTCCCTTTTTTCCTTCCTTCCTTCTTTTTCATCACCCTCCCTCCTTTCTCCCTTCCTTTCCCAGGGCTTGAACTCAGAGCCTAAGCACTGTCCCTTAGCTTTTGTGCTCAAGGTTAATGCTCTGCCACTTGAGCCACAGCTGCACTTTGGGCTTTTTGGGGGGTTAATTGGAGATAAGAGTCTCACAGGCTTTTCTGCCTAGGTTGGCTTTGAAGAGTGAACCTCAGCTCTCAGTCTCCTGTGTAACTAGGATTAAAGGCATGAGCCATGGGCGTCTAACTCTACCTTTTGTCTTTTGCATGACCAGTATTCCTGAACCTTCCAGTGCCTTTACTGCCCCTAGTACATATACCACTATGTTAAAAATGAACTATACTACTTGTGGGGGAAGGGGGTCAGGAGGGAAAAACTGGGAGAAAATGGAAAAGGTGACACTTCAAAGAAAGTGCTCATCTATTTGTTTATTTTTGTGTTGATACCAGTGCTTGAATTCATTGCTGGTACTCCACCACTTGAAGCACACTTCCATTCCCAGCTTTTTAGTGGTTAATTAGAGATTAGAGTCTCATAGACATTTCTGCCAGGGTTGGCTTTAAATCACAATCCTCAAGTCTCAGCCTTTTGAATAGCTAAGATTACAGGTGTGCACCCTGCCAACAAGTGCACGTTTCTATAATAATCCTGCACATTGATTTTTCTATTGTTTTCATTTATTTTACTATTTTTACTAGTATCCATTAAGAGAACAAGGGGGTTCATTGTGATAATTCCATCAATGAGAACAGTATACTTTGTGCAAAACCCACCTCCTCTGTTACGTTGTTGAATGCACACTCCACTCTAGTACAGTACCTCACACTTAATTCAAAGAGAAATCTAGAACTTTTTTTTGTCAAGGCACTTAAAGGTCATATTGGGACTTCTTTTCTTTTTTATTTTCTTTTTATTTTATTTATTTTTTTATTGTGATTGGGACTTCTTTTCTATTCCATACTATTTTAGTGATGAAAGATGAGAGTTTGAATTGAAATATCTGAAGTACAGCAGACACACACATCACTCCTGTTTACCTAAGGTTTATTTCTTTAGTTGTTTTGAATTGCTTTTCACCAATGATGTGGCATCTGAGGTTAATTAAGTACATTCATGATTTAGAATTAACAGCTTCCTTCAATGCATGACATGTATTTCATCTCCACTGTGTGGGATACAGCAAGAGTCCAAACATCCTCCAAGGAGACTCTAGTGCTGCTAGGGAGCCTGCCCATTAGGAAGGAGATAACAGCAGTAAGCAGCCACAGGCAAATACATGAAGTAGGTGACATGTGTCATCTGCATGTTTAGTTTCCCTCCTCTGGTTCTTTTCCTTCTTTAGAGCCCTTGTTTTTTCAGGCACTCAAGACACTTTACCTCCACTGTCTCCTACATGCTCTACCCAAGCTCTCAGATGTACTAATAAATTCACTGTCACTGGTGCATTATGATTCTTGTTGTTTAAACTGGATAGACTTCAAGAGTGATTGTGTTACTATTGACTTTGGGGCCTCACAGGAAGGGTGAGGATCATGTTACAAAGAAGGACTTATTCAGCCTCCCAGATCACACTGGTTTATTCCTGCCAAAACAATTTCAAGTTCAGTGTTTAGATGGTACAAACTGACTTCTTCCCAAATGCATTTGAAATGCATCTGATATGTTTTAGTGTCCTCTGAGAAGACTCACCAAGAAAAACACAGTCAGTCAAAAGACGTGCATTGTGTATGTGGAAGTATCTTGTAAACATTATTAAGGTACTTACTGTGTGATAAATCCCATGAACTTTATTCTTTAATGAACAGTAGTTCCATTTTTAGTGAAGAATAGCTTGCCTTCCTTTCCTTTCCTTTTCTTTTCCTTTCCTTTCCTTTCCCTTCCCTTCCCTTCCCTTCCCTTCCTTTCTTTTCCCTCCCTCCCCCTCCCTCCCTCCCTCCCTCCCTTCCTCTTTTCTTTCTTTCTTTCTTTCTCTCTCTCTCTCTC
>NW_012267371.1:828476-839989 GCF_000151885.1 Dipodomys ordii | reverse complement strand
TTCCTTCCTTCCTTCCTTCCTTCCTTCCTTCCTTTCTTTCTTTCTTTCTTTCTTTCTTTCTTTCTTTCTTTCTTTCTTTCTTTCCTTCTTTCTTTTGATGTCAGTACTGGAGCTTGAACTCAGAGCCTTACACTCTTGCTTGGCTTTTTTCCTCAAAACTGGGATTCTGCCATTTGCACCTTATCTCCACTTCCAGCGTTTTGCTGGGTAATTGGTGATAAGACTTCTGACGGCCTTCTCTGCCAGGACTGGTTTCAAATTGTGATCCTCAGATCTCAGCATCCTGAGCATTATCGGCATGAACCACTCGTGCTTAGCCAAGAATAGTTTTATTCTTTGTGATAGCCTAAAGAAGATAAAAAAGCCAGATTTATAAGTTTATAACTAAATCCTGCTACTGTTATCATTAATGATATTCTCAAAGATTTTTGGATAAGGGATGGAGAATGAGAGGGAATGATGGTCTGTTATGTTACTTTTAGGAAAAGTAGTGGCACCAGAATTACTATGGCTAACATTAGTATGCCTTTCCCATTGCCCAGGCATCCTGGGGAGAACAGAGTGTATGATGTGTTCTTTATTTCTTCCAGCACTTCTGAAGTGTATCCTGTTAGCTATCTCCATTCAACAGGCAAGAAAAAGAATCTTACAGAAATTCAGTGATAACCCAAGATAGTATACACAGTAGGTTGTTCACCCCAGATTTCATCCCAAGAATCCAGTCATGTATTGAGTACTCATTCAGTGCCAATGCTGTCTTAATCATTTTAACATCTTTTGTGCCACTGAGTTATCTTGACAGACTTATAAGGAATGATGAATGGGTGGGTGAAGGCATTTGCTCAAGTTTCACAGCAAGTATGCATTCTAGTCAAGATTTGAAACTCCCACTATGTCTGATCCTCCACTCAAGCCTTTCCCTGTCACATTGCTCTGCTATAAAGACATTGAAGATTAGTTCCTTACGTCTCCCCATTTATTCAGTATCACATAACATATAAAAGTCCTAGAGTGTTGAAATAGTGAGAATGATGGCTTGGCTGGTCTGAGAAAACATTGACTAGTTGGAGGCAGAAAATAGTCCATCCACTGTTGATGGAGGGTGAGAGGTGTGATGGGAGAGGACAGCTGTGGGCAGGAGTAGGAAAACAGGGATACCTCTGGCACAAATGAGTTGACGGTTGGAACTGTACCAGGCCAGTTCCTTGACTCCTGAATCATCCTTTGCACATCTGTAGCATGACCTGCCGGAATGAACTTCAAGACAGAAGAGGCTCTGGTGGGGATTTCTGTCCATTTATATGATTCTACTCTAAGAGGCCTTGATTCTTTCAACTTTGCCAATGGAAGATTGAAAACAAATTGAAAGTGAATGTGAGTGGAACAGCTTACTGTTAGGAGAATTGGCCAAACGGTGGCGCTATATACCAAGAAATCAGAGATAGGCTGGAACAACTGTCTTTGCACTTAGGAGGCCACCAGGGGGCAGAGGAAGGCAACGACTCCTTCCGCAGCTTCAGGGTCACTAATCAACAATGCCGCAAGCTGTCATTCATAAAACAGATGATGATAACGATGAAACACCAGGGACAAGGAAGAATAAAAAGGAGGCAGCTCTTGGAGTGAAATATTTATAGAGACAGCTCAAGGTGGACTTCAAACTCAGCTTTTAGCCCTCTCCTGCTCCCTAGACATGTCATATCCTAAGCTTGGCTTTCTCATTGTGCCTTTTCTTCCTGCCCTACATTTCCCCTTCCTTCCCCAATGCTCCCCGAGGTACCTCTGGGAGGTACCTCTGCTTGGGGTCAGGTAAGAAAGAAGGTGTCAGGGGCTGGGAATGTGCCTTAGCAGTAGAGGGCTTGCCTAGCATCCACGAAGCCCTGGGTTCGATTCCTCAGCACCACATAAACAGAAAAAGCTGGAAGTTGTTGTGCTGTGGCTCAAGTGGTAGAGTGCTAGCTTTGAGCAAAAGAAGCTCAGAGACAGTGGCTAGGCTATGAGTTCAAGCCCCAGGACTGCAAGAAAGAAAGAAGGAAAGCAAGTAAGAAAGAAAGCAAGAAGGAAAGAAAGATAGAAAAGAAAGAAGGGGAAGGAAGGAAGGAAAGATGTCAAATATGATTTCTACATTACTGGCATGAGCAATTGGACGATTTGTCATTTTCTAGGTGATTAATAGAGAAGGAGTAGGTGAAGGGCTAAGATCAATAATTCAGTTTTGAGCAGGTTAACTTTGAAATATCTGAGAGGTATCTAAAAGGGGCATCCAGCATTAAGTTGCATAGGCTTTTGGGGAGCTCAGGAGAAAAGTCTGGGTTGACATCTAAATTCAGAAGCTTTTGGTATGTAGAAGACTAACGCCATAACAATAGCTCAGGAATGACTCAGGGAACTAGGACACAGTGATGATAAGAGGGCCCAGGACCAGCCCTGAGGATTGAACATTTATAGGTCAGGTGGGAGAGAGTCAGCTGGGAGAAGACTGAGAAAAGTAAATGGGGGGAAAGTCTCACATGAAGTGTTAAGACAAGGAAAGTAGTGTTTCCAGAAGGAAGATTTGATTGGCTGCTGGGAGCTAAAAGGTCAAGGAAGAAAATGGAAGTCACATTATTGAGGTGGACATCTCTGGCTAGGGTAGCTTCTGGAATGATGGGAACATGGGCTAGCTTAAAGGCAGTTTAGGAGAGGAGTAGAAAGGTTTTATGCAAACCTCTTCCCAGTATGCTTAGCTGGGAAGGAGCTGGAGGACCATGGTATCCAGGAGGCATGTTTTTGTTTTTAAAATATATTTTGATTATTATTAATAAGGTATTGTACAGAGGAATTACCATTTCATGTCAGGTAATGAGTACATTTCTGTTTTGAACAATGTCACTCCTTCCTTGCTTTCTCCAAGTTTCTCATTCCTGCCTACAAGTTACATAGGTTATTTTCCATATGATGTATACTGGGTAGCATGATTGCATTTGTTCACCCTTCCTCTCTCCCTTTCTGAATCCACCTCCTCCACCCCCTCCCTCAATAAAAAAACCAAAACCAAAACAAACACTATCACCACCACCAACAGTAACAACAAAAAAACCCATGTTTCCATTTCCTGGAGTTTGTTTCAGTAGGTACTATTTTAAATGTTCAGAGAAGTTACCCTTTGGATTCCTCCACTAAGGATATCTTTCTTTAGGCTGATTGTGTGTGAATGTCTTGAGTCCTGTGTAGCTTAGCATGCCCAATTATATTTCAGATCTAGCTTCTGCATATAGAGAAAACATATGCCATTTGTCTCTCTGAGCTTGGCTTATCTCACGTAGCAGGATTTGTTCTAGGTTTATCCATTTCCCAGGAGACATTTTAAAAACCATGTTTTGTTTGGATGCTGGTGACTCACTCCTGTTGTCCTAGCTACTTAGAAGGCTGAGATCTGAGGATTTTGATTCAAAGACAGACTGGGCAGAAAACTATGTGAGACTCTCTATCTCTAATTAACCAGTAAAAAGCAGGAAGTTGAGATGTGGCTTGAGTGGCAGAGCTCCAGCCTTGAGTGAAAAAGGCCCTGAGTTCAAATCACACACACACACACACACACACACACACACAGAGCACTTTTTTTTGTTGTTGTTATTGTTGGTCATGGGGCTTGAACTCTGGGCCTGGGCACTGTCCCTCAGCTCTTCTGCTCAAGGCTGGCACTCTACCACTTGAGCCACAGCGCCACTTCTGGTTTTCTGGTGGTTTATTAGAGATAAGAGTCTCATGGCCTTTCTTGCCTGGGCTGGCTTTGAACTGTGAGCCTCAGATCTCAACAACCTGAGTAGCTAGGGTTACAGGCATGAGCCACCATGCCTGACACAGAGCACTTTTTTTTTTTTTCAGTCATGGGGCCTGAACTCTAGGCCTGGGCACTGTCCCTCAGCTCTTCAGCTCAAGGCTAGTGCTCTACCACTGGAGCCAAGCACCACTTCCAGCTTTTTCTGCTTATGTGGTGCTGAGGAATTGAACCCAGGGCCTCATGCTTGCAAGGCAAGCACTCTACCACTGAGCCACCTTCCCAGCTCCAAGAGCACTTTTTTTTTTAAGGTGGGTAACATTAGAATATATCTGAGTGCTAATTAATGGGAAGGATTTAACAATGGCCAGAAATCTATATAGGAGTGAGAAGAGGATCAACTGATATGAGTAAGGGATGGGTCCACACCTTTGTCCAAACTGTTTCTTCTGTCTAGGATACTCCTCCCTATTTCACTGTCCCTCTTCTTCCTCCTCCTTCTCCTTCTGCATGCCTGTACTGGAGCTTGAAGTCAGGGCCTGGATGCTGTCCCTTAGCTTTTTCACTCAAGGCTGGTGCTCTGCCACTTGAACCATGCTTCACTTCCAGCTCTTTGGTGGTTAATTGGACATAAGAGTCTCATGGAGGCCGGGCGCTGGTGGCTCACGCCTGTAATCCTAGCTACTCAGGAGGCTGAGATCTGAGAATCGCGGTTCAAAGCCAGCCCGGGCAGGAGAGACCGTGAGACTCCTATCTCCAATAAACCACTAGAAAACCGGAAGTGGCGCTGTAGCTCAAGTGGTAGAGTGCTCGTCTTGAGCTGAAGAGCTGAGGGACAGCGCCCAGGCCCAAAGTTCAAGCCACATGACTGACAAAAAAAGAAAGAAAGAAAGAAAGAAAGAGTCTCATGGACTTTCTTGCCAGGGCTAGCTTTGAATCACTATCCTCAGATTTCAGCCTTCTGAGTAGCTAGGATAACAGGCATGAACCATTGATGCTCAGCTTCACCCACTCACCTTATATGGGTTCCTCAAGGGCTGTCTCGGAGGCCATTGCTTCTCTGGGACCTTTCTCAGCCCCCAAGACAAGTTGATCTCTCCTAGCTGGTGGCATGTTTATAGACATATAGGTCTTGTCATCTGCTACTGAGGAAAGAGACCTTCACAGCAGTGTCTGTGCCCAACACTGTGCGGAACACACATGCTGTAGGACAGCCCAGTGTGCAAAATGTATGAAGTGCTGGTTCCCTTGACTGCATACTGGGGAGGGTGGGGCAATGGGAAGTATCACACTGACTGAGAGAATCAGTGATTTCCCCCAGTGGCCATTTCTGATACATTTTAGGGTATGTTTTGATTTCCTCTTGAAGTACCTCACACTTTCTCTCAAGGAATACATTTGAAGGATGAACCCAAAGTAGATCAAGAAGAAGAAAATAGAGAAAGAGCCCCCTCTCCCATCAGTGCACCCACACAGCCAGTGGAGAGGTCAGAGATGAAGGGGAGCAGGCCTGAGGGGAGGGACTTGGCTGAATTCCTTTCTCTCTGCTCAGTGCATTAGAACACCTAGCAGGGCAGGCATTTTCTAATTTGAGGGCCAACAGAGCCCTGTGGAATGTAAACATCAGATAAGTCCCCAGTTCCACTCCCAGGGAGCTTCTATTTTCTTTCTTTTACCACAGATACGGCATTCTTTCCCAGGACTTGGTTTCGGTCCCCTTTAGACCTTGTAGTCTTTTTTTTTTTTTTTTTTAAAGAGCCTGTAGTCTTTGACTCTTGGCTCCCCTCCTTCCCCCACACTTCCTCAGCTCTTGTCTCCATCTTTGGCTCTTCTTCACATCCCTTATGATATCCTCCTTTTATAAAGGCCTCGTGCATGGAAGCTAGAGAGGGACTTTTCTCTGGGGGTAGGCATCTCTGTGGTTCAGCCTGGGAAGATCTGATTCCTGCTGTGGAATTCTCTTACCTGTCTTTCTAGGACAAGGTCACAAGGTAGAGCAGGTACATCTGGTCATGTTCAAATAAACAGTGTCGGGCCACAGACAGCTGGGAGGACAGAGGCAACCACGAGGGCCAGGCTTCCAAGGTACTAAAGTAGCAGGTGGGACTAATGCAGAAAAGGTGTCAGGAGAGTACAGACCCCACTCACAGTGGAGTTATGGGATGGGTCTTCTGGGCTGTGTGGATGTCTCCACAACCTCTCTCCTTAACTTCTAGCTAGATGTGGTATGGGGGTGGTGGTATAAGAGTGGGTAGAGAATTCTCAGTAAGAGAATTCTCAGTAAGAAGCAGTTTGGAACATGCTGGTTGTGCTCAGGCCCAGACTGTTCAAGCCTTAGTACCTATAGAAAAAACAGAGGAGGAAGTGGCGCTGTAGCTCAAGGAGTAGAGCAAGAGCTGAAGAGCTGAGGGACAGCACTCAGGCCCAGAGTTCAAGCCCCACGACCGACCCCCCTCCCAAAAAAAGAAAAAACAGAGGACTATCTTTTCTGCAAGATAGGACTGGGCCATTATAGAGATGGAGAGAAAAATTAAGTGGAGTGCTACAATCCCAGGCCCCAGATTTTTGCTCATTCTTTCTTCATCCCAGGGTAGGCCATAGCCTTTCTTTATGTCTCAGACCCCCTACCTGCCCCATTTCTCCTCCAGTTCTCTGTACAGCACTGGAAAGGGGAGGGATGCTGATTTAGCTTGGAGCTAAAGTGTAAGTAATACACAAATACACCTGTCTACAATGCCTTTATCTGATTCCTCATGCTTCCAACTGTCGGAGGAGGAGGCATTTTAATATTGTTAAGTCTACATCTTTACCTCCATAATATTTAGGCCCCTCCAAAAATGGCTCCCCACTTTAATTCTAGAAAGGAAGTCTTTTTTTTTTTTTTTTTTGGTTCGTCATGCGGCTTGAACTCTGGACCTGGGCACTGTCCCTCAGCTCTTCAGCTCAAGGCGAGCGCTGTACCATTTGAGCCATGGCACCACTTCTGGTTTTCTAGTGGTTTATTGGAGATAAGAGTCTCATGGACTTTCCTGCCTGGGTTGGCTTTGAACCGTGATCCTCAAATCTCAGCCTCCAGAGTAGCTAGGATTACAGGCGTGAGCCACTTGTGCCTGGCTTAGAAAGGAAGTCTTTCCTGGACCAACACAGGTGACTGCAAGCCATAACTCATGGCATTGTCCTAATTGTTTTCTCTCCAAACCTTCTGCTCACCTAGATTTTATACATCTTCATCTGCCTACCTCCAGGGAGCTTTCCTCTTGCTCCTTTTCTTGCCTGGCCCTTTTTTTCTATGATCCTGGCATAATCTTTTGTCTCTGGTGACAGAGCCGAACAGAGTTTAGAGGGCCTTAGTCCCTTGAGGTTTCCTATGGTTGAGTTTACCTGGCATTTGTGTAGACACAGTTTATTTTATTTTTTTCTGTCGGTTGTGGTGCTTGAACTCAGGGCCTGGGCTCTGTCCCTGAGCTCTTTTGCCCAAGGCTAGTGTTATACCACTTTGAGCCACAGCGCCACTTCAAATGCAGCCACACTTTATACCTTTGAGAAGCAAGGCTGCATCTCCTTTTTGGGGTCTGGTCACAGGAGCCTCTGTGAAAGATCTGATGTGTATGTGGTATTGTGTGATATTAATGGTGATGGTAGTGTGTGTGTTTGTGAAAAATAGGCAAGAATACTCAGCTTGAGAGGGGAGGGAATCAAGTACACACATAATCTCCCCCCAAATCCTGCCAACCCTTGTTGCCACTAATCCTGTACCAACATATTGATTATATTCTATTTGATGTATAATTTGTATAATAATAATAATTATTATTTTGTTGTATATATGGTGATTAGAATCAAGAATCATACATGCTAGGCAGGTGCTTCAGCATGGAGCTACTGTCTCAACCAATCAACAAAGGATGGGCTTGGGAAGGTGGCTCAGTGGTAGAGTGCTTGCCTCACATGCATGAGGCCCTGGGTTCGATTCCTAAGCACCACGTAAGCGGAAAAAGCTGGAAGTGGCGCTGTGGCTCCAGTGGTAGAGTGCTAGCCTTGATCTGAAGAGCTGAGGGGCAGCACCCAGGCCCAGTGTTCAGACCCCACAAACCGAAAACAAAACAAAAAACAAAGGAAAGGAAACCAAATGAAACAAAACTGGTCCCAGAGAGGAAAGAACCTTGACCTAACTGCACATTGAGTCAGTCTGACCTGGACTCCTGACATGGCCCATAGCATCTTTCTTCTTGCCCAAGGCTGCCTTTTCTTTTCTTTCTTTTTTGTTTTTGTTGGTCGTGAGGCTTGAACTCAGGGCCTGGGCACTGTCCTTGAGGTTTGTTTGTTTGTTTGTTTGTTTTTTTGCATAAGGCTAGCACTCTAATTAAGGCACAGCTCCATTTCTCTCTCTCTCTCTCTCTGTGGTTAATTGGAGAGAAGAGTCTCATAGACTTTTCTGCCTGGGCAGGCTTTGAACTGTGATCCTCAGATCTCAGTTTCTGGATTAGCTAGGATTACAAGTATGAGCCACTAGTATATGGCCAAGGCTGCCTTCTTTTTCCAGGCTAAAAAACTCTCCTCTGAAATCTTGTTTTAGTCTTCTCAATTCAAAATGTGCACATTCGGTCTCTCTTGATCTCCTTTGAGATTGTACTTCATGTACTTTCTTCCCCACAGGGCCCAGCACTGTAAAGGGTAGTCCAAACACACACACACACACACACACAATCAATCAAGCAAATGGGATGCATGTAAGGTATAATAAAGAAAACCACTGGGACCCAAGATACATGTGGAACCATAAAAACAGTCACAACAGATGTATGGTGTATGAAATGTATGAATGTGAATGTTCATACTAAGTGGCATATATAAAAACTCCACATAGCCTTGTGATAGCTTTTATGAGTTATCAAGCTCTTTTACTGTTTTGATCATGGGGTTGAACTCAGAACCTAGACTCTGTTCCTGAGCTTCTTTTCTCAAGACTTGTACTCTACCACGTTGAGCCATAACACTACTTCTGGTTTTCTATGGGTAATTGGAGAGAAGAGTCCCATAGGCCTTTCTGCCTGGGTTGACTTCAAACTTCAATCCTCAGATCTCAGCTTCCTGATTAGCTAGTATTATAGGAGTGTGCCACCAGTACCGGGCCACTTTACAGAACATTTTGGAGTTTGAAATGGTTGAATAAGACACTAAATAATACTATATTCTTGCTCTACCTTTTTTCTTTTTTGAGATCAAACCCCATACTATGCAATCATTCTACCACTGAGCTATGTCCCCAACCCTATATTACCTTTTAAGTATAACTTAAAAAAATTACTTGGAAGAACTTGGATAAGCTAGAAAATTTTCTGGGAAGGTCTGGGCTGGGGTACTTGAGGCCTAGAAATGGTGGCAGGTGAGAGAAATCTCCAGAAGACCCTTTGCTTCTCAAAGTTGTGAGAAGGGGCTAGAGATGGTATTTTGCATTTTGCCTAGCAAATACAAAGTCCTGAATTCAGAACCCCAGTAAGTTTTGTTTTTTTTTTTTTTTAAAAGAATCCCCGTAGAACACTGTGTGACATAGCTGGGTCGATGCTAGACAAGGCAGTAGGATTTCGTTTTGCTTTGTTTTTTTTTTTTTTTTCTGTTTTTTTGTTCCAGTAATCGGTTTGAACTCAGAGAGCCTTGCTTGGCGTTTTTGCTCAAGGCTGGCATTCTACCATTTGAGCCACAGCTCCACTTTGAGCTTTTTGCTTTTTGGTGGTTAGTTGGAGATAAGAGTCTCATGGATTTTCCTGCTTGGGTGGCTTTGAACCATAATTCTCAGGTCTCAACCTCCTGAGTAGCTAGGATTACAGGTGGGAGCCACTGGTCCTCAGCTGGTAGTAGGACTTTGAGAGACTAGCTGGGCACATCTAAGTTCTTCAGGCCTAGGTCTTTGGGTAGCTGGAGGGTTGGCACTCCTGACAACTGTAGGCACAAATCCTTTTGGTGGTGCTTTGGCTGAGCTTATCCTCACTGCATGCCTGGATACTCCTGTTAGCCCAAGGTTTTCTGCCTGGCCATGTTCTGCCTGAAGCTTGGCATTTGCCTATTCATGCACCACTTTTGTTAGTCTAGAAGCCAAGAGCAAAAATTTGGTCTCTGGGACCCTATTTGTGCATTCAAGCAAAGCCAAGGAATTTATATTTATTGCAGATCCACTATGTACTAGGTAGCAGCCGTGACATGGGCACTTTGTTCTTATTCTCTCATCTGGAATATCTACTTGTATCACTGCGTCCCTCAGGTTCTATCTGTGCCACAAATCAAGATCACCATCCCTCCTTGGAACACCTGAAGCATTTATTGCTGTGCCATTTCTTCTCTCCGAATTAACTCCTTATCTTTCGTGTGTCTTTGGCTTACATTTTGCTGCTTGAAATTTTATTTGAGTGCTCTGTGTTTTCAATCAGGGCTGAAACTGAGGATCTGGTCCTGAGACCAAGCTATATCCTTCCTTGAACATGTACAGAATGCAGGAAGGCCCTGGGGAGGGAGGGTAAAGCTCTTTTTCAAAGGAGACTGGTGGTGCCTGGAGCTTATAAATGTTTGCACTGAGCATTCCTGAAAGACAGCAAGATTTGTAGTTCCAGTGCTTTCCTGTTACAAAGGGTATCTAGGTGACAGAAATGCAATGTGATTTCTATACTTGGATTTTTTTAATGCTGGTCCTGAGGCTGGAACTCAGAGTATAGATGCTGTCCCTGAGCATTTTTGTTTAAGGCTAGTGCTCTACCACTTGAACCACAGCTCCACTTCTGGCTTTTTGCTGGTTAATTAAAGGTCAGAGTATCATGGACTTTCCTGCCTGGGGTTAGCTTTGAATCACAATCCTCAAATGTCAGCCTCCTAAGTAGCTAGGATTACAGGTCACTGGTACTTGGATATACCCGGGAAATTAAAAAAACGTTAGCAACTTGTCAGGTGAGCATGGCTCAGACCTGCAATACTAGCTATGCGATCTAGAAGACTATAGTTCAGTATTAACCTGGACAGGAAAGTTTGCTAGACTCCATCTCATAAATAACCAGCAAAAAATAGAACTAGAGGTATGGCTCAATTGGTATGAGCACTATTGGAGTAAGTGTGAGACTCTGAGTTCAAATCCTAGAATTGACAAAAAGAAAACAACCACTTGATGTGTGACTTAACACAGATGATAGAATTTTTCTAAACACCAGGGTACGATACCAAGCAAGACAGCCCAGCCTCTGTTCCCAAGGAACATACAGTCTTGAATTGCACTGCTTTAATCAATATAAGACTGATTAGGTCTGGAGCTGGTGGCTTATGCCTAGCTACTCAGGAGGCTAAAATCTGAGGATCTCAGTTCAAAACCAGCACAAGCAGAAAGTCTATAAGATTTTTTTTTCTTTTCTTTTCTTTTTGTCAGTTGTGGAGCCTGAACTCTGTGCCTGGGCACTGTCTCTCAGCTCTTCAGCTCAAGGCTACCACTCTACCACTTCAGCCACAGTGCCACTTCCAGCTTTTTCTGCTTATGTGGTGCTGAGGAATCAAACCCAGGCCTCATGCATGCAAGGCAAGCGCTCTACCACTGAGCCACCTTCCCAGCCCTTGAGGTTCTTATCTCCAATTAACTAGGAAAAAGTTGGAGGTGAAGCTGTGACTTAAGTGGTAGAGCATCAGCCTTGAGTGGAAAAAGCCAAGCTAGAGTGAAAGGCCCTAAGTTCAAGCCCAGTGCCAACACACACACACACACACACACACACACACACACACA
>NW_012267371.1:822286-828170 GCF_000151885.1 Dipodomys ordii | reverse complement strand
ACACACACACACACACACACACACACACACACACACACACACACAGAAAGTCTAAAATGGTTTTCTCAGCCACATTAGGTACTCTTTAAACCATATATGGTCAGTGACTAACATACAACACAAGTACTTTTCCATTGCTTCAAAAGTTTCTATTGGAAATGCTGCCTAAAGGCAGGAGGAAGAGGAATAAATAGGGTGGATGGATCATATTCTGACTAGACTAAATCTTCAAAGCAAGGCAGCCAAGTGTGCTTAGACTGCTGGCCTTTTTTTTTTTTCAGTGTTAGGGGATTGAACCCAGGGTTTTGCACATACTAGGCAAGTACTCTATCATTGAGCTACATCACCAGGTCTAGATTGGTGACTTTTAAACATTTAAAAATTAAAGCTGGAAAAAAATTAAAGTGGGGAGTGGTAGCTCATAGCTATAATTCCAACTACTCTAGAGACTAAGGACCAAAAGATTACAGTTTGATGCCAGCCAGAGCAAAAAGTTCTTAAGACCTTATCTCAATTAGTAAAAGTTGGGAGTGGTAGTATATAAATGTCATTCTAACTATACAGAATAAATAGCAGGATCGAGGCCCAGGCTGGTCTGGGAAAAAAAAGCAAGACCCTATTAGAAAAGCAAAGGGCACCTTGTGGCTCACACTTGTAATCCTAGCTACTCAGGGGGCTGAGATATGAAGATCAACACTGTGTAACAAAAAGGCCATGGGTTTGGCTCAAGTGGTAGAGTGGATGACTGTACCTAGCAAGTACAATGTGCTGAGTTCAAACCTCAAAAACAAACAAACAAAATCCACAATGAAAGCTTGATCTATAATACAAATACACATGATAACATATACAGGGTTTTATGCATGTTTTAACATGCATGTTTTAATATGTTTTGAGGGAAGGGCACAAGCAGGGGGTGGGGGACAAGAATGGAGAAAGGAAGGATTAACAAATGCAGTCATTATATTCAATGTACCTTGTGTAAAAATGGAACTATGTAACTTTTTTTTTTTTTTAGGGTCCTGGGGCCTGAACTCTGGGCTTGGGTGCTGTCCCTCAGCTCTTCAGCTCAAGGCTAGCGCTCTACCACTTGAGCTATAGCACCACTTCTGGCTTTTTTTTCTGCTTATATAGTGCTGAGGAATCGAACCCAGGGTCTCATGCATGCAAGGCAAGCGCTCTACCACTGAGCCACCTTCCCAGCCTGGAACTATGTAACTTGAGAGTAGAAATATGAGTATGAAAATGGGGGAGAACAATGGAAGCGGGGGTGACATTGATCAAAATGCATTGCATTCATAATCTGAGTAATGGAATTGTAATCTCTCTGTACAATTTAAAAATAAAAAATAAAAATTCCACATATATCATATATATGTAAATATATATGTATGTATATATCTTTATATATGTATATTAGAATAACAGTATTCATCCTCTTTCACTTCAATCATCTGGATATATTCTGATCTAGTTTAGCCTACCCAGTTCATTTTATCAGAGCCGATGGTTCACACTTTATATGGCTAGCTATTCAGGAGGCCAAGATCTGAAGATCAAAGTTTGAAGCCAGCCTGGGCAAGAAAGTTTGTGAGACTCTTACCTTCAATTGAACTACTACCTAAAACAAAAAGGCCAGATGTGGAGATGTGGCTTAAGTTGTAGAGAGCCAGCCTTGAGTAGAAAAAAGCAAGAGACAGAGCCAAGGCTTTGAGTTTAAGCCTCAGTACTGGCCTAAAAGATCAGTGTCTTCTTCCTCTCTCACCCACTCTGGCTCCACAGCCTGTAGTATAGATCATTAGCTCTATCAGTGACATAAAGTAGCTCTTAAGCACAAGCATGTATGGGAAAGGCCCATGGAAGCTCAACAATGAAAAGTCAAGTCTTCAGATCTTCAGAGGTGTGGCTGAAGACATTGGTAGCCACTGAAGATTGAGGGTGGCTGGGATTCTAATCACTTCAGCTGCTACTGGAGAGGGTGGAGAGGGTGCTCTCCCAGCCCATCCAGCCCACAGGCCCCTCTCCAGGCGGCAGTAGAGTTGCATTCTTGTACATGTTCAGGGCTCCTTGCACACAGGTTAGGCATGACACATCAAATTCCCCGTGCATAAAACCTAAGGCAGAAGGTTTGTGTAAGTCTAGTGGGCAGAGCTGGACCTAGAAGATTAGGAGGGCAATTCCAGGCCAGTGGAAGGAACAAACATATTGCAGCAATGAGGGTATCCAATGGAGACCGCACGTCAGAAATGTCTTCACATAGGGGACTGACATCAGCAAGCTCACAAGGAGGATTCCTGCTTGGAAAGGTCAGACTTGAGCTATTCATTCACTAATAGAAAACACATTTATTTATTGACCACCTATTATATGCCAGGTACTGTGCTAGCTGCTTGGGTTATATATAAGGTTCAAGAGGACAATTTACCTTAAGCTGGATTGACACAGGTGGTCAGAGGGAGGAAGAAGTCAGACATGGGGAGATCTGAGGGTATCCTACAATTCCATCCCCGGACTGTAGAATGTGAGGAAGCATATGGAACAACTCCATGACTCACCTCCACCCACAGTATTTCAGGTGATTGTCACAAGTTACTGTTACAGTTGAGGCCCCAACCCAATGTCTTGTATTTCAGTGTGTGCTCAGAAGGGACTATCTTTCTGGGTGCTTGTGGCTCATGCCTGTAATCCTAGCTACTCAAGAGGCTGAGATCTGAGGATCACAGTTCCAGCCAGCCCAGACTGAAAAGTCCATGAGACTTCAATTAGCCAGCAAAAAGCTGGAAGTGGAGGTTGGAAGTATGACTCAAATTGTAGAGCACTTGAGTGGAAGGAAATAGCCAAGTAAGAATGTGAAGCCTTGAGTTCAAGCCCCAATACTGTCACAGAAAGAAGGAAAGGAAGGAAGAAGGGAAGGAAGAAAGGAAGAAGGAAGGAAAGAAAGAAAGAAGGAAAGAAAGAAAGATAGAAAGGCTTAACTTGGGCCAAGATAGTAGCTTAATAGTAAAATGCTTGTGTATATGAACCCCTGGATTCATCTCAGCACTGAAAAAAAATGGGAGGAGGATTGAACCCAGGGCCTCCTGCATGCAAGGACCCTCCCACTAAGTTATTCTCCTGGCCCTAGAACATCTTTTTTTTTTTTTTTTCACTCATGAAAAAGCCTTGAGGCCCAAAGGGAGGCTGGTTCAGATGGCAGAGCACTGGAATTCATTCATACTGTGTAGCCTCAAAATTTCTCACCAGACAGCTGAGACTTTCCCCAGGGGTGAGGAGAGGGGAGAGACCTACCCTAGATGAGGAATGAGGCTTGGAAGTAGGTGGGGCTCTGTATTCTCCTTCTCATCTCTGACAGCTAGTGGGTAGCTTAACTGGATTGACAGGCCTTCTGGAGAGGGAGGGGGCAGGGGCAATCACAAGAAAGAAGACATTGAAATTCAGGTATCCAAATGACTTTTTTGTTAGTGGTGGGGCTTAAACTAAGGACTTGGGTGCTGTCCCTGAGCTTTTTCTCTCAAGGCTAGTGCCTTTGAGTGCCACTTTGAGCTACCACTTCTGGTTTTCTGGTAGTTGGAGATAAAGAGTTTCACAGACTTTCTCTCCTGTCCAGGCTGGCTTTGAACTGAGATCACTAGATCTCAGTCTCCTGAGTAGCTAGGATTACAGGTGTGAGCCACCAGTGCCCAGCTTTAATGACTTAGTAACATGAACATTATGTAGCCCTTACTGTGGGCCTCACAATATATGTAATAAGTTTTACATATTTCAATTTGTTAATCTTTCCTCCAGACCCAAGAAAAATGAAACTTTTCTTTTTTTCTTGTTTCTTTTTCCAGTACTGGGGCTTGAACTCAGAACCTGGGGGCTATCTTTTAGCTTTGTTACTCAAGCTGGAACTGTATTACTTGAGCCACATCTCTGGGTAATTGGAGATTAACTTCTGGTTAATTGGAGATTAGAGTCTCACCGACTTTCTGGCTTGCTGGCTTTCAACTAAGCTCCTCAGATCTCAGCCCCCTGAATAGCTGGGATTACAGGCAGGAGATGTTTAATCTTTGCCAAGAATGCACTCTTAGTCCTATTTTAAGGCCTTGAGGACTCTGAGAGGTTAAATAACTTGTTCAATGTTACTCAGCAAGTGCTGGGACTTGAGCCCAGGAGATCTAGCTTCATGGCTATCTTGGAGGAGCGCTGGCCCCCATCACATCTGGGTCCTTGGACCCCCTCCATCTCCCCTCCTGATCTCTCTCACTGGACAACCTGCCCAATTGGCTATCCTGCCACCTGCCACTGGGACTCCTCCTCCTCCATTCAAGGTAGATAGAGTCACCTGCAAGTTTCACTGGCTGGGCAGGGGCGAGACTGGAAGAGAAAGTGGCTTTGGGTGGGGCTATCTCCTTTATAGACACTGCCCAGGATGAAGCAGGACCGAGCTGCAGGGAGGGATAGGGAGAGAGTGCCAAAGCCTGGGCCCCTGGGAGAACGCTGAGGAGTTTTGGCTTTACTGGAGTGAGGACAGACCATTGGGAAGGAGAGACCTCCCCGCCTCCTCAACCTTCCGCCCCCTCTAAGGAAGGAACTGTGCAGCTGGGGTTGGTGCCCAGTTCTGCTTCGCCAGCCCTCTGCGTCGGCCAACTGCACACTGCGTGGGGACGCTGCATTCCTGCCTGCGCCTCTTTTTCTCTGCTGCGTCCTGGGTGTGTCCATCCCAACGCAGTGGACACCGCTGTTCCCCACCCAGTCCGGGCCTCCCAACTTAGGGAGTCAGCAGGTGGCGTCTGGTAGTCCGTAGACCCAAGGCTCAGCGTCTTTCAAACCTGCTCTCTGGCATAGCCACGCTGGGTGAAAGGGTTAGAGGTGGGTAGAGGGATATTCTTGGCACTGCCTCCCAGCGCCCTTGGCCTCTTCCTCCAGCACCTCCTAGTGGAAGGATGTTCAGTCTCCAGTTTGTTTTGGAATTCTTCTGAGCTAGGCCTCTGTACCTCCCTCAAGTCTTCTAGATAAGGAGTTCTTTTCTATCTTTAACACTCAAGAGGAAAACTTGGGGGTGAGGTGAGTGGGAGGAGATGAGGGGTGCTTGTTTCAGAAAACCCATCAGAGATTAAAAAGCAACCTTAAAAATTCTTTTCTGGTTTGTTAGAGACCCAGGGTTTGATCCCAGGGAAACACAAACACACACACACACACACACACACACTCACCAGCACACACATGTAATTTTACACACCTATTTTTCAAAAATTAAACATTTAGGGGCTGGGAATATGGCTCAGTGATAGAGTGCTTGCCTTGAATGCGTGGAGCCCTGGGTTTGATTCCTCAGCATCACATAAACAGAAAAAGCCAAAGTCTTGAGCACAGAGAGGCTCAGGGACAGTGCCCAGGCCCTGAGTTCAAGCCCCAGGATCAGCAAAAACAAAAAAGAACAAAAAAAAAAAAGAAAAAAGAAAAATTAAACATTTATTTTGAGATTGTTGTAATACAGTTTCCTTGGTAATATCTGACAAACTTACAATAAGACATCACAGACAGATCTAGCCTAGAGTTAGATCCTATCTACTGAGGAGGATGAGATCTGAGGATTGTAGTTTGAAGCCAGACAGGGCAGAAAAGTCTGGGAGATTCCATCTCCAAAATAACCAGCAAGCCAGGTGCCAGTGGCTCATACCTGTAATCCTAGCTGAGATTTGAGAATCACAGTTCAAAACCAGCCCAAGCAGCAAAGTCCGTAAGACTCTTTTTTTTCTTTCCCCCATAAGACTCTTTTTTTTTTTTTTTCGGGTCCGGTCGTGGAGCCTGAACTCTGGGCCTGGGTGCTGTCCCTCAGCTCTTCAGCTCAAGGCTAGCACTCTACCACTTGAGCCACAGCACCACTTCCGGCTTTTTT
>NW_012267371.1:815704-822211 GCF_000151885.1 Dipodomys ordii | reverse complement strand
GCTCTACCACTGAGCCACCTTCCCAGCCCCCGTGAGACTCTTATCTCCAATTAACCACCAGAAAACCGTAAGTGATGCTGTGGCTCAAGTGGTAGAGATCTTGCCTTGAGCTGAAGAGCTGAGGGACAGTGCCCAGGCCCAGAGTTCAAGCCCCACGACCAAAACAAAACAAAAAAAAGACAAAACAAAATAACAGCAAGTTACTGTTTCTAACATATTTATAAGATGATTTCTTTGTTGCTTTGTATGTCCCTCCCCTACGGTATAACCCCTGTTTTCATTGTATTTGATGTTGGTATAATTTGTGGAGGGGAAGGGAAAAAACAAATTGTTTAAATAGGGATACAGGTGGACCCATTGCAACAATGAGATGTACAAGACGCTGTGTGATGAACTTTACAGCTTTGGCGTGGGGGGAGGCCCCACAGGGGCACGGGGGAGGGGGTGTGTGGAGATGGGAAAGGATGGGAAGGGGAAACAAAGGAGGAGGCAACAATGCTTGATAAGAAATGTACTCATTACCTTGCTCATCTAATTGTAACCCCTCTGTATGGTATTTTCACAATTAAAAAACAACAACCTCCCCCCAAAAAACCCAAAACAAAAACAATAACTAGCAAGAAGTTGGGCTGGAGGAGTGGCTCAAGTATGTTGTGTTCCTATAGCTCCATCTACTTCTCTCTGGCCCTGTCCCCTGCCAATCACCAAGCTACTCTCCATTTCTGTAGTCTTGTCACTTTGATAGTTGTATAAATAGAATTAATACAGCATGTGACCTTTTGAGAGTTTTCTTTTTCTTTTAGTCAGTATAAATTCTTGGGATATTCATCCAAGTTTTTGCATGTATTAATAGTTTAGTTCTTTTTCTTTTTTTGGGGGGGGGGTCCGGTCATGGGGCCTGAACCTTGGGCCTGGGCTCTGTCCCTCAGCTCTTCAGCTCAAGGTTATCGCTCTACCACTTGAGCCACAGCGCCACTGCCGGCTTTTTTTTTCTCTGCTTATGTGGTGCTGAGGAATCGAACCCAGGGCCTCATGCATGCAAGACAAACACTCTACCACTGAGCCACCTTCCCAGCCCTTATTTCTTTTGCTTGTTAAAGATGTTTTCATGGTATAGAGGTAGCTCAGTTTTCTTAAGCATTCACTGGTTGAAGGGTGTTTGGATTGTTTCCAGTTTTTGGCTAGTGAGCATAAAGCTGCTATTTTGTTGTTGTTGTTGGTGGTCAGAGGGCTTGAACTCTGGGCCTGGATGATGTCCTTGAGCTCTTCAGCTCAAGGTGAGTGCTCTACTACTTGAGCCACAGTACCACTTCCGGTTTTCTTGTGGTTAATTGGAGATTTGAGTCTCATGGACTTTGCTGCCTGGGCTGGCTTTGAACCAGGATCTTCAGATCTTAGCTCCTGAGTAGCTAGGATTACAGGTGTAAGCCACCAGCACCCTGTAAAGATGCTATTATTGTAGAGACTTTCTGTAAACATAAGTTTTTATTTTTCTGGAATAAATACCCGGAAAAATAAAATGTTTGGTTGTATGTTTAATTCTCCCTTCCTTCCTTTCTTCTTTCCTCCCTCTCTCTCTTTCCTCCTTTCCTCCTTTTCTTTCTTTCTTTCTTTCTTTCTTTCTTTCTTTCTTTTCTCTCCTCCTCTTTCTTCCTTTTCCTTCCCTTAATTACCAGGTTTTTTTTTTTTTTGGGTGAAAATACCATACAGAAGGGTTACAATTAAATGAGCAAGGGAATGAGTACATTTTCTTCTTCTTCTTCTTCTTCTTCTTCTTCTTCTTCTTCTTCTTCTTCTTCTTCTTCTTCTTCTTCTTCTTCTTTTGGTCGATTGTGGAGCTTGAACTCTGGGCGTGGGTGCTATCCCTCAGCTCCCATGGAAACCATGGGACCTATGTTTCTTCAGGCCTGGCTTACTTCACTTAATATAATTTTTTTTCCAAGTCTTTCCATTTTCTAATTACCAGGGTTTGAACTTAGGGCTTGCTTAGCTCACAACTGGTACTCAGTCACTTGAGCCACATGCCTAGCCTGGCTTTTTGCTGATTAATTGAAGATGGACTCTTGAGAACTTTTCTGCCTGGGCTGGATTTAAATTTTGATCCTCCAAGTCTCTGCTTCCAGAGAAGGTAAGATTACAGATGTAAGGAGAAGGATTGGGATTGGGTGGGAGGGGGGAGGCTGGAAAGGGATGTGAAGGGTAAACAAAGGAGGAGGCTGCAATGCTTGATAAGAAATGTATGCATTATCCTGCCCATGTAATTGTAACCCCTCTGTACAGTATGTTCACAAATAAAATTAAATTAAATTTAAAAAAAAGGATTACAGATGTAAGCTGTAGGCATCTAGCAAGAATTTCATTTTGATTAATCTATAGGTTTTTGTTTGTTTGTTTTTTGTTAGTCATGGGGCCTGAACTCTGGGCCTGGGTGCTACCCCTCAGCTTTTCAGCTCAAGGCTAGCGCTCTATCACTGGAGCCATAGGGCCACTTCTGGTTTTCTGAGTGGTTCTTTGGAGATAATAGTCTCAAGGTGTTTCCTGCCAGGGCTGGCTTTGAGCTGTGATCCTCAGATCTCAGCCTAGTGAGTAGCTAGGATTACAGGCTTGAGCCACCGATGCCTGGCTCTATTGTGCTTTTCAGTGCACCTCTTTGTATAGCTTTTAAAATGGTTTCTCTAGATATTACATTTTATTTATAAAATTTATCAGAGTCTACTGGTGTTATTTTACTAATTAGAGGGAAAGGTAGACATTTTACCTCTGTGTTCTTTTCCTTTTTACTTTCTCTGTTTATAATATAAAAATCTTAAGTATTTTCTGGCAGTACTGGGATTGAACTCTCTGCCTCCAGAGGCTGGTTATTCAAGTGCTCTATCACTTGAATCATCCCCAGTCCTTTTTTGCTTTTAGTTTGTTTTCCAAACAGGGTCTTTTGTTGTTGCCTAGGCTAGCCTTAGGTGGTGATCCTATTATCTCTACTTTTCTAGCAGCTGGTATCACAGGGTTGTGCTACCTTGCCTGCTTGTTTTTGAAATAGGATCTTGCAAACATTTTTTTTCCCAGTCCTGGGCTTGAACTCAGGGTCTGGGCACTGTCCTTAAACTTCCTTTGCTCAAGGCTAACACTCTCTACCACTTGAGCCACAGCAACACTTCTGGCCTTTTCTGTTTATGTGGTACTGGGGAATTGAACCCAGGGCTTCATGCATGCTAGGCAAACACTCATTCTATCACTAAGCCACCTTCCCAGCCTTGAATCTTGCAAATTTTGACAAGACTGACTTCTTGATCCTGTCTCTGTTTCCTGAGAGTAGCTGGATCATAGTGTGCTTTACCAAGTCTGTATTAAAAATTTTTTCTTACATGCTCAAGAAACACATTCGACAGTGTTACCATTTTTGCTTCAAACACTAAACAACAGGAAACTCAAGAGAAGAAAGAAAATATATTGACATGTTTTTGTTCCTTTTTTTTTGTCAATTATGGAGCTTGAACTCAGGGTCTGGTGCTGTCCCTCAGCTCTTCAGCTCAAGGTGAGCACTCTACCACTTGAGCCACAATGCCACTTCTAGTTTTCTAATGGTTAATTGGAGATAAGAGTCTCATGGACTTTCCTGCTTGGGCTGGGTTTGAACTGTGATCCTCAGATCTCAGCTTCCTGAGTAGCTAGGATTAGAGGCATGAGCCATCAGTGCCTGGCATGTTTTTACTCTTTGTTTTACTTTTCCTTCCCAATGTCCCAAGAATTCTCCTTTTACAATTTTCTTTTCGTTTAGAGGACTTTCTTTAACCATTCTTTGTGTGTTTCTGTACCTCTGTGTGTATGTGTGTGTACATGTGTGTGTGCTGGTCCTGAGGTTTGAACGCAGGGCCTGGGCGCTGTCCCTGAGTTTTTTTTTGCTAAAGGCTAAAGCTCTTTGAGCCACAGCTCCACTTTTGGCTTTTTGGTGGTTAATTGGAGATAATATAATCTCATGGACTTTCCTGCCAGGGCTAGCTTTGAACCTTGATCCTCTGATCTCAGCCTCCTGAGTAGCTAGGATTACAGGTATGAGCTACTAGTACCATATGCTTTAACCATACTTTGGGGATAGACCTACTGTCAACAACTCCACTCCCCCACCCCCACCATCTAGCCATTCTCCCAATAGAGGAATATTACAATTCTGGATACATCAGTATTGGCTATTGATATTATTTTGACCATGCAAACATGATTTACCCAAGCTGTGTAGTGCATTGTAGCTATTCTTCCTTTTTACCTCTACTCTTGTTTTCTCCAGAACTAATAAAGGACTTTCAAAAATCATTAATCCAGCCATTAGGCCTGTAATCCTGATTACTTAGAAGGTGAGATCCAGAGGATTCCAGTTTCTAAGCCAGCCCAGGTAGAAAAGTCTGAGAGACTTCTTCATCAGAATGATAGTAAAAAAACAAAAACAAAAACAAAAACCAGTTGGAGATACAGCTCAAGTGGTACAGCACCAGCTGACTAAGCAAGAAAGCAGACATATAAAACCTTGAGTGCGGGGCTGGGAAGGTAGAGCGCTTGCCTGGCATACATGAGGCCCTGAGTTTGATTCCTCAGCACCACATAAGCAGAAAAAGCCAGAAGTAGTGCTATGGCTCAAGTGGTAGAGCGCTAGCCTTGAACTGAAGAGCTAAGGGACAGTGCCCAGGCCCAGAGTTCAGGCCCCACGACTGACAAAACAAAACAAAACAAACCCTGAGTTCAAACACCAGTACCAGTAAATATGATGATGGTAATGATGATCACCACGATGATGATGATGATGATGGTTTTCTACAGTTTTCTTTGTCAGTTATCTAAATCTTTTCTTGATTTGTACAGACACTTTCCTGAAGGTCTTTTTTCCATAGCTTTCTGATATGTTCCAGTCTGGTCTGTGACACAGTGTATAGCTCTATCATAAAAGTGCCAATCTATTGTCCTGTGTGTGGTAAATAGTGCCCTGCCAGGAAAAGCTAATATTAGAGCCTATAATCCTAGCTACTAGCAAAAAACTGCAAGTAGAACTGTGGCACCTCTCTCTCTCTCTTTCTCTCTCTCTCTCTCTGTCCTGGGACTGGAACACTGGAACTCTGGGTTTGGGCTTTGTCTCTGAGCTCTATTTTGCTCAAGGCTAGAGATCTATCCCTTGAGCCACAGTGCCACTTCTGGCTTTGGCTATGATCAATTGGAGGTAAGAGTCTCACAGACTTTCCTGCCTGAGCTGTTTTCCAACTGTGATCTTTAGTTCTTAGCCTCCCCAGTAGCTAGGATTACAGGCCTGAGCTACTGGCTCCAGCCCCCACTTCTATCTGTCTGTCTGTCTCTCTCTCTCTCTCTCTCTCCCTCCTCCCCCACCCTCCCCCCC
This sequence comes from Dipodomys ordii, assembly GCF_000151885.1. Taxonomy (NCBI): domain Eukaryota; kingdom Metazoa; phylum Chordata; class Mammalia; order Rodentia; family Heteromyidae; genus Dipodomys; species Dipodomys ordii. The sequence continues at coordinate 816,834 of NW_012267371.1, read as the reverse complement.
AGTCCTGGAGCTTGAACTCAGGGCCTGGGCACTGTCCCTGAGCTTCTTTTTGCTCAAGGCTGGAACTCTACCACTTAAGCCAGAGCTCTTCTTCTGGCTTTTTGGTGATCAATTTGAGATAAGAGTCTTACCAACTCTCCTGCCCAGGCTGGAATCATCATCCTCAGATCTCAGCTTCCTGAGTAGCTAGAATTAAAGATGTGAGCATCCAGCTCTTCCTCTTTTTTTTTTTTTGGAACAATTTTTGTGTTGTTGTTCTTGTTGGTTGTGGGGCCTGAACTCTGGGCCTGGGCACCGTCCCTGAGTTCTTCAACTCAAGGCTAGCGCTTTACCACTGTGGGCCACAGCCCCACTTCCATCTTTTTCTGCTTATATGATGCTCAGGACTCGAACCCAGGGCCTCATGCATGCAAGGCAAGCACTCTACTACTGAGCCACCTTCCCAGCCCCTAGAACAATTTTTATTAGCTTATATCATTTGTACAAGGAGAGTTTCATTGTGACATTTCCACACATGTATACAATGTATCCTGATCAAACTCAGCCCCTTAATACCTCCCCTTACCTCTCTCCTCTTCCTTGACCATATACATCTTCATTTACTCTTCTGTGTTCCTGTCCCCCTGCTGATACTCTCCCTGCTCCCAACAGCCATCAGTCCTCTCTAATAATTACTCAAAATGAGACTCCATGCACTAGACATAGGGCTGTTTTGGTTTGTATAAATTCACTAAACCACTCAATTAAAAAAATAAGCAACATAATCAAGCAGTTTACCAAAGAAGGTGTAAATATAACAAGCACACACACACAAAAGATGTTCAATCCCATGAGTTAGCTTTTAGCGAAATGAAAATGAAAATTACCATACTCATTACCCGACTTATGACATGGTAGCCACTTTGTATAGCACCTTAATAATAAAATTATACTTAAAAACAAAACCAAGGGGGGGGACCAAGATGGCGACCGGGCAGTAGGGAAACGCCACAGCTCTCTCCAACCAAAAAGAGAGTTCGAGTTCCAACGCTTAATCTCCCCAAGAGACCGACAACAACAAAAAGACGAACACTCAGAGAAAAACCAGAGGTGGAAAATAACAAAAAAAGATAGAGAAGAAAAGAATTTCA
>NW_012267371.1:794735-809693 GCF_000151885.1 Dipodomys ordii | reverse complement strand
CTTCGGGGAAGGGAGGGAGGGAGGGGATGGTAGGGGGAAAACAATGGAGGGGCTAACAATGTTCAAGAGGAAGTGTATTCATTACCTCACTCATGTAACTGTAACCCTCTGTATAGTATCTTTACAATAAAAAATTAAAAAAAAAACAAACCTAAAAAAAAAAAAAAACAAAACCAAACAACAATAATTTTAAAAAACCACAGAATAATTACCACCACTTGTCCAGAACTGGTGGCTCATTCCTGTAATATTAGCTAATCAGGAGGCTGAGATCTGACTACTGCAGTTCAAAGTCTGTGAGATTCTTACCTCCAGTTAACCACCAAAATAAACTGGAAGTGAATCTGTGGCTCAAGTGGTAGAGTGCTAGCCTTGAGCCCAAAAGCTCAAGGACAGCGCCCAGGCCCCAAGTTCAAGGCCCAAGGTTTGCACAAACATACACAAAAGAACACATCTGCTACGTAGGCAGCATGTCCAGATTCAGTGAGGATTGAAGTTCCTATGTTTGGAACCCTTCTAGACCTTGCTTATGTTTCTCTTCATCTGGCTTTTATTCCTGTCTTTTGAGCATCCTTCCAGGGATAGGGGTGTAGCTCAGTGGTAGAACACTTGCCTGGCATGCACCAGGTCCCGAGTCCAAAACCCATCATCACAAAAATGAAAACAAAATTTTCTTCCTGTTAAACCAGTGACTATAGTATAAATAAATAAATACTGTGCTTCTCTAGCTAGTGTATGTCCTAATGCCTCAGCAGAGGGAGTGTCCTCTCGGGGGTTGTGAATGGACTGTACCTACTTGGTCATCAGTACCAACATTCTCTTTTGTTTGGATTTCTTTCTCCAATTTGGGGATTTCTGCACCTTTGCTTCATTGTATTGAACTCAGTTTTTCTCTGTTTAGCTATGGAAATGTAGTAGAGCCAGAACACAGAGACTGGAATCTCTGAATCCTCATAAATCAATTAAGTTCTGGCTGGGTGCTGGAGGCTCATACCTATAATTCATGCCTATAATTTCAGGAGGCTGAAATCTGAGGACTGAAGTTTGAAGCAAGCCTGGGTATACAAATTGGAGAGCCCCTTATCTTCAATTAGCCAGCAAAAAGCCAGAAGTGGAGCTATGGCTCAAATGGTAAAGTGCCGCCTTGAGCAAAAGTGCCGAGGGATAGCATTCAGGCCCTGGGTTCAAGCCCTAGATCTAGCACCCCTGATGGGGGAGGGGAGAAATAGATGTGAATTCCAGTATTTTGTGTGTCTTTCCTATATTAGGATCTATGCAGATGAATGTTTATATATGCGTTTTTATTTTTACACAATGGCACTATATAACATACACGCTATTTTGTACTTTCCCTACCACTCAGTAGTTTGGGATCTGGACCACCTTAGGGGTCAATGAAAGGAGTCTGATTCGGTTTGGAACTGCTACTCTATAACCTTGGGAGAGTGAATCTTCCCCCTCAGGGGAGCAGCCTTTTCCTGCTGGGGAATGAACAGAATTGTCCCGTGGCTTTGGGGCCTTTCCGAAGGGCATTGTTGAATTAAAACAGCTCCTACAGGAAGGAATGCTGACCTCAGGGACTGCTTGGGCCTGGCTCTCAAGCTTGGTTGTCAATTGGAATCACCTAGGGAGCTTTTCAAACATTTCCCTGGAGTCCTGGGGCCTTACTCCTGACCAACTGAATCACAACCTCTGGGGAGTTCCCAGGCCTCAGCTTTGTTTATTAGGGTCCCCAGGTGATCCCAACCTGCAGCCAGCCAGCTATTAAAGTCACAACACGCAGAAGAAAGAGCTTGGGCCTGGGGAACTTGGAGATGTTGTTTTTGGTTTTTAGCTCTCAGCTTAGCAACCCTGAACCAGATGACAATCACATGATGTCTGTGGACCTCAATGTCCAACTCTTTGAGGCAGAGCCAGTAACACTCCCTTGCATACTTCAGAGGATTGCAGTGAGGATTGAATTCATTAAGCCTCTTGGGAACTGTGAGACTCCAGGGGGAAAAAAAAGAAAATCACTTGGGGTGTGTGGTCTTAGGTTTCATTGATAGTTTGACTCAGTTGTAAGTGCCTCTTGGGCTCTGCCAGGGATTTTCTGTTGTAGCTCTGGACAAGCCTGGAAGGTTGGCTGCAAACAGTCTTTCTTGTGTCTATTTCCCATCTATCTCTAGGTGAACGGAAAGCTGGATTTCATGGGAGGAAGAATTGCAGTGATTGCCTGCTAGGGTGCCACAAGTTTTTCAAAGAGGTTTATAGGACCCTCAAGTGTGGCTTGTTCGAGGTCATGAAACCATGTTTTTAGACCTCAGGCTCAAAAGTCCAGGAGTCCCGCATGACAGCTACGGGAAAACAGCATTTCAGTACATCTGCAGTGTTCTCTGAGGTTCAGACATTGGAGCAGGGGGTGAGAAAGGTATGAAGAATTAAAACAGTCCCAAGTCCCAGGTATGGCCTGGTTGACCATTAACTCAGTCTTTGTCTCTGGAGGAGTTTGGGAGAAGTTATCACTTTATTACTGGAGCAGAACAGGGATAAGGTAGTCTCCTGAGTTTGGGGCTGTTTTCTCTAAAACAATAAGAAGAAGGCATTGCTTGTTTGAGGAGCAATTTGCCTTCCATACAAAATTGCTTATCTGTGCATCTGGTCCTGTATGGCGAGCTCATGGTGATTGCAAAACTGACTGCAGTAGAGAATCAGATCAAAGGGCAGAGACACAAAATTGGGAGATTTTTAGTTAAGCCACAGATTAAAATATGCAGTCATATTCGAATATGTGGACAATGAAGAGCAATAGGGCAACAAAACCACTCCAATTGTTTCCCTGACACAAATCTCAGAAATCAAATCTCAACCATCTTCTCCCAAAGATTTATCTCCTGCAGACCCCTGTAAAGATAAGGATCATCATGAGGTCCAGAAAGGAAGAAGTGGAACAAATAATTGATTGCAATGTTTACTCAAGGGAAGGTTATAAGATATACATTATTCTTGGCTGGGAATGTGGCTTAGTGGTAGAGTGCTTGCCTGGCATGCATGAAGCCCTGGGTTCGATTCCTCAGCACCACATAAACAGAAAAAGCCAGAAGTGGTGCTGTGGCTCAAGTGGTAGAGTGCTAGCCTTGAGAACAGGGAGGCTCAGGGAGAGTGCCCAGGCCTGAGTTCAAGCCCCAGGATTGAAAGAAAGAAAGAAAGAACAGAACAGAAAAGAAAGATATACAGCATCCTTACAACAGCCCCTTGATCTCAGGTAGGATGCTTCCCCCTCACCCATACATGCATTGGCAGGAAATCCTGAAACCCAGGTGGTAGGGGGCCTCACGTGCCTCAGCACCCAGTTAACCTCTGTATAAATCTCATTTAGACCTTGTTCAGGAAAGGTCCTTTCTCTGTCGAATTCACATCCTCTTTTTTTTTTTTTTGTTGGTCATGGGGCTTGAACTCTGGGCCTGGGCGTTGTCCCTCAGCTCTTCAGCTCAAGGCTAGCGCTCTACCACTTGAGCCACAGCGCCACTCCCGGCTTTTTTGCTTATGTGGTGCTGAGGAATCGAACTCAGGGCCTCAGGCATGCGAGTCAAGCACTCTGCCACTGAGACACCTTCCCAGCCCTCTAATTCACATCCTCTTTTGACCCCTTCTTCAGGACCTATATTAATGAATTCTACCAACCTTGGGGGCTACCTTTAGTGCCATCCTCTGGGTCTGTTAGAGAAAAAAATACCCTTAGAAGGTGCTTCCAGTAAGTAGCTCTTCTCCACTAAGATCCCGAAAACATACCACATTCTTTTGCTCTTTCTTGACTCTCTTTTTCCACCAATCCTTACCCTTAACCTGCTTCATCCCAGTCTGTAAAACATATTCACCTAATATGCTGGGTACTTTGTTTAATTACTGTCTTTATTCATGTGTGTGTGTGTGTGTGTGTGTGTGTGTGTGTGCGCGTGCGCACGTGCGCACTTTCTTTTCTTTTCTTCTTATTATGAAAATACTGAACAGATGGGTTACAATTACATGGGCAAGGTAATGAGTGCATTTCTTATCAAGCATTGTTGCCTCCTCCTTTGTTTCCCCTTCCCATCCCTTCCCATCCCCACACTCTCCCCACCGCGCCCCCTCCCCACCAAAGTTGTAAAGTTCATTTTCGACATAACATCTTGTACATCTCATTGTTGCAATGGGTCCACCTGTATCCCTATTTAAACAATTGTTTTTTTCCCTTCCCCTCCACAAATTATACCAACATCAAATACAATGAAAACAGGGGTTATACCATGGGGGAGGGACATACAAAGCAACAAAGAAATCATCTTATAAATATCTTAGAAATAATCGTAAGAAAGAAATAACATTTGAGTCCTTAACTTGGGGTTCATTTCACTTAACATCAACTTATCTGACCATTTCTGTTTGTCTCAGGTTTCTAACTGAATAGGTGGTACACAGAAGGTGCTCAAAGTCAGCCCAGGCAGACAAATCTGAGCCTAAAGCTAGAAGGGGAGGGTGGCTGAAATGGTAGAGCTAAGGGACAGTACCCAGGCCCTAAGTTCAAGCCCAAGTACCAGCACAAAAAGAAAGAGAAGGAAGAGGAGGGGGAATAGGAGAGGAAAGGGGAGGGGGAGAGAGAGGAGGAGGAGGAGGCAGTGGCAGAGGTTAAGGAATCAAGGGGCAGAACTGCTTAATCCTACATATACAAAACAAAATGAGTGCTTGGGAATGTGGCTTAGTGGTAGAGTGCTTGCCCAGAAGGCATGGGGCCCTGAGATTCCTCAATACCACATAAATTAAATTAAAACAAACAAAAAACAAAATGAGATTGGGTGTCAATGGCTCATGCCTGTAATCCTAGCTACTTAGGAAACTGAGCTCTGAGAATCTCTGTTCAAAGCTAGCTCCAGCTAGCTTTGTGAGACTCATCTCAAATAAGCACCAAAATAGCCAGACATTGAGCTTGGGCTCAAGTGGTAGAGCATCAGACTTGAGCAAAAAAGCTTGGGGACAGCACCCAGGCCTTAAGTTCAAGTCCCAGGACTGGCAAAACAAAACAAAACAAAAGTTTGCATATGCCTAGTTGAGAGAAGTATTATAATAGTGGTTACCTCTAGGGAGGTTTCAGTTTTAGTAGGGTTTTAGCAGGGTTATGGGATTTTTCTTTTGGCAGACTGTGGCTTATTTATTGTCCTTTAGCTTTTTTGCTTAATGCTGGCACTCTGCCCCTTGAACCATACTTCCACCTTTTTGGCGGTTAATTGGAGATAAAAGTCTCATGGATTTTCCTGCCTGGGCTGGCTTTGAACCTTCATCTTCAGATCTCAGCCTCCTGAATAGCTAGAATTACAGGTCTAAGCTACTGGTACCCAGCCAGTACTGTGATTAAAACTCAGCCTTGCACTTTCTAGGCAGATACTCTGCCACTTAAGCTACACCTCCCATGTTAGAGGTATAGAATTTTCAATTTCATTTCCTTCTTTGCTTTTGGATTTTGTCCATTTTTTTTAAGTTCTTAAGCTAAGAAAGGTAGCTTATGGTCTTTCTAAACAAAGCACAGGATTAGTTCAGGATTATTTGTTGCTCTCAAAAACTTATACCTTCTTATAGCCTCTGTCTAATGATCACAGTTTCCCAACTCTACCCAGACCTCTAGTAGTCTGAACGCTGCATCCCCACTGAGTGTGGGAGCAGAGCCTATAGGGCAACAGGTTTAGAGAAATGAGTGTGGGATGGCATTGGAGAATCTCTATGTGGGACGCTCTAGGCAGTGGGCCAAGGACAGGGGAGGGTCAGTTGTGTGCTCTGGCCCTTATCTCTGCCTCTGGCTCTGATTTCTAATAAGCACCAAGCAGCTGTCACTCAGGAACCTTATGATTATTCTCTCTCTCTCTCTCATCTTCAAACAGGGTCTTATATGTGGAACAAGCTAGTTTCTATCTCATGATCTTTTTGCCTCAGCTTCCTGAGTTCTGGGATTAGCTATCCACTACCATGCCCAGCTTTACCATGTCTTTGTGTATGTGTTGGTACTAGGGCTTGAACTCAGGGCCTGGGCACTATCCCTGAGCTTTTGATTGCCCAAGACTAGTGCTCTACCACTTGAGCCCACAGCTCCACTTCTGGCTTTTTGGTGATTATTTGGAGGTAAGAGTCTCATGGACTTTCATGCTCAGGCTGGATCTGAACCTTGATCCTTAGATTTCAGCCTTCTGAGTAGCTAGGATTATAGGCACGAGCCACCAATGCTTGGTATATCCTCTTCCTCCCTCCCTCCTTTCCTTCTTTTAAAAATGGTATTAGGGTTCAAACTAAGATCCTTATTATTTAAGCCCTATCTCTAGCCCTTTGCCAAATCTCTTGAAGGTGAAGATTCTACAATTTTACTGTATTTTCCTCATTGCCCGAGGTATAACATCTACTGCTCCCTTCTCTTTCTCTGAGGTATTTCTAAGAACTCAGATCCCTCCTCAGTGCACTCTCTCACCAGGGTCAGAGGGGACTTCTGCTTGGTCACTCATGGGAACATCAGAGTCTTTGCACACGGGTATGAAAATGCCACATAACGTCTAATGTCCTCTCAATTTTTATTGGCTCTCAGTTCCCCAGGATACCCCGTTCATTTCTCTGCCTCAGTGTCTCAATACTTTGGTATCATTGAACTCAGACACCACTTTGCCGTCCACAATCCTGCGGGTGGTGGTTTTTTGGAGGGTTTGCATGGAGTTGCTGCTGTCCAGGGCATCGCTGAGACTGCAACAGAAGATATAACCCTCATTATAAACAGCTCCACAGAGCAGAAGGGAAACAAGGGAGTAGCCAAGAAATAAAAAAACAAAAACCTCCTGACCCCTCCCTTTATCTCTGAATTCCTCTTAGCACTTTCTCCAGAAAAAGAGAAAATCAAGGCTAAATTTCACTTCTATCCTAAGTATAGCTAGGGCAATAGTTAATCATTCTATTTGCCGGGGAGGGACCTTCTAAACTGACAGAGGGTACCCACAGACTACTAACCCAGTGTTCAAAGGATCTCAATGTTGTGTTCTATGTCTTAGTGTGGGTAGGAGAGCCCCCACTCCCCCCACTCACCTGAAGTCCTCCCCATCTTCCAGGAGGCGGCGGTAGGTAGCAATCTCGGCCTCCAGCTTGACCTTGATATTCAGCAGAGCCTCATACTCCTGGGTCTGACGCTGCCCTTCTGCTCGAGTCTGTGCCAGTTCAGACTCCAGGTGCAGGAGGACACCATTGAGCTGCTCTATCTGCATGGTGTAGCGTGTTTCCACATCCGTCAGGCTGTTCTCCAAGCTCTCCTTCTGTTGGACACAGGTAGGCAGAGTCAAGCTCAGTCCAGAATTAAGGGAACCCATGATGGGAGGGGTAGGATTTGAACTGAGACCAACTAACAGAGGTTTCTTTGTTTGGCGGGGGCGGGGGGGGTATTCTTGAGTTGCTGGGACAAAGGACCAAAGGGTACTCACCAGGCTTTTCATGGAGTCCAGTTCAATCTCCAAGGCCTGGTATGTGCGTCTCAGCTCTGTGACCATCATCTCCGCATCTGCAAGTTCTTTGGACTTCGAGGTGACCACTGTGGTGCTCTCTTCAATCTGCAGGGTATTGTAGAATTCATCAGGTCTAGCCTTCCTTGGCTACCTTCCCCCCACACCCTGGTAGCCAGCCTTTCCCCATTGCATACCTGCTGGGACCAGTGCTTGTCCAGTTCCTCTCGGTTCTTCCGAGCCAGCTCCTCATATTGGGACCGGATGTCCTCCATGATCTTGTTGAGGTCCTGAGACTTGGGGGCATCTACCTCCACAGTCAACCCAGAGCTGGCAATCTGGGCCTGGAGACCCTTGATTTCCTAAAGAAGGTAGGAACGAAAATCAGGAAGGCTCAATTCCAAGTGAGATGTCATTGTCTCTCCTGAAAAGAGCAGTTGGAGAAGAGACTAGAGGAAACCTTGAGCTTATACGCTACACTCTATGCCAGTTCAGGGGTCCAAATGTGTAGTCACTCATTGCCTGTGCCTGTCACTACCAAGTATTTTCTCTTTTCAGTTTATCTTGTCCTGTCACAAACTGGTTGGCCTTTTTTTGGTGGGGGGCATGCCAGTCCTGGGGCTTAAACTCAGGGGTGCTGTCGCTTAGCTTTTTTGCTCAAGGCTAGTGCTCTACCACTGGAGCCACAGCACCACTTCTGGCTTTTTGGTGGTCAAATGTAGACTTGTAGACTTTCTTGCTCTGCCTGGCTTTGAATGTTGATATTCAGATCTCAGCCTCCTGAGTAGCCAGGACTACAGGAATAAGCCACTAACATTTGGCTTTATACCTTCTCTAGGAAGCTCTACCCATACCAGCTCCCTTTCTCACCCATACCATCTGGACCTCATCACACCATAGCTCTGGTGAGGCACAGGGCAAGTGTCACTCACAGCCTGGTAGTTTTAAACATCCATGCAAGCTGCTTGCTGATGGCCAGTCCTATCTACCCTCCGATTGCTTGTCTTGGCCCCCTTGGTCCCTGTGTACCTCCTCGTGGTTCTTCTTCATAAACAGCAGCTCCTCTTTCAGAGCCTCGATTTCCGTCTCCAGCTGCAGCCGGGTGATATTGGTGTCATCGATGACCTTGCGGAGCCCGTTGAGGTCGGCCTCCACAGACTGGCGCATGGCCAGCTCTGTCTCATACCTACAAGAGGAGATGAGCAGTGGGACCCTCATCTCTAATCCAGAATTTCCTCAAACCCACGCCATCTCCTAAGCGCAGCCCTGTGCCCATTGCAAACCAGTGATCAAAGTCGGGAAGCAGATGGTCCCTCATCACCATTCTTGGCACTTGGGGAACAGTACCCTTAAACTATGGCACAAATGAATAGTTAAATAAATAGATTGATGGATTGTAGTTCTCTGCCAGCATAGAGCCCATATCTAACCCAGACCCAGAAGAGCACCGTTATCCCCAACTCCAGCTCCCTTTGAGACTCACTTGACTCTAAAGTCGTCAGCAGCAAGGCGAGCATTGTCAATCTGCAGGACGATGCGGGCATTGTCCACAGAACTTGCAAAGATCTGAGGGGATTACAGAGAAAGCTTGCTTTATGAGTGGAGAAATACAAAGGTGGTGGGCTGTGTGGGAAATGTGTGTCTGTGAAACCTACTGGCAGAAACAGCCAGAAACTCTGTGTGCATCTTCTGATTCCATCTGTGTATTCCCTCCCCCCCAGCCCCCCAGCCCCAACTCCCTCCTTTCTCTGGAGGCCCAAATCCCAGTGAGCTCTCTGCTCTTCCTGCTGGGCCTGGGTTGGCTGGCCTAAACGGAAATGAACAGCCACTGGCAAGTTCTTTCCTTGGCTCTCTTCTGACATTTTTTTCCTCCTCTTAGTGCACCTGCTCACTTCAGGCCCTGTGCCCCCAACCCCCTGGATTGGTCCCTCCCATAGGTAGGCCTTCTGTTTACTCCTAGATGACTCAGCCTTGGCTACATCCGCTTAACCCTCCAACTGTCCTCACTCAGCCAGACTGGGAACACTCTAGTCTGGTCGGTCCACTTTATGGTTCTTGTCTCACCTTCCCCCCAGGCAGTCCAAGTCTCATTTCCTGAGGAGAAGAAGCCCTCCCATGCGTAGCTGCTACTCTTGGGGGTTCCTGAATTCTAGCCAGGGGTGTGGCTGGAAATCCAGGGCATTCCTAACTGCTTCCCCTTGGAATGTGGACTGGGGTGCATGTGGGAAAAGCAGGTGTACCCCGCCCTATCAAAGTTCCTCCTGTAGTGTGTTTGTAGGAGGAGGTGGTTAAGAGACACTGCGGGGGGCAAAACTGGCCGGAAAGTGGGGGTCCTCCCCCTGCCCTCCTTACCTGAGCCCTCAGCTCCTCGGCCGTCTTGAAGTAATGCCCCCAATCTCTGACCTGGGGTCCCTTCTTCTCCAGATGTTCCCGGATTTTGCCTTCCAGCCGTCGGTTCTCAGTCTCCAGGCTCCGCACTCGGTCCAGATAGGAGGCCAGGCGGTCGTTCAGGCATTGCAGGGTCTCCTTCTCGGTCTGGATGCCACTTATTCCCATCACACCTCCTACCCCGGCAGCCAGGCCCCCGGATCCCAGGCCACCACGGAAACTGGTGGAGCGGGACACAGAGATCCGGGACCCCGAGCCCCCCGCGCCCGCATAGACGCTGGCCGCGCTGCTGGCGGGCCGGGCCCAGTGACTTGGCGCCCGGACCGAGCCCAGGGACCGGTAGTTGGTGGAGAAGGTGGTGGAGTGGGTGGTGAAGCTCATGCTGTCGGAGGAGAGGCAGGCGAGCGAGCGATCGCGGACTCAGGTTCGGGCTGCACAAGGTGGCGGTGTGGCGACCTAAGTTTTATCTCCGAGGAAGGAGGTGGGGACCTTCCCCAGAAGCCTGGCTCCGCCCTCGGAGCCCAGAAGCCGGGGCCGCACAGGTGGACAGCAGGGGGTGGAGTGGGGAGGGACTCAGTGATCTGGGTTCCAGCCCTGCCTCACCCCCTTCTCTGCACGGCACCCCCAAGGCTACCTTCACCCCCCCTCCCTTCCAAAACTAAATAAAAAGTAAAAAAGGAGGGTGACTACTAGTCAGAGTCACAAAGGACAGCAGGTGACTGTGGGCTCTGGAGACTGTGGTTTCAGGGCAGGAAATGACGTTCTCTCCTTCCCCCCACCCATCGCCAAGGTCAGGAGGGGCCGGTGGGTTGGAAAGTTGGAGGTTGCAGTGGACTGCGGTGCGGTGGGGTGTGTGGGATTCTCATATGCAAGTCCCTTACCTGCAGACAGCCTCTTGGGGGACAGGGGATCCTGGAAGGGGGGGGGAGGAGGATGGGAGGTGGTCAGTGCTGAGGAGGAAAAGTTGGAAGAAAAGGAAGAGAAACTTGATCCTGAGCTTCAGATCTCCTGGTTTACACTGGCAGCCCCTGGTGCTGGGCTGTCCACTTTGTTTGCTCTCATTGATGTGACCACATTCCCTCACCAGATAAGTAGGTTCTGACATCTGGAAACTCCCCAGAAGGAGTGCAGGTCTAGGAACCATCCTCCTGCCCTGCCTGCCCTACTCATCCAACTTACTCCTAGTGGGGTGTATCTTGGCCTATGACTTGACCAGGGGCCATGCCTCCAATGCTGCACTCAGTAGTTCAGCCTTAACCTACTGCATTTATTGGACGCCTACTGTGTACTCTGTGGGCGCTGGAGAACAGCGGTCAACAAGAGTTCACCAACCCTCCTGGGGACTGGAATGTGTGCCTCATAGTTGTGAGCCTGAGAGCAGACAGGATACACCAGTGGCTCATGCCTGTAAGCCTAGTTACCCAGGAGGCTGAGATCTGAGGATCACAATTTGAAGCCAGCATAGGCAGGAAAATCTGTTGAGATGCTTATCGTCAATTAATCACCGAAAAGCCAGCAATTGGAGCTGTGACTCAAGAGTTACAGTGCTAGCCTTGAGCAAAAATCTAAGAGACAGTATTTAGGCCCTGAGTTCAAGCTTCAGTAGCTAAAGAGCATGGCTAAGGTGTGTGGGCATGGGGGGGCACATTCTAGCAGAGACTTGGCCCAAGTTGCCAGCCCCCTGCCTCTTTCTCCACTGGGCCTTTCTCCTTCCTCTCCTACCTTTCTTTACACTGCTCTCAGGACCGCAGTACTGCTTCACAGGCAGATTTCTCCAGGGTGAGAGTGGATGTAGGGAAGCTGGATGACCATTTCTTGTTGAATGATCTAGGAGAACCTCAGAAGTTCAAGTCGGTTAGTTCAGCAGCTCATTTTTCAGGCAGCGCCCAGGCCCTGCTCTTTGCTCTGAAGTGGACCATATTGATCCTTTGGCTATGCTGAGACCACTGCGGACAGACACAAGGGTAGCTCTGGGAGGAGGCTGGCCAATGGACCAGCCAAAGTGAAAGCACTGGGCAGATGTAAGGTGTGACTCTGGATTGTTCTAGGCCTGATGCCTTTAGTTGGATAAAGGCCCCTGACTAGGGGATGCTCCATACTGCTGAAGGCTGGCAGGCAAATGGATGCAAAGTACCACACAAATGGAATGCCCACTAGTTTTGCATGGAGGCTTGGGTGGGGGTGAGGTTAGAGGCCCCAGCCATTTAAAGGGATAATACCTTCATATCCTCTTTCTGAGTTCTGGAATTATGTTATTGTGCAGAATTGTACAAGTATGTGGGTTACATGCATTGTGGACTGCTTTTTGCATTTTTTTAAACTGTAGGAGAGCCATCCTGAGTACTTTGCTGTGTGATTTTTGGGAAGTCATTTAACTCTGAACTTCAAGTTCAGAGAATAAAGCCTGTTCAGTCATTCTCCATGGGTGGCGAAGGATGGAAATGTTAATCCTACATTCCTGGACAGATACATCTTTCTTCAAAGACCACATCTTCCACATCCAGGAGGGCATAGGCAGGAGGTCAATTTAATTGTGTGTGTGTGTGTGTGTGTGTGTGTGTGTGTGTGTGCACATGTGCATGCCTGAGAGTGTGTGTATGCTGGTACTAAGACTTTAACTCAAGGCCTGGGTACTCTTCCTTAGTTTTTTCTACTTTCAGCCTTTTGGAAGTGTTCTACCACTTGAGCTCTACCCTTCACTTCCCACTTTTTGCTAGTTAAATGGAGATAAAGAGTCTCACAGACTTTTCTACTCAGCTAGCTTTGAACTTTGATCCTTATATCTCAGCCTCCTGAGTAGCTAGGATTATAGCTGTGAACCACAGGGTACCTGGCAGAATTTAATTCAAAATATGGGGAGGAGGGTAATCGTGGAGGTGGGAGGGAAGGGACGGAGGAGGCAACAATGCTCAATAAGAAATGTACTCATTACCTTGTTCATGTAACACTAACCCCTCAGTACGGCATTTTTACAATAAAAAATGTACAAAAAAAAAGAACTTCATCTTCCCTAGAAAAAAAAGATGACCCCGGGATTGGAGATTTCTAAATTCCGTGTGAAATCTTTGGGTATTAAAAAAAAATCTACCTCCTCTGGCCCTCAGAACCCAGGATTCTTTTCTAAGCAACTTCTCCGATTCTCCTCTGACCCACACCCTCCCTTTGCACACGGGTCCTTCTGGGGCAGTGGAGGCAACCTTATCTCTAGTTGCTAACATAGATGACCACATTCCTGACCTCTTGCAGCATCGGGGCAAATACCGACCTCCTGAGTCCAGTGCCAGCCTGCCCTTTTTCCAGCATTTCCAGATTCCTCTGTGGTCAGGCTGTTCACCGGTCAGACCATTAATGGAGACTTGGGGGAGAAAGGTGTAAGGGAGGAGTTTTATCCCCAGATTCCCAGCACTGGGGCTCTGGATGGGTGGAGGGGGGGAGAAGGGGGACGGGGTGGAGTGAAGATGTAGAAAGAAATGCATAGAGGTGAAGTGAAGTCCTAAGAGATGGCAGAGTAGCAGGAGCCCTGTTGTGAAGCTTCCAGAATCAAGATGTATATAGAACTACAAAGTGGGGAAGGACTGGAGTGGGGACAATGCTTCCCCTCCCCCACTGGCCCTTCATTCATGCTGAGGGGGAGGGGAACCTGTGTGGCAGGTTTAGCTCAGGAATAAGCTCAGAGGTGACTGATAGGTGGGCGCTCCTGCAGTCTCAATATTTTCCCACTTGAGGCTGGAACTGGTGGCTCGAGATTAGAAGATCTGGGAGAGGTCCTTTAACCTCTGCTTCATCATTGAGGTAGCAAGTTTCTCACCTCGCTTGGGGAAGGAGCTGTTTAGAATAGTAACTGAGGGATTAGACTAGGGGAGGGTTCTCTACGTGAAAGAAAGGGCTGATTCCTATTATTATGAGCCCAGGCTGGTTTGGAACTCAAGATCCTTCTGCTTCAGCCTCCCCCAGTGCTGAGATTATAGAGGCATGTGCCACCACCCCCTCTCCTCCCTCCCTCCTCCATTGGTAGTCCTGAGGTTTGAATTCAGTTATGTACTTGCTCAACTGGCACTCTACCACTTAAACAATGCCTCCAGCCCTGCTTCTTTGCTCATTGTTTTGAAAATGGAGTCTCGTGGGCTTTCCTGCCCGGAATGGGTTAGAACCTCAATTTTTTGGATCTCAGCCTCCTGAGTAGCCAGAATTCTAGGTATGAGGCATTGGTGTCCAGCTCCCATATTCTTGAAGAACTCAGGGTATTTAGAAAATGAGGGGTCCTTGTGTTGCTGGTGGTGGGGTTGAAGGAGGGAGGGAGTGATAGTTCTGCCCATCGGAGGGCTTGCCCTTGGAAAGGAACCATTAAACAAAGGGTTTCTGAGTCTGGGCAGAACAGCTGAGGCCAGAGAGAGGAGGCAGAATTCAAAGGAAAAGGAGTCAGGGCCAGAGTGGATATACAGGGGGAGTTCTGTAAATAGCTATGATTTGAGTAATGAATGAAAAAGGGGTGCTAGGAGAGGTGAAGTGAGGACCCAAAAGTGGTCAGGTGGAGTGAGCAGGAGGGGTGGGTGCTGGGTGCTGGGTCCTCTGGAGAGGGTGGGGTCACAGCTAGGTTAATTGCTCTGGAGGCCCCCTTCTGGATGGATGGATGGATAGATGGATTTGGAGGCCTAGGCTCACCTGTCTAGGTAGACTTGGGGTGGGGATCTGTGGGCCAGGTTCTCTGCCTCAGGGAGGAAGGATGGGATGGGAGGATCAAAGAAAGCATCTACACTTTCAAGTATCTTTGTTTCAATTTGTACCTAGGGATGTTCCCCAGGGATAAAGGAAGAATGAAAGTTAGTGCCCAGGAGTCAATAGCTATTCCAACTGCCGGGATTGTTGAAGTTCCTTCACTCCCCTGAGCCCCGCCCCAGCTTTCTCTGGCTCCCTCTGGGAGTAGCCTCACTTTTGTCATGCTCCATTCTGACCTTAGTGCAACCCCTCAAACCCAGAGCCATACTCCTTAGCCTGTTACCCCCATGGACTCTGCCCAGAGAAGGGTGAGGCCGTAGGATGGGACTTCACTTGATTTTAGCCAAATAGCTGAGAAGTGGTGATGAACTGGGTATCA
>NW_012267371.1:786733-794070 GCF_000151885.1 Dipodomys ordii | reverse complement strand
CACACAGAGAATCTATTAGAAGAGCAGAGAAGCTGGTTATGTCTTTTCCTACTGCTCTTCTAGAATCCTTTGGCCTGCATTCCCCCTCTGGTCTTCTGCTCTTTGCCCATTCTACTGCCTTCCTTTCAGCCTGGAAACAGGGCAGGTGGCTAAGATGGAGTTCACGGAAACTGTGGTGAAGTAGCAGGGTAAATTGGCTGAGAACATGTCTCAAAATCATCTAGTCCAACGATCATGACTTCTCCTGTGTCTATCATCTGAGCTTTCTGCAGAGGAAAACTCTACAGATCTGTAGATTTGCCAGCATTGTCTGGAGGACTGTCCCATGAGCAGCAGGAAAAATAAGAGCATGTGGGCAGCAGGCACAGCCAGCCCATGGAGTCTTTGCACAAATTGGAAGTAGGCAGCTTCCTTCCCCTTCCCCTTGCTTGGCTGGGTGTTCTGAAGCACTAAGTAACCTGCATAGCACCCTCCTTCTCTGCAGCCACCTACCATGAGGATATGGATGGAACCCACATGGAAACGCACAAACATATGGGTGGGAAAGATTGTCTGATCTTTATCAGAGAACAGAAGTGGCACAAACTGTACCTGCAATTTGGATAAAAAGAGGGGGAAGGGATAGAGGGGAGAGGAGAAGGAAAAGAGGAGGAGGCCTCAACCAGGATCAGCTCCCAGGGAGAGATCAGAAAACCCAAGGAGGAGGTTTCACAGAGGGATTGTCCAGAGGCTCAGGTGCCCCAACTGAGGATGAGCAAAACATATAAGCCAAGGTAGTATTCAGAGCCCTGAAGTCCTAGAGCCTGACCAGGAGGCAGAGGGTCCATGAGAGGGTTGTAGAACCAGCTATAATAGTTCATACCTGTAATCCTAGCTACTCAGGAGGCTGAGAGAGCGCATCTCAGTTCTAGACCAAGTTGGGTAAAAAGTTTTCAAAAAACTCCATCTCACTGGGTGCCAGTAGCTCACACCTGTAATCCTAGCTACTCAGGAGGGTGAGATCTGAGGATTGTGGTTCAAAACCAACCCAGGCAGGAAAGTTTCTGAGTCTCCTATCTCCAATTAATCACAGAAAAAGCTGGAAGTGATGCTGTGGGAATGCTAGGTCCAGAGTTCAAGCCCAGGACAGACAAAAAAAAAAAAAAGATTCCATCTCAACGAAGAAGCTGGGTGTGGTGGCATGTATCTGTCATCTCAGCTACTACGACAGGGCCAAAATAAGAGGATCTTGGTCTAGGCGCAGGCCCAGATGAAAAGCAAAACTCCAAGTAAATAGTGAAGAAAAGGCCTGGGGGTATGTTTTAATGGTAGAGCACTTACCTAGCAAGTTTGAGTCCCTGATTTTAAATCCTTTTATTGCCAGGGATGGGGGGGTATGAAATGGGGTGGGGGAAGAAAAAGAAAAAGAAAGGAGGATGAAGTTTCTTGAGAGCAAAGAAAATAGAACATTCCATTGTAGGTGACAGGGTGAGTGGATGGATAGACAAGTGTTGTAAGGCTGGTCAGCCATTATACAAACAATGACAATACAGTGTGGCTGGTACTGGGCCAGCATCAGCCTGTTGTAAGGTGAATCCAATCAGTGAGATATTGAGAAGCCACATTTTGAGAGGTTGAATTGGGAGTCTTTATTAGAAAGTTGGCACTGCAGGCAGACTATTGTCATAAAGACCTGCAGCCCCGTGAAGACACTTAACACTGTTAGAAAACTGAGTCATGAGAGCAAGAGAGAAAAGAAAGAGCAGAAAAACAATACCAGAAACCCAGATCAACCCTAATGGAGAGTTGAAGTGGGACGCCATGTTGACCGGAGTAGAGCCAGAAGACAGGGCATAGCACATGAGGCCTGGTGTAATGGTGTCTGTGCTGGTCTGGCCCTAAAATCCCATCAGGTCTGGGGGCCCAGTCACAGGAAGCTTGAGAATCTCCCAAGTTCAAGACAGGTCCAGTAACCTATCATCCAAGTCCCAGCCCTTCACTCTAGGGATTCAGACATGTCCATCACCTGGGAGGTAGGACTTCTCTGGGGCTAAACAACATGATACATTTACATATCCTACAACATGGCATACCTGCAATTCAAAGGATGGCTTGTCTCAACTCTAGATCTTTGAAGCTGGGTGAAGAGCCTCCATCACCTGGTTAGGCGCCAGGATGGCTGTGAGAACAAGGTGACTTACTTAGACATAGTCTTTCCCTTACTTCAAGTCCAGGGAACAATGGAAGCTGGCATCAGTGACCATTAATCTAGCCTGAGTCTTAGGGAAATGACATTTAAGCTGAAACCTGAAAAGTGATACTGCAAGTAGGTGGCAGAGCTGGGGTTTGAGATAGGTAACCTGTACCTGCTCCTGCCTCTCCTGCAATGGGAAGGGTGAACAGATTGAGGAGCCTGAGGCCATGGACCAGCTGTGTGGTCCACTCGTGATGCATGAAGGAATGAGTGAGCTCTCAGTGGGGGTTATATAGTGTGGCTTTATGATGTATGATGAGATGAAACCCCAAGAAGTACGCTATCAGCTGGAGGTGTGGCTCAGGTGGTAGGGTGCTGGCCTGGCAAGCCAAAAAAGAAAAGAAAAAAGAGAAAGAGGGACAAGGAGGAGGGGGAGGAGAAGGTGGAAGAAGAGGAGGAAGAAAAGAAGGAAGAAGAAAGGAGAAGACAAAAGAAGAAGAAGAAAGGAGGAAGAAGCGAAGGAGGAGGGGAAGGAGGAGGAGGCAGAAGAAAGCATTCAGGCACTGGTGGCTTATACCTATCATATTAGCTTCTCAGGAGGCTGAGATCTAAGGATTGAGGTTCAAAGCCAGCCTGGGCTGGAAAGTTCATTAGATTCTTACTTACAGTTAACCATCAAAAGGCCAGTAGTAGAGCTGTAGCACAAGTAGTAGGGCTCCAGCCTTGAACAAAAACCTCAGGGACAGTACCCAGGCCTTCAGTTCAAGTCCCAGTACCTGCACAAAGAAAAAGGAAGAGGAGTTGGAGGAAGAAGAAGATTGTCTGTCCTAGGGTGGGGAAGAAAAATTGTGGGTTTCCCTGAGATGAGACAGTAGAGTGTAGGCTTACCAAATTGCCGAAGTGGCTGACCCTGGGGATCTGGTAGGTGGTTAGATAAAGGAAACTAGAAAATCTCAGTAGAAAGGATAGGGTACAGGTACTAAGAATTAGCTACACAGCTGCATAGAAAGCCAAGTAAGCAGTCAAGCATAGTGGCCTCATGCCTTTAATCCCAGCTACTTGGTAGGTGAAGGTGGGAGAGATCTGAGACTGGCTTTGACAAAAGTACAAGACTATCTGAAAAACAAACTAAAAGCAACAGGAATAAAGTGGTAGAGTGCTTGACTAGCACACAGACCTGAATTTAATCACTCCTAATGAAAGGAAGGCAGGAAGGCAGGAAGGAAAGAAGGAAGGAAGGGAAGGAAAGGGATGAGAAGGGAAGGAAGGAAGGAAAGAAGGAAGGAAGAAAAGAAGGAAAACAGTCAAGGAAGCCAGGTATGGAGGTGTACACTTGTAATTCAGGAGGCTGAGATCTGAGTGCTAAGGTTCAAAACCAGCCCAGGCAGTAAAATCTGAGAGACTCTTTTTTTTTTTTTTTTTGTTGGTTGTGGGTCTTGAACTCTGGGCCTGGGCACTGTCCCTCAGCTCTTCAGCTCAAGGCAAGCGCTCTACCGTGTGAGCCACAGCACCACTTCCAGTTTTCTAGTGGTTTACTGGAAATAAAGAGTCTCATGGACTTTCCTGCCCTGGCTGGCTTTGAACTGTGATCCGCACATCTCAGCCTCCTGAGTAGCTAGGATTACAGGAGTGAGCCACCAGCGCCTGGTTTCTGAGAGACTCTTATCCCCAATTAACCACCAAAAAGTAGGAAGTAAAGGTATGGCTCAAGTGTGAGGGCCTGAATTTAAGCCCTAGTAGCTGTATGTGTTCCTAAAAGGAATTCTGTATTTAAGAATTTAAATATAGAATTTCCTTCACAAAGGATCACAATATAAAACAGACTAAAATTAAGCATAAACAAAATCACCGGGGATTCTCAATCTTTGAAAACTCTGCCAAAAAACAAAAACAAAAGCAGAAACTCATCAAGCTTAAATTGCTTCTCTGGTAATTTCCCCCAAAGTTACAAAATTACTAAACTCCTTCAGAGAATAGACAAAAATAGGGAACACTTTAGAATTAAAACAAAATGGAACAACAACAAAGAATCCAAACCAGTACAATCTTGCTTCTAAATGCTAACAAAGACACCTTAAAACAGGAAAACTACAGACTAATCTCCCTTACTATTGTAAGTAGAGGTCATTTGAAGGTAGCTAAAGGCACTGAATCAATTTCTCTCTCTCTCCCTCTCTCTCTCTCCCCCTCTCTCTTTCTCTTTCTCTGTCTTTTTCTGTTTATCTCTCTGTCTCTGTCTCTGTCTGTCTGTCTCTCTGTCTCTCCTTCTCCTCCTCCTCCCTCCCTTTCTTGGAAGAAACCATGGTGTATGGGTGCCTGCAGATATAGCAGGAGGATCCAGCTTGGGCTGGAGGTGGGAGAAACAGGATAAAAAAGAGAAGCCACCTGACAGGCTCTGAAGGATGTAGTTCAGAGCACAGGCAATAGCTGGCCCCGGGGCAGAAGGAGTTGCTCTCTCCACTCAACAAGGATGGCAACGTATGTACTTAAAAGGAGGGAATAGCTAATGTACTTAAAAGGAGGGAATATTGCTAAAGGTGATGGTGGCAGCAACTGGAATCCCTTCAGGCACCAAGAGTTTGTGATTCTGGTGACTGGTGGAGGAGTAAGGACATCATCTGTGTCTCTGCCCTCTGTTCTGGTCTCTTAGACCAGCCAGTTCTTCTATTCTAAAGGCTTTGCTGACTTTCTCTGAGCCTGGGATAGAAAACCTTCCCTGATTGCTATTCCTACTAGATTCCCTTCTCAGAAGTTAGCTGAGAGGCCAGGGAAAAACAGATTTTCTCATATTCCACTGTCTGTCTGTCTTGAAGATAGAAGGGGTTGTGAAAGAATTAGAAAATGTGTTTGTGAAATGGATGGTTTCTTTCTCAGACCCATCTCTGCCACAAGGGGGTGCTGGGTCTGAGCAGGCTTGGCTGGCATGGTCTGTAGGTGGTTAGGCTGGCAGCAAGCCCTCGGGGTTAGGTACTCTTAACTCCACCCCTTTGCCAAGACCTTTGTTCCAAGCCCTTATGGCACTGGCCTTTGTTGCCATGGCTACCTCTTAGTTTTGGGATAAACAGACCTGTTCCTCCTCCTGTCCAGCTAACTGACACCTGAGTGTCTTCCCTGGGATAGGCTGGAATTTCAAGTGTTTGGCTCCCCCAATCCTCACCCCCTTCCCTTATCCCCCAGGGGAAGCCTGTGGATGGTGAATCACTGAATTTTTGACCTCTCCACCCTGGGTTGCACATTCCCTGTGCCCCACCTGTGTCCTGCTGGAGCTTGGCTCTGTAGGACTGCAGAGTTGGGACTTACCTGGGGCTATCTATTGAATGGTGGGTGGAATGGCCTTCCTGTCTGGTTTCCTGAGGCCTAGCTACAGTCCCTGGGATCCAGGAGGAATCACAAGGATTCTTGTCACAAGTTTTCTTCCCTTATCTCCTTATATCCCTAGGATCCAGGGTAAGAGAGGGAGTGGGGAAAACAGGACAAAAGAAGATTGCTTGCTCGATGCTTCATGCTGGTGGCTCATGCCTGTAATACTAGCTATTCAGGAGCTGAGATCTGAGGATCGTGGTTCAAAGCCAGGCAGGAAAGTCTGTGAAACATGTATCTCCAATTAACCACCAAAAAACTGGAAATAGAGCTGGGGCTCAAGTGGTAGAGTGTTAGAGGAGGAAAAGGAGGTAGGGACCAGAGCAGAGAACAGGATTCATTTGTACAGATTGACTTATAATTATTGATTTGCACATTCATTCATTTACTCATTCACTGATTCAAACAAGTTCCCTGTGGGTGTGAGGGAGACAGGGACATTATAAGATATGAGGTTGCTGTGGAAGAAGGTATTTTAGTAGACATGGGACCAGCTTTGAGCTTTGCCCATGGTTTGTGGCACGAGTTGTTTCTCTGAGCATTAGGTTTCTCATCTGTAAATAAGGATAATACTGAACTCCGAAGGTCACTGTAGGGACCCATGGGGACAAATATGGAAGAATGCTTCATTATAATAGTCTATGTTCCCAGCCTGGATCAGGTTTACAGTCAGGGAGGGGAGCTCAAACAATCTCATAGGCAGGTGTAACCCAGCCCAGGGTGTGACACAGGCTGTCTTGGGGAGGGGGGGTGCTCCATGGAGTGACCACTTCCCTCCTGCCTCCCTCCCCCAACCACCCCAGTGGTAGCTGAGCTGGTGCCTGGGCGGGCTCCCTGGGGTTCATTCAGTAAATGTTTGCAGAGTTGATGGTGTGTGTGGGAGTGTGTGGAAGCAGGAGCCAAGCAGCTTGGGTTTCAGAGCTGGTGTAGGTGACCAGGGTGTGCTGCAGGAGAGGAGGGTACAACCCTGGGGAGAGGGGGTGGAGAATGACTGGAGAAGGCACAGCTACTGCCAGGAAAGACAGCTTCAGCCAACAGATGAGAGATTTGACCTTTATGGAGAAGGTGATGGGAACTCAGGGCTGGAGAATGACAGGATCAAAGCAGTATTTGTAGGTGATCAATCTGGCTGGGCACCTGGACAGGACAACTTGGAGCGTGTGGGGAATGGGGAGGGGACTGGGCTGTGTCTACACTGTGTGTACGTGTCTGAAAGGCTTTGGACAGGGAGTGAGGTCATTCTAGACCCCTGCAGAGAGATTGCTTCACACCTCCGGTCTCTAGGGCTAGTCTCACTGGCTTGTTGGGAGGATCAGGAGCTTGGCAAGGGAGTGGGGAATTTCTCAGGGACACAGAGAACAAGGGAACAGTGCCTCCTTTCTCTCCTTTCTCTCCTTCCTCTGCACCTAGCCCAGGGCCCCCAGTCAGGGTAGAGGCACGGGAGGGGGTAGGAAGACAACACCAGAGCTAGCACTGAGCCTTTGCTTCCTGGCTCCTGAAATGAGAGATTTTAAAGCTACAGGTTTAAAGTAGGTTTTAAAGCTACAGAGGGATTTCATGCTGCAGGAGAGAGAAGCTGTTAGGCTCTCCTCAAGAACCATGTCTAGCTGTGCACAGGTGTCTTATACCTATAAACCTAACTGAGATCTGAGGATCACAATTCAGTGCTTGCCCAGGCAGGGAAGTCTGTGAGATTCTTACCTCCAAATTGACTAGCCAAAAGCTGAGAGTGGAGCTGTGGCTCAAGTGGTAGAGTGCCTGGCTTGAGTGAAATAGTTATCTATAGTTTTCTTTTCTTTTTTTT
>NW_012267371.1:777504-780398 GCF_000151885.1 Dipodomys ordii | reverse complement strand
GTCTCACGGTCTCTCCTGCCCGGGCTGGCTTTGAACCGCGATCCTCAGATCTCAGCCTCCTGAGTAGCTAGGATTACAGGCGTGAGCCACCGGCACCTGGCTCTCTAAGTATATTTTTGATATGAGGCCTTTGTCTGTTGTGTAGCTAGTGAAGATCTCCCATCTGTGGGCTTTCTATTTATCTTGCTAGCTATGTCCTTTGCCATGCAGAAGCTCTGCAGTTTAATGTGATCCCATTTATCCAGCCTTTCTTTGGTTTGTTGTGTTTCTGGATCTGTTTCGACATGTGCCAAGGAGCTCTTTTGGAGTTGATTCTTTTGCAGGGTGATATATAATGATCTAACTTCAGTCTTCTACACATGTGTAGCCAATTCTCCAGAACCATTTGTTGAAGAGGCTGTCTTTCTTCCATTTGATAATTTTGGCTCCCTTATCAAAGACTAGGTGGCCATAGGTCTGTGGGATCATTTTTGGGTCTTCAATTCTATTCCCTTAGTCCTCAGGCCTGTTCTTGTGCCAGTCCCAAGCTGTTTTTATAACTATGGCTTTGTAATAGAGTTTGAAGTTTGGTATTGATATTCTTCCAGTACTGTTTTTCCTCCTAAGGATTGTTTTTGCTATTTGGGGTCTTCTATTATTCTATATGAATTCTATAAAGAATTGTGTTAGGATATTGATGTGTATTGCATTGGATTTGTAGATAGCTTTTTGGCAGTATTGCCATTTTCACAATGTTAATCCTCCCAATCCAGGAGCATGGGAGGTTTTCCACGTCCTTAAATCTGCTTCAATTTCCTTTTTCAGGTTTTTAAAGTTTTCATCACAGAGGTCCTTCAATCTTTGGTTAATTCCTAGTTTTTTTCCCTAAGGATATTCCAAAAGGAGTTGCTTTTCTGATTTTAACCTCACTCTTCTCACTGTTGGCATACAGAAAAGCTACTGATTTTTGTGGGTTAATTTTATATCCTGTTACTTTGCCGAAATTTTGGATCAGCTCAAGTAACTTGGGAGAGGAATCTATGGAATTCTTTAAATACAGGATCATGTCATCTGCAAAAAGGGAGAGTTTAACTTCTTCCCCTATTAGGATCCCATTTATGTTTCTCTCTTGCCTTATTACTCTGGCTAGGAATTCCAATACTATATTGAAGAGGAGTGGAGAGAGTGGACATCCTTGTCTTGTTCTTGATTGTAGAGGAAATGTTTTTAATTTTCACCATTAAGTATAATACTGGCTGCAGGCTTGTCATATACAGCCTTTATTATATGGAGGAATATTCCATGGATTCCTAATTTCTTTAGAGCTTTCCTCATAAAGGGGTATTGGATCTTGTCAAATGCTTTTTCTGCATCCATTGAGATAATCATATGGTTCTTGTCCTTATTCCTATTGATGTGTTGAGTTACATTAATTGACTTGTGTATATTGAACCAGCTTTGTATCCCTGGAGTGAACCCCATTTGGTCATAGTGTATTAGTTGTTGAAGTCAGTTGGCCAGAATTTTATTGAGAAGTTTTTTTTTTTTTTTGGGTCCGGTCGTGGGGCCTGAACTCTGGGCCTGGGCGCTGTCCCTCAGCTCTTCAGCTCAAGGCGAGCGCTCTACCACTTGAGCTACAGCGCCACTTCCTTGAGTGAAATAGTTAAAGGACAGTGCCCAGGCCCTGAGTTCAAGCCCCAGGACTAGTGTGTGCGTGCGCATGTGCACGCACGTACACACACGCACGCACGCACGCGCGCGCGCACACACACACACAGTGGCTAAACCCTAACATTTAGTAACTGACAAAATGAAAGTGATTTTGTGGTTTAGCTCTCCACTTAAGCTTACTGGGAGGGAACGTTTCTAGTATAGGGCTGGCTGGATGTTAGGAATCAGAAGCCTGTAACCTTTGTAAGAATCGATACTCCTGATCTGTCTCTTCATCCCCTCCCTGCCAAAGACGTAAATCACCTTTGCTCCCAGTCCCCCTTCTGAGCAGACCACACATCCTGAGATGGATGATTCAGGTAGGTAGGCCCACAGCTCCGGGGGAAGGAGCCAGGCAGGGGTGGGGGTGGGGGGCAGCTTTGACTCAGACAGCTCCTGGAACCAGAGTTGGCCTTGCTCCCGGGAGGTGAGGGGTTTGGAGATAAGGTTTATGACCCTGCACAGCTCATTCTTTGTGGCTGTATAAACAGACCGCCCAGTTGTACTCTCCCTGGAGACTGGCGAAGCTTACCCAGGCTTTCCCAGGAATTTAGGCTGTTTTCAGTTCCAGTTTTCAGAACCCAGTTAAGAACTTCTTCCCTGGATGCTATCTCTCACTAATCAGGTTTTAACCCCCACCTACCCCACAGTGGAACCTCTTCTGTTGCTTGGCTAAGTAGAACTGATCCTAGCTCCTTCAGGGGCTCCCTTCTCTTGCTCTTCTCTGGAAACTCCTTTGTATAACACTCCTGGTGCTCCTTAGGAAGTCCTTATTCAGTCCTTATTCTCCTCTTTAGTGCTTAGCCCAAGAGAAGACACGGTTGTGGTCATTGGTTCTTCCTGTATCAGGAAGGCAGGCTGTAGGGTACAGCTAAGGAAGGGCGATGAGAGACAGAAGAAAGAGGGAATTCTTGGAAAAGAGTGCCAAGAAAAATCTTTTCATCATCTAATTTATGTTATACAAGAGAAAGCATAAGCCCAGAGCCCAGATCAATTATGATTTCAAGTTCAATGCTTTCCTCAACTATATCACAGTATTTTACAAGCACTTTGGGGCAATTCAAAGTTCTGAAATCAATTTTATTTGTTTTTTGGGTCCGGTCGAGGGGCCTGAACTCTGGGCCTGGGCGCTGTCCCTCAGCTCTTCAGCTCAAGGCTAGTGCTCTACCACTTGAGCCACAGTGCCACTTCCGGCTTTTTTCTTT
>NW_012267371.1:758597-765669 GCF_000151885.1 Dipodomys ordii | reverse complement strand
GACAAAAAAAAAAAAAAGAAAGAGAGGGTCTCATAGCCCAGACTGGTCTTGAACTCATGATCCTCCTGCCTCTGCCTCTCCAGGGTTAAGACTATAGGTGGGAACTACCTGACCAGGTTCCTTGTGAATTCATTCTCCATGAGCTCAATGGAGGTCACTAGGTACTTTTTCTCTCTCACAGTATTGGGGCTTGACTCAGGGCTTGGGCAATATCCCCTTTCTTAAATTTTTAAAATATTGTTATTATAAAGGCAATATACAAAGGGATTACAGTTACATGTTAGGTAAAAAGTGCCTTTCTTTTTTGGAGCACTGTCACTTTTGATTGAAGGCTGGAGCTCTACCACTTGAGCCACAGCTCCACCTCTGAGTTTTTGCTGGTTAATTGGAGTCTCATGAACTTTCCTGCCCTGGCTGGCTTTGACCTTTGGTCTTACAATCTCAGCTTCCTGGGTTGGGGAAGGGAATCCATGTCAGCAGGTAGGGCAAGCTTTGCATGACCAGCTCCCTAGGAATTGGATTTGCAAGTATCTGTTTTGCCTGGGGCAGAATTTTGCATATTATCTATTTGTATTCTGTAGACTCTGCCTTATGATCCCAGTTGCCACCTCCTTTTGGTTACCCTCAACCCTCTGAATGGGTACTGTCTCTTATCTGACCACCTCTTATAGGTCAGGACATGATGTAAGTGTATGAGACTGGCCTGTCCTGCAAGCCACCTGTTTCATGTAGAAGAACACAAAGCCTTGAAGTCCAGCAAGGCAAATGAATGAAAGCCTGGGTATGAATGCAGGGGACTACAGAGTTGATCCTAAAGATCATGGGGAGCCAGGAGAGGCTGTATGGAGGAGAGCTTTAGGAAAGGCAGGAGACAAGCAAGGAGAGATGATGAGAGTCAAGCTGGAGGGA
The DNA here is from genome assembly GCF_000151885.1 of Dipodomys ordii. Lineage (NCBI taxonomy): Eukaryota > Metazoa > Chordata > Mammalia > Rodentia > Heteromyidae > Dipodomys > Dipodomys ordii. Next base: position 764,760 of record NW_012267371.1, on the reverse strand, counting down.
CACTGCACATAGTAAGCCCTCAGAACATGGCCCTGAAAACCCATCTGAGCCCAAGTGTCCTTGACCTGCTGCTTGACCCTTCCTCATGAGCTTCCTTACTTGTAGACAGCAGAAATTTAAGGGTTGGGAATGTGATACAGCATACGCTTAGGGAAACACTTACCTAGCTTGTGCAGGGACCTGGATTCTATCCACAGCATCAAAAAGAAAGGAAAGAAAAAAAGATCTAAAAACTGTTCTCTGGTGGGCTATGATTAGTAGGGACAAAATGGATGCCTTCTCCCCTTCCTCTGGCTAGTACCATGGTGGGTTTGAGCCCCACTGTCTGGTTGCTAGAATAAGGTGTATGAATGAGCCAGGCAAAGTGGAAGAGGCAAAGTTAGACTACATGTCTGCTGCCTCAGGAGAAAGTGCTGTTAGGTGCTTTTCCACTGCTTATGGGTATGCACTGAGCAAGGTAGGTAGGCATGAGCTTGCCTCATGGTGAGCAGCGGTCCCTTAAGTCTGCCAGAATTCCTAACAGAGGAGAGGCGAGTGGATACTCAACAGATATGCTCTGGGCCAGTGTCTTGGACTGAGATAGGAACAGACAGAGTCGCTGGAGGCACCTTCCTTGTGCCCAAGGAGCTGAGCGCTGAAGCCCATTGGCTCTTGGTGAGTTCACGTAGCAGCTTGGCTGCAGCAGAAGCTGTTAGGGTTCAGCAGAGAGCTATCTGAAGTGCTTCCAAGTTACTTTGGACTTACAATTAGGCAATCAGCTGCCACACCTGTTGATTCTAGCTTTATTCATACTCATTGCTTCTCTGAAACTATAGGCCCTTTGCGTTCTGCCATAGTCACTCTTTTTAATCTCCTGCTTTAGTTTTCTCCTCTACCATTCAGACTACCAGTTTAATGTTCCTTCTGTATCACATTATCTATGTTACCCTTCTGCCTCACCTCTCCATTGGCCACTGTCACCTACAGACAGAACTCTGGCCTTTGGAAGTCCCTTTCCCCACAATCCTTCTTTCTTGCCACTAGCTTTCCCACTCTTTCTTAGGAATTTTGCACCTTGTCGTGGCTCATCACACTTCCAGATCTTTTTATGCATACTTTATTCATCCTTCTGTTCTCCTCAACTCCTGTCCTAGTGCTAGGATTCAAACCTAGGGCATCATACATGCTAAGCAGATGCTATACCACTGTGCTGCATATTTCCTTCTTTCTTCCCTCCCTCCTTCCTTCCTTCCTTTCCTCTTTCCTCCTTCTGCTGATATTGAGAGTTGCTCAAGGCCTGGGCCCTGTCCCTTAGCTTTTCTACTCCAGGTTAACACTCTGTCACTTGAGCCATAGCCCTACTTCTAGTATTTTAGTGGTTAATTAGAGATGAGAGTCTCATGATTTTTTATCTGCTTGGGATGGCTTCAAACTGCCATCCTCCCATCTTAGCATCCTAAGTAGCTAGGATTACAGGTGTGAGCCACTGGCACTTGAGCACATTACTTTCTGAAGCTCTACTGGCTTGATGAGTCTCCCTTCTTCCGAAGTCATATAGTACGTCTTAATCCCCTATTTGCCTGAAATCAGTGTTCTGTTGGTAAGTCACAGAAGGTGCCTGGCTTCAGCCAGGTTCTATTTATATTTATGTAAGCCCTCAGTGTGTACACTGTATCTTTATACCCCTGTAGCTCTTTGTGTTTCCACATCTTTATTTGTGTACATTTGGGTCAGTGCAGTGGTGAACATCTGTTGTTTTCACCTATCTAACATCCCTTCACCCTCTTTTGGTAAGTCACCTCTTTTTTCTGTTCCTGTGCTCCTATCAAGTTGGGAGGGCTTACCATCCCTCCCCAGGGACTCAGGACAGGATCTATCTAGTCAAAAGGACAGTCTATTATTCTTCCCCTGACTTGACAGAGTTGGTTCAGAAATAAGCCTATGATCTATCCACCTAAGGATGTCTGCCTTGGAGGCACTTCCTTGGTGAGTATGCTTGTCACAACAGGGAGGTGACTTGTCTGGGAAGGAAGCCAACACAGAGGTAAATAGAGCTGAGAGAGGTCTAGAAACATATCCTGACAATGCCATGGGGCCTCATCTGGCTAGGGCTGACGCCAAATGTATTCCTGAACTTTCCAACTGTGAGAACAAACAACTTTTTGTTCTGATGGAAAGATGGACTGTCAGCAGGGTGCTGGTGACTCACGCCTGTAATCCTAGCTACTCAGGAGGCTGAGATCTAAAGATCACAGTTTAAAGCCAGGAAACTCTGTGAGACTCTTATCTCCAATTAATCAGCGAAAATCCAGAAGTGGAGGTGTGGCTCAAGTGGTAGAGAAAGCTTTAAGCAAAAAAATTAGAGGACAGCCTCTAGGCCCTGAATTCAAGCCCTAGCACTGGGGCACACACACACACACACACACACACACACACACACACACACACACAGAGGACTGGCTGACAGTTGCTTACAATCAAGACTCCAGAACCACAGTGAGGATCTGGATATGTGCATTCTATACATCGGTGTGTAGGTGTATGTGTGTGGCCATAGGAAGTCAGTCTGTATTAAGTTGCAATGGTAGGCGAGGAGAAGCGTGCTCCTGTCTTATGAGTTATGGAGATATAAGGTGGCTGGGCTTCTTGGGCCATGTGTGTGAAGGGGGACAGGCAGAATGTGTGGTGAAGGCTGAGGTTGTATGATATGGGATGGAACTGGCCTTGTGTCTGCCCCCTTTTCCCAGCCATAGGTACGCAATAAAACTCAGTTCTCATTGGCAGCCCCCACCCTCTTGAAAATCCTATTGCTTTCAGATGACCCAAACCAAATTCCATTCAGCTCTCAAGGCTACACAGAATCATAAAACTGCTATTGATGTCAGTGGTGAAGAGGGTGGTGGTGGTGGGGGGAGTTATCAGAGGCTGAGTAGACCCACCCTGGATATCAGGGGAGGAAACTGACAGGTGGAACTTGCTTGGGGCCCAGCCAGATTTCAGCAAGATCAGAATCTCGCCTCCCTCTGCTCAAGAAGGTAGGAACAGGGGTAGCAGGGCTGGCCTTGAGGCTGCTCCCTTTGGAGGGCTGCAGTTGCTTTTATGGTGGTGATTAACTGCAATCAGCAGCTGAGTCTTCTTCATTTCCTGACTGTTTATGGCCTCCTGCTCTGACGGGTGCCCTTGATCCCTGAGCCTTCTCTCCCAGGCAGGTTGGGCTCTAGGGATTTGTTTGTTCCCCATGACTTCTTCTTCTCCTTCCTCCCTCTACTGTTCATTTCACAGACTCAGAGTGTTCTTTCCAGGCCTGAGCTCACAACCTGCTCATATATCTGTGTGGAGTGGGCATGGTCTGTGTGCATCACTCCTGAGTGTCCATAAGTCCTGTTCTAACCCTGCTCTGGCCTTAAGGCAGCCTGCCCCCCCCCCCCCCCCCGCCGACACTCTCATTTTCCTGACCTGCCATACACACTGGCATTTCATATAGGCCATGCAGGCCTATGCAGAAGGGTGATAGTGGCCAAAGCAGAGTGGGCGTGAGATTCAAGGTCACCATTGCCTCTCTTCAGTGCTTTGTGACTTCTTCCTCTGTGTCAGCTGTGGAAGAGTCATTGGTCCCATGGATCAAGAAAGCAGGAAAGGACCTTTCTTGTTTTTCACTCGGGGCTTGTCCAGGGTGACCTAGAACAATGCATGACCAGAAGGATCATGTCATCTTCTTGCTGCCCTACCTGGGGCAATTGGGCAAGTTATAGTCCTCCAAGACTCTCTGTCTCTCTCTCTCTACTTATTATTTATTATTATTATTATTTTGGGTCCAGTCATGGGGCCTGAACTCTGGGCCTGGGCGCTGTCCCTCAGCAATTCAGCTCAAGGCTAACGCTCTACCACTTGAGCCACAGCGCCACTTCTGGCTTTTTTCTTTTTTCTTATGTGGTGCTGAGGAATCCGAACCCAGGGCCTCAGGTGTACAAGGCAAGCGCTCTACCACTGAGCCACCTTCCCAGCCCTCTATATATTTATATATATGGCAGTACTAGAGTTTGAACTCAGAGCCTCACATTTGCTAGGCAGGCACTCTACACCTGAGGCAGGCCTCTGACCCCATGTTTTTTACTTGTTATTTTTGAGGTAGGGTCTTGTTTCCTTGTTGGGTGAACATCTGGACAGCAATCCACCTATTTCAGGCTTCCCATTGTTGTTGGGATGACAGGTGCATGCTACTGCATCTAGCTTTCCTCTGATTTTAGTGTTAGATTATTAGACTTTTGCCAGAAAACCACGCAGACATCCAGGTACAGAGAACAAAGAGGTTTATTGCCAGCAAGGGGACTGGCAAGAACACTTCTCACAAGCGAGGAGTGAGAAGAAGCACCGGCTATTGTTTGAGGTGACCTTTATAATCTACGGAGGCTAGGAGAGGCTAGAAGGGACTAGGAAGTGGAGACCTTGGTGTAGACATGAGGACCAGGGGCTTCATCATGGCAGACTAGGATTTATGGCTGCTGCCCAAGTAGTAGATAAGGGGCCCTGCAGCTGCCCAGACCTGAAGGTCACTCTAAGGGGCTCTTGTTGCCTTATATGGTGCCCCAAAGGGGTGCCATCTCAAGGCAAAGGGGGGTTGGAGGCTGATTATTTACTGTCTTTACTAAATGGGCCTAGTGTTGCCTAGGAAGGGAGCATACCAAGCTGTGGGAGGGGGAAGGAGCATGTTAAGCTATGGGAAGGGAGCTCATTGGGCTAATATGGAGTCTTGTGAACTTTTCTGCTTGGGCTACCTTCAAACCACAAATATCCCATTATCTTCCTCCCAAGTAGCTAGGATTACAGGGGTGAGCTATTGACACATGGCATTTGAAGGTTCTTAACAACTCTACGAGTTATGGGCTTTAGGGAATGATTGGGAGGTGTGTGTGTGTGTGTGTGTGTGTGCTGGGCTTGAACTCTGGGCCTGGGCACTGTCCCTTAGCTTTTTTGCTTAAGGCTGGTGCTCTGCCACTTGAGCCACAGCACCACTTCTGGTTTTTTGATGGTTTATTGGAGATATAGAATCTCATAGACTTTCTTGACTAGTCTGGCTTTGAACCAAGATCCTTAGACCTTAGCCTCCTGAGTAGCTGGTACTACAGTCACAAACGACTGGTACCCATCACACAGAGAGGTATCACTGTGCTGGACCAATAACTAGGAGCCTGCTAGCAGTCACTTTCCAGTGGCAACCTGCAGGATGTATCCTGTCTTAGCCAAAGGTGAGTCCCCTTTGAAACCAAATGGTTTGAGAGGAACCTGAGTTCATCTCCCCTAGATATTATACTAGTGTCTGATAAGCAAATAAGTGAACCAATGACTGAATGATGAATCATATAAGGATGCAATAAAGGCTGGTCTATACCTCCACTTTCACCTTGGCCAGCAGGAAACTTAGAAATAAGATGCCCCTGGATAGCAGCTCCATTACCAAGCTGTCCTTACTGCACTGCTATGCTGGAGACCTGCTCAGCCTGTCCCTGGCAGCACTGCTGGATTATCAGACTCTGGGGACTAAGCCACTCTGTCTTCTTTCTGAGGGGGGGGGTGTATGTCAGGATATTTCCATCCTTCTTTTAGATCAGGAGCTCTGAGGGCGAGTGTGCTCCTAGAGGCCAGGGGAAAGGGACTCTAGCTCAAGTGTAGTGGGCAACCCCAGCCAGGGTATGTGCATGTGTGGGTGTGGTCTCCTTCAGGTCATTTGCACATGCATGCTGCAGAGAGAGAGAGAGAGGTCCAGACTCAAGGGGAAGGTACCAGGACTGAGCCCTACCTGCATCCAGAATGAGTGCAGGCCCTTCTCTGCCTATCCAATGGCCTCTCCTGGTTTGGTATTGGTGGAGATGAGTTGCTGAAGGAGGTGGGCAATCTCATTGTATCTGGACTGTTGGGCTATGTCTGCTTTCTCCACAATAAGGCTCACCTTGCTGTCCTCCTTCCATACTTCTCCCTCCCTCCCTCCCTCCCTCCCTCCCTCTCTCCCTTCCTTCCTTCCTTCCTTCCTTCCTTCCTTCCTTCTTTCATCAATCCCAGGGCTAGAACTCAGGGCCTGAGTGCTGTCCCTGAGATTTTGTGCTCAAGGCTGGAGATCTACCACTTGAGCCACAGATCTACTTCTGGCTTTTTGGTAGTTAATTAGAGATGAGAATCTCAGACTTTT
>NW_012267371.1:754251-758547 GCF_000151885.1 Dipodomys ordii | reverse complement strand
GGCTCAAGTGGTAGAGCACTAGCCTTGAGCTGAAGAGCTGAGGGACAGTGCCCAGGCCCAGAGTTCAGGCCCCATGACCGGACCAAAAAAAATCAGTTCAATAATTTCAAAATATGATTAATAACAATTTTAGAGATTCACGGTCCCTTCATTAAACAGACAAGACAGCAACAAATGAGTGGTTCAATGTCATCCAGCCATTTTAATTCTTCAACATATATTTTATTGCAAATCTACATTGCTCCAGGAATTAAGACAGTTCGCTAAACAAAAATGTGCCTGGCCAGGTGATGATGGCTCTCACCTGTAATCCCAGCTATTCACGAGGCTAAGATCTAAGGATTGCAGTTCAAAGCCAGCCCAGGCAGACAAATCCTGAGACTCTTATTTCCAATTAACTAACAAAAAACCAGAAGTAGAGCTGTGGTACAAGTGGAAGAGCATGAGTAACAAAGCCAAGTGAGAGCATGAGGTTCTGAGTGTCCCAGTTCTAGTATGTATGTGTGTGCATGCACATATCTGAAATTTGTTTGATTTGAATCATCAATCTTAGATACTTTGATTTCAATCAGAAATTCTAAAGAATCTAGAACCTTTGCCTTTGAAATGCAGAGAAGAATTTGAGATAGGAGGGTGTGTCAGTTTCTGAATGGGTAAAACGCAATTGGGGGTTCTGGGCTCACCTGTTCTGGGACTCCTGGGCCTGGGCAGGTCATCCAGGCCACTTCTGCAGGCCTCTGAAAATCATTTTCCTTATTAGAGGTGTTGGCTGGTGCCAGTCAGAGCTGTGTGCCAGTAGCTAGGAGAATATATGTTTCCATCTCCCCCACGGCTCAGCCATCCATGGCCAGAACCTGGGGAGGGGTAAGTCTAACCTAGGAGAGCCAAGTTGAATGTGATCCTGACTCTCAGAGCTCTGTGACCTTAGGAGATGAATGTTCATCACAACATGAAGCAATTGGTGCTTTCCTCATAGTTACAATGTGAGGATTTAGTGAGGTTATAAAAAACTATGGTGTAGGGTGTGCCAGAAGTCAGGTCTGTTTGCCATCTCTAAAAGAAGGGGGCAGTGTGGGGGGGGGGTGGAAAGAGAGAGAGAGAGGAAGGGATTTGTTTGAGGAGGTGGACAGGGTCCACTCTGGAGCTCCTGTTTGTTGCTATGCAGGTTTTTATTTATTTTTTCAGAGGAGGAGTTTGAACTCAGGGCCTTAAGGCTGGAGCTTTACCACTTGAGCCTCAGCTGGCTTTTTCAATGGTTAATTGGAGATAAGAGTCTCACAGACTTTTCTGCTCAGGTTGGCTTTGAGCCTCCATCCTCAGATCTCAGCCTCATGAGTATGTAGGATGATAGGCATGAGCCGGGTTCTGCAATTGTTGCTACTCTAGCATAAACTACATTTTAACCATTAGGCGAATCTTTGTCTGTTCCAATATGCAAGTGATGCTTATCTCATGGTTTCTGTAAGGATTAAAAAAATTATACCAGGTGTCAGTGGCTCATATCTATAAGCCTAGCTGCTCAGGAGGCTGGGATATGTGCTTGCAGTTCAAAGTCAGACTGGCCAGGAAGTTCCTTGAGACTCCTGTTCCAACTAATAAAGCCAGAAGTGGAGGTGAGGCTCAAGTGGTAGAGTACCAGTCTTGAGTGGAAAAAGATAAGGGAGAATGTCTAGGCTCTGAGTTCCAGCCCAAGTATTTGACGCGCATGCACACACGTGCACACACACACACACTCACTCACACAGATCTGTAATTAAGGGAAGTGAACTTGGATTACCTGGAGGCTAGAGGGCCAGAGAGAGAAGGTATGAGAGAAGGCTTCTGAGGGCTACCTGGAGGAAGGCCCCAAGAAGAGCTTGGAAAAAGAGACAGAGCCAGGCACTGGTGGCTCATGCCTATAATCCGAGCTGAGATCTGAGGATCATGGTTCAAAGCCAGCCTGGGCAGGAAAATCTGGGAGACTTTTTTTTTCCATTTATACAATTTATTTATATTTTTTAGTCTTACAAATAACAAATATTATTTATGTTATTTTATTAACAATGATAATTCTGTCTTCTATATGGTTTGACAAATCAGTAAATCTGTGTCTGCAAGAATTATTTGAGCAGCTTTTAAGTCTACTAAAAAGTGCATTATCCTAATTCATCACACCCACAGAACACAAACATTTATGGCTTTTTATTCCAACATGTACTCTATTACTTTGAGAAACAGCTAAAGAATTGTTTCTTTCTTTTAAATTTGGTGATTGAAACTAGAACTCCATTATTATTACTTAGGAATAATAGAAGAAGAGCTACAGTATTGAAACTGTTACTCTGAATTCATCCTGGTTCTGTGAAAATGAGACAGGTCATTCAATCATAATTCTCATCTCAAGTTTAAGTGAGTTGTGATGCTGGGAGAAAAAAATAACTTTGTGTCCTGTTGACTATCATGTTCTCTATTCAGTATTAAGTGTTCAAGAGTAGTTTCTGAGGCAGCAGATATCAATTCACAGACTGAGTGTCGGAGGTTATCACTACTTAATCTGTTGATTACTACAGCCATGCTGAAGTGGGCTTGTAGTATATCAGCTTGTAGACCCAATACTTTAACAAATTTTAAAGGATTTGAATCCAGTCTCTATGACCACTAAAATGGAAACTGCTGTTTTTCCAATCTTCACAGCAAAAAGCATGTTTATATTTGCTGAAAATATTTTATCTATCCATGTCCATTGTATGTGTCTCTTGTTGGAAAGACAATGCCTATCTCTTTTTATTTATTTATTTATTTATTTTTTGGGGTCCAGTTATGGGGCCTGAACTCTGGGCCTGGGCGCTGTCCCTCAGCTTTTCAGCTCAAGGCTAGCGCTCTACCACTTGAGCCACAGTGCCACTTCCGGCTTTTTTCTTTTTGCTTATGTGTGCTGAGGAATCGAACCCAGGGCCTCAGGCATGCAAGGCAAGCACTCTTCCACTGAGCCATCTTCCCAGCCCGCGTATCTCTTTTTAAATTAAATTAAATTTTATTGTAAAGGTGATGTACAGAGGGGTTACAGTTACATAAGTAAGGTAATGAATAAGGGAAAACAAAGGAGGAGGCAACAATGCTTGATAAGAAATGTACTCGTTATCTTGCCCATGTAATTGTAACCCCTCTGTATGGTATTTTCACAATTAAAAAAATCTTAAAAAAATAAAGTAATGAATACATTTCTTGTCAAATGGTATTTCCTCCTCCCTCATCTTCTCCTACTTTCCCTCCTCCTAACTCCCCTCCCCTCAACATGTAAAGTTCATTTCCAACATAGTGTCTTGTGAGTATTCCTGTAGCATTGGTTCACCCTTTGTCCTTTGTCTCACCTTTTTGTTATTTCCCTTCCCTTCCCCAAATCAGATAACCATATATATATAAGACATAAGGTACCAAAATCAAAGACAATGACAACAGGGATAAACCAAAAGGAAAAAAAAAGAAAAAAAAGGAAATAACTTCACATAGTACATTAAAAAAAACCCTCTTGTTTTCATATCTTGGAGTTCATTTTGATTAGCATCATTTTATATGGCCATATATACATAGCTATTGAGATCCTGTGCTAAAACCATCCTAGACATATACTAAATATTACAAATGAGGGAAATCATGCAGACTATATTTCTTTGGGTCTGGCTTACTTCACTTAATATAATTTTTCCAAGTTGTTCCATTTCCTTATGAATGGAGCAATGTCATTCTTTCTGATGGAAGCATAGAATTCCACTGTGTATATATACCACATTTTCTCAATCTATTCATCTACTGAGGGCATCTGGGTTGGTTCCATATCTTAGCTATGGTAAATAATACTGCAATGAACATAGTTGTGCTAGTAGCTTTAGTGTGGCCTTGTTTGTGATCATTTAGGTAAATATTCAGGGGTGGGATTGCTGGATCATAGGGTAGCTCTGTGTTTAGTCTTTTAAGGAACCTCCATACTGCTTTCCAGAGTGGTTGGACCAGTTTACATACCCACCAACAGAGTCGTAGCATTCCCTTTTGGCCACATTCCTGCCAGAATCTGTTACTGTTTTCTTGATAATAGCCATTCTAACTGGGGTAAGGTGGAATCTCAATACAGATTTGATTTACATTTCTTTTATGGCTAGAGATTTGAACATTTCTTCTTGTGCCTATTGGCTATTCTTATTTCCTCTCCAGAGAAGTTTCTTTTAATTCTTTAGTCCACTTATTGATGGGTGGTTGTTTCTTTGAGGATTTGTTATTGGGGGTTTAATGTTTTTAGCTCTAAGTATTTTTTTTTTTTTT
>NW_012267371.1:751882-752439 GCF_000151885.1 Dipodomys ordii | reverse complement strand
CTTCCTTCCTTCCTTCCTTCCTTCCTTCCTTCCTTCCTTCTTTCCTTCATTTTGCATTACTGAAGTTTGAACTCAGAGCCTTGTATTTGCTGCTCTACAACTTGAGCCATTTTTCTACCTTTTTGCCTTATTATTTTTTTCAGATAGGGATTCATGGCTTTGTTTAGCCTGGACTTTGACTGAAGTCCTCCTATGTATACCTCCTGAATAGCTGGGATTACAGGTTTGTGCCATCACATTTAGTTTGTTTGTTGAGATAAGATCTTGGTCACTTTTCACCCCTATGGCTGCCTCGAACTATGATACTTCTAATTTCTGCCTCCCAAGTAGCTGAGATTAGAGGTGTGGGTCTTTTTTCTGACCACTCTCATACTTGCTCTAATGCTTTCTTTCTTAAATATTTTTTTTTGTGTGTGTGTGCTGATACTAGGGTTGAACTCAGGACCTGGGTGCAAGCCCCTCAGATTTTGTGCTCAAGGCTGGAGATCTACCACTTGAGCCACAGATCTACTTCTGGCTTTTTGGTAGTTAATTAGAGATGAGAATCTCAGACTTTT
>NW_012267371.1:735351-750707 GCF_000151885.1 Dipodomys ordii | reverse complement strand
TTTTCTGGTGGTTTATTGGAGATAGGAGTCTCACGGTCTTTCCTGCCTGGGCTGGCTTTGAACCGCGATCCTCAGATCTCAGCCTCCTGAGTAGTCCACTGCTTTTTATATGTAGCTATATAGCTCATTTATGTTTTGGGGCAACTTGGCAATTCCACTACTGTCAGATTTAGGAGATCTGTGCTCTTTAGCATGTACCTTAGTTCCCTGCTAATTTATATTCTGCTTCATTTCTTTGCCTATTCCATCCTGAACATTTCCTTATAAGCAGACTCATATAATAGATAATTTATGATTGTCTCCCGTCACTTAGTGTCATCTTTGCAAGGCTCACCTGCCTTGCAGCCAGCACCAGAATTTCATGAAAAACATGAATAACACTTCATTAAAAGTGATTGAGCCATTGCTCCATGGTTAGACATTGGATTGTTCCCAGTCTTTGGTTGTTGTAAACAATGATGTGGGACTATCTTGAGCACTAAGAACTTTGGAATGTTTCATCCCATGATTCTGACTAAGGAGGAAAGCAACCTGCCTCCTCACCCCCTTTCCCTGCCTGCACCCAGCCTTGACAGCTGCTCAGGGCCTCTAGACCTCCCCCATGCCTTTGGAATTGAGGGGCTGTGTTTCAATGAGGAGAGCTTCCTCTTGGCTCTCCAGGAAAGGTGGTTTGGAGCAGAGCAGACCGGATAGGGCACAGTCACCTCATTGCAAACATGTTGCTTGTTGAGCAGGCTGCGTTGTACTTACTGACTGTAGTGGCTAGAAAACCTTATAAGGAGTTGTACCTGAGGCAGGCCCCAAGCCAGTTCTCTTCTCTCACTACTTGGCCCTAGTCCCTCGGGCCTTCTCTTTTGCCTCTATATTGGAAGTCATGTTTTGGTGGCAGACAGGGACCATCAAAGAGGGCATCTCTGGCTTCTCCTATACTGAGGGTGGGTATGTGGCATCGGGAAGGGGTTGGCAGGGGTCTTTGGGCCATAGGGAGCTGACAAAGGTGACGCAATCACCTCTGATGCAGAGATGTTTAGGAGTGTCCTAGGGTAACTCCTGCTCAGTGAACTCTGGGTGAACTCTGGGCCCTTGTTCCAGGGGGTCTCACCTTAAGAAACATTCCTAGGACCACGGAATCAGCTCATTGGGGTGAAGGGGGCTGAGATCTCATGAAGGGATTGGGTGGTTGGTTTGTGTCTCTCTTGCTGAGCAAAATCAGATCCTAGAGTATAGCCCCCTCTCTGAGTTTCCTCCCCTCCCTGGGTCTCGCCAACAATTGTGGGGGAGGGGAAGAAAGGGAAAGCAGGTTGGCAGTCCCTCCGCCCCAGGGTGGCTCTACCTGTCTGACCAGCCCCTCCCTCTCGCCTTCCGCCTTCTCTTGGTCTCTGGTTTGGCACTGGGCCCAACCTCCCTCCCTCCCTCTCTCCTTCCCTCCCTCCCTTTGGTTTTCTGGAAGAAGTTTCTCAGACCTGCTGGGTGTGGGTGTTCTGTGGGAGAGGGCTTGGCATACTTTCCAATCTTTCCTCGGAAAACGAAGCATTGTTTCAAAGGGTTGAGGGAGGGCCTTGGTGTAAATAGGTACTAATTGGATTTCCCTCTGCCCAGCAAGTCTGCAGCCAGGGAAGGACAGGGAGAGAGATTACAAACAGGAGGATTGTAAATCTTTGGATTTGTCTTTCTGGGAGGGAGTTCAAAGTGTGTCCTGTGTGTATGTGGATGTGTGTAGATTTTGAGGGGAGTTTGTCTGTGTGTCTGTCTTTTTAGATTGGTATCTGTCCCCTTAGGAGGGGGTCTTCTGGATCTTTCTGTCCCTCTGAATGAAACTCCTATGTGCTTGTCTCCTGGGACCCTGAAGGAAGAAGAAGAGGAATCCATCTGTCCTGTCCACTAGAAGGTGGTTAGCTCCTTTCTCAGGGACTGTGTGCCACCCATCCCCTATTCCCAGGGGATCTAGGTGTCTGTCATCTGTTTTGTCTCCCTTGTTACAATGCAGCTATCCTATGTTATACACCTCAGTACCTTCTAGAGAGCCCAGCCCCAGCCATCAGGTAATTACAGGTGGAATCCTTGCCTTGGGGACCCAAACCTGTTGCCTTCCACCCACAACCTGGCCCTGCCTAGCCTCACCCAGGCCTGGAGGGATTTGCTCAGCTCCTTTCTCCAGCCTGCCCCAAGTGCAGGTGCCAGGTGTGCTGTGCCCCAGCCTACTCCTGACTCACTCTGATAATGGGCTCTGAGAGACAGGTGTAAGGGTTCTTTTCTCCTTTGGCCAGCTGAGGTCTGGGAAGAAGAGCAGGAGGGCTAGGTGGCCTCAGAATGACTCACCACCAGTGCCATACCACTCACCCACCTTACAATTCTCCCCCTCCCCCATCCGGTCTCATTTCCTCTGATTCATCTACTGGGAGCAATAGGAGTGACTCCCTGGGGGAGCAATAAGATTGAAGGACCCCCACCCCCCTCCCCGCCAATGCTGCTCCTCAATCCCCTTCCTCTTTGCTTCTGTTCTCTATTCTCTGTGCTCTTCAGTACAGTCTTCAGTCTAGTCTGAGGAGTTTTGAGATCTTGGGAAGAGAGAAGGATACTGGGTTGCATGCAGGAAAAATGTTGTGCTTGATCTTTATTTATTTATTTATTTTTGGTCAGTCTTGGGGCTTGTCCCTGAGCTTTGTTCCCTCAAAGCTAGTGCTCTACTACTTTGAGCCACAGAGCCACTTCCAGTTTTCTGGTGGTTTTTATTGGAGATAAGAGTTTCATGGACTTTCTGGCTCTGCTGGGTTTGAACCGTGATCCTCAGATCTCAGCCTCCTGAATAGCTATGATTATAGGTTTGAGCTCCCAGTACCTGGCTTGATCTTTCTTTATCTTGTACCTACAGACCCAGAAGGGTGTGTGTGTGTGTGTGTGTGTGTGTGTTCACTCATTCATCAATGCATTCCAAAAATATTTACCTATCCCTTTCTGGCATTGCCCTGAGTACCCTGGAGAGAGGAAGTAAACGATTGGCTTCAGATGATTGGTCTGGAAATCCAGGGGATTCTGCCCAGATCAGCCATGGGCAGATCCTCCTCAAGGAGGGTCTCTTGGGGAGTATCAAATTCTTAGAAGAGCCCCAAATACCAAGGGGCTTTTTCCTGCTTCTAGCTTCTCTAGTTTATTTCTCCCAGGAAGGCAGGAAAACAAGACCCAGGAGGTGGCTTCCAGGTCTGCATGACCCCAGGCATAACTCCCTGTTACTCACTTGTTACAAGGCCAGAAGGATTCTGTCCTTCCTTCCTTCCTTTCTAATTCACATGAGCTGAATTGCTCTCTCTTGAGTTTCTTGGGTGGTACTGGAGTGGGGTCCACGGTGGTAACAGCTCTCTGCTGCCCTCATCTGAGTCCTGCCTGGAGGTGACAGGTCTTGGGTTAGGCCCTGCCCACTTTGGAACTAGCCACTCAGGTAGGACCTCTCTTGCCCTCCCCTCGGGCTGGGCTTTCTTTTATAAGAGGTCTTTCCTAGGCGCTGCCCCACTACCTAGAAGCAGCTGCTCAGCTTCTTGTCCAACCTGTCTTCAGGCCTCCTGCCTTCACTCCAGCCTCCACCATGTCCATCAGGGTGACTCAGAAGTCCTACAAGGTGTCCACCTCTGGACCCCGGGCCTTCAGCAGTCGATCCTACACCAGTGGGCCCGGTGTTCGAGTCAGCTCCTCAAGCTTCTCCAGGGTGGGCAGCGGCAGCAGCTTTCGGGGGAGCATGGGTCTCGGTGGCATTGGCGGTGCTAGTGGAGGGGGCATTACAGCCGTCACGGTGAACCAGAGCCTGCTGAACCCCCTGAAGCTGGAGGTGGACCCCAACATCCAGGCCGTGCGCACTCAGGAGAAGGAGCAGATCAAGAGCCTCAACAATAAGTTCGCCTCCTTCATTGACAAGGTGAGGGGCTTTCCTAAGGGGCCGACTGCCCTCCACACCCTTTCTCTTGGTCACTCTAGTTGGTGGCTTCATCTCAAGTCCCCTACTAGCTCCTGGTGGACCTCACCATCCTGGCAACACTCTCTTACAGCCAGTGTCCAGTGGTTTGGGCTGGTAAGGCCTTAGGGAGAGGGTCTGGATGATTTGCAACTACATCCTGGGGCTTCTTCCCTCCCTCCCCCTCTCCTTTCTTCCCCTAACTCCATTGAGGGGTCCTTTTTGTCCATTGAGGGGTCTGGCTTCCATTGAGAAGCATGGACTTCCTTCAGTTGTTGAGTGGGAGGAGGTCTCCCCTCCCCCAATTCATTCCTCTTCCACACTATTGCCTCAAGGGGTTTCCAGTGAGGTGTGTGTGTGTGTGTGTGTGTGTGTGTGTGTGTGTGTGTGTTGGTACTGGGACCTGGACACTGTCCCTGATCTTTTTCACTCAAGGCTAGCACTATACCACTTGAACCATATTTCTTTCCACTTTCCTTTTGGTGGTTAGCAGGAAATAAGTCTCACTGACTTTCCCGGCCAGTCTGCTTTGAATCAGAATCCTCAGATCTCAGCCTCTTGAGTAGCTAGGATTACAGGTAGAAGATACTGGAGTCCTAGCACCTGGCTCCATTAGTGTTTTTCCTTCTCCAATATTTTTGTATAAAAAAAAAAAGGAGGTTTAATGGCATTCTGAAAGGCTGTAGGTGTCTTGATCCAAACTTACAAATGTAGGTAGAGGTCTCTGGTGTTGGGTCTGGGGTCACCCCCAGGCTGAATCATTACTTAGCTTTTGCCTTGCTCACTGTAATGTGGGTGGGGCCACCTGAGGGGTAAGGGCCCAGATGAGTTGTCTCTTGGGAATTGGCCTCCACCTGGCCTGGCTCCAGGTGTCCTGGGAGACGCCAGACCGGACCTAGGGAAAGCCCATTCAGGAGTCAAAGTCTGCAAGTGTTGGATACCTCGCCCTGGTTTACATCCTGTTAAACCCAGAGTTTATGGCTTTCAGATAACATGTCGGTCGGCTGACGCCCCTCCACCCACTTAGCCCTTGCCCTCATTCTTCCTACCTAGGCTCCACCTCAAGGGGTCCATTCCACTTTCTCAGGCTGGAAAGCCAGGCCAGGTTTTGCAGCCTGATGTCTCTCTGGTGGCCCTAAGGGCTGGGGAGGAGTGGCCCATCTCTGCTGACTGGTTCCGGGGAGGCATTGTGGGAAAGGGAGGAGGGAAATCCTGAAGTCGTTGGTTTCCTTAGGAACCAGAGTCCTTTCTTTTGTAGAGGACTTGCTGGTAAACCAGCTCTCCAAACTGGTTGACTTCTCAGTGCATTTGGCTAGACCTGGGGGTGGAGGGGTGGGGATAATCCTTAAGAAGAGCTGTTAAATGCAGATGTCCAATGTGAATTTGGTTCTCATGGTCCCCCCCCCCCTGTTTCCTTCAGGCCATCTTGCTGAGTTTGACTTCCTCTTCTAGAAAATGGGCAGGAAAATCCCTAAATGAGAATTTTTGCTCAAACGAGTAATGTGAACAGTTTAAAGTACCGGCTTACATGAAGCATTCCAGTATGATTAAATGTTATAATCGCTACGATTTAAAAAGGAAAAAAGAAACAACCAACCCTTTAATTTTGGAGAGGAAAAAAGATTTACACACAAAGTTCTGGGAAAATTGCTAGATTATACTGTCAGGGCATTCTTCTCTTCCAAGTGCCTTTTAGCTTAAAAAAAGTGACAATTTTGGGTTGATTTAAAAAATGTGTTTGCTTTCTTAGAACAAGTTTATTACTCTTCCTTTTTTTTTTAATTCTTCTTTAACATGCCTTGATTTCATTCTAAGATGTGGATTCCATGGGCCCAAGGATCCCAGGGCCTGTGTGCTTTTAGCCAAAGCGACAGATTGTGGATACATAAGAGGTGGGGAGACCCTTCCTGCTATTAGAGACCTCCCAAAGGGAGCTGTGGGAGCCAGGGAAGATCTCTCAGTGTATAGACAGCAGTCCTTCCTCCTTTCTTGTTCTCTGGGGCCTAAGTTGTTCCAGGGTCATTGCCAAGTAGAGGAAATCTAGGCTTTGATTAGAATGTATGTCTCCTGAACAGTGTGCTCTATGAGCATGAAGGCTAAATAATGATGAAGGGTTGATATACTGTACTCTATTTTATTTTTTCAATCTTACATAAAATGTAAAGCAAAACATCTTTCGAAAACTTGGCTATTTTTTTTTTCTTTTACTGATCGGTGACACATAATTATATTAAAGAAGACCAGTTTGGCAGATTTGGCTTCAGCAGGATTCCCCTCGCTGCCCTCTCCAACTGTGCCCCTCCCACAAAGCCACTCACTCCCCATCTCTCCATCTCACCATTACTGTTGCTCTCAGGTCATAGGTGGTCTTCCAGGAACAGCTACCTAGGTGTCTAGGTTCTGGGAACTTTAGTGTTCTGGAAACAGACTAGGGACAAGACAGGATTTGCTTCCCTAGACCTTGGTCTAATGTGGACCTGGTCCAATGTGGATCTGTTTGCTCCCTTTTCTCCATGTAGGTGCGATTCCTGGAGCAGCAGAACAAGATGCTGGAGACCAAGTGGAGCTTCCTGCAGCAGCAGAAGACGGCTCGGAGCAACATGGACAACATGTTTGAGAGTTACATCAACAACCTTCGGCGGCAGCTAGATTCACTGGGCCAAGAGAAGCTGAAGCTGGAGGCAGAGCTTGGCAATATGCAGGGGCTGGTGGAGGACTTCAAGAATAAGTGAGCCCACTCTCCAATGGATGTCAGCCTGCCATCCTCATGGGGATGAGAGGCTTAAGTCCCTGTGGCCCTCTGCTTATCGACAGTGTAGTAGTATAACACATGATCTGTTTTGCTTGGGATTGTCCTGGCATAATTGCTAATACCATCTATTCTCTTCCAGTCTCAGGGCTATCCAGATTTGGACAACAAATTATATGTTTAAGTAGTGCACCTAAACGGGAGAGATAGGTCATCAGCCATCCTTACTTTTATACTTCTAGCCTTCCCCCAACCTCTAGAAAATTCCAGAGAGTTCTCTTTGAGGTATCCCTCCCAATGTGGGCCCAATCTAATGTGTATTCGCAGATTGGGAGAAACGTTCCCACTTTGGGCTTTTCCACTGTCAGAGAGTCTGGTGGGGTTGGGAAGAGGGGAGAGGGTGGGGAGGCAGATGAGCCAGACTATCCTATACTCATCTGTGGGAAAAGAATTTTTGACAATATCCTTCTCCAAAGACTTAGGTGGGGCTTGGGGCAGAGCTTCTGAGTGTGTGCTTAGCATTCACAAGGCCCAGAGTTCTATCCCAGAGACCACCAGAACTTCTCCTGTGCCTTCGTCTCTGATCCTAAGTCTTTCCTCACTAGGTACGAGGATGAGATCAACAAGCGGACAGAGATGGAGAATGAATTTGTCCTCATCAAGAAGGTAAAGGGCCTTCCTTTTTCCCTTACTCCCAGACACTGGAGGTTAGGAACTGGAGATTAGGACTGAGCAATTTTTAGATGCTTCTAAATCCTGTATAATTAGGGTGACCCCAATGCTTCTAAGGAATAGGACAAATTCATAACATTTCATCCCGTCTAGGTGTGTGACAGAGAGGAAGATAAAGGGCAGGGAGGTTGTTAGGTGCATTGGGCAGAACTTTGGGCATCAACGTGGGGTACATGGTGAAGAGAAAGGAATAGAGCTGGAGATATAGCCATAGAATGCTTCCTGGAGGAGAAGGATGGGGCGAGGAGGGCTGCAGGAAGCGGAAGGTGCGTGGGCTGGGCTGTAGGGCCAGTGGACAAGAGGCAACATCCCACAAAATGGGATGTTGATGGAGACTTGTTGGAAGATCTCAAGTCCAGGCCAATGCTGGGTTGGATGTAGACACTCACCTCAGTTTCTATCATTTTGTCCCCAGGATGTGGATGAAGCTTATATGAACAAGGTGGAGCTGGAGTCCCGCCTAGAAGGGCTGACAGATGAGATCAACTTCCTCAGGCAAATATATGAAGAGGTATGTTCTAGGGGTCTGGAGCGGGAGGGTCCTCCAGCCTGTGAGGGATCCCACTCCCAGTTCCCGCCACACCCGAGGAGAAGGGTCTTTATCCACAACTATAGCTTCTGGCAGTTAAAGTTGTTCTCCAGGCTCAATCCCTTACACAGGGAAGCTGTCTTCCCTCATTCCACAGTTGAGGCTGCAAGACTTGACTTTCCCAGCTGGGTGCCAGTGGCTGGTGCCTGTAATCCTTGCTACTCAAGAGGCTGAGATCTGAGCACTGTGGTTAGAAGCCAGTCTGGGCAGACAAATCTAGACACTCTTTTATCTGTAATTAACCAGCAAAATGCTGCAGGTAGAGATGCTACTCAAGAAGTCAAGTGAGAGTGTGAGGCCCTGAGTCAAACCCCGACGTTAGCATGTGCACATGTGTGCACATTGCGCGCATGCGCGCGCGCACACACACACACACACACACACACACACACACACACACACACGGCTTGTCCAAGGGCATCATACAGAGAGGGCTGATCCAATCTACTCAGGCCCACTTAGTCCCACTCAGGCACATTTGGTCCTGTCTTGCATGCTTCTGAGCTTAGTATTGGTGATTGAGAGCAAGGACAGCGTCTCCCCCCTTGGTAATTCACCAGAGTCAGGTTTTTATTCTTTCTCCAGGGTGCATCTTTGATCCATCTTCTTTCTGCTGGGTATTTGATCTCTTTTCAGCCGTGGTTCCCACCTGTTCCCTTCTGTTGTCTTACCCTTAAGGGAGATTCTTCTGCAAAGAGGGAGTTCCCTAGGTACACACACAGAGCCTCACCTCCTGCCTCCCTTCCCCACAGGAGATCCGTGAGATGCAGTCCCAGATCTCGGACACTTCTGTGGTGCTGTCCATGGACAACAGCCGCTCCCTGGACATGGATGGCATCATTGCTGAGGTCAAGGCCCAGTACGAAGAGATGGCTAACCGTAGCCGGGCTGATGCTGAGCGCATGTACCAGATCAAGGTGAAGAGCAGGGTCATTAGGTTGGCCCTCATCCCCTAGCCAGTTCGGGGCTCTACTCTGTGGGGAGGGTGCAGGATTCCAAACTGCTGAGAGCGGGGTGCACAGAACCAGTGCCTGGAAGTCTGGGAAGGATCTTTCACTGGTGTGTGTGTGTGTGTGTGTGTGTGCGCGCGCGTGCGTGTACACGCTAAGCTGTGGTAAACTTGGCTGAGTGGGCACCTGAGGATCTGCAATCCCATCCAGAACCTCACTTGTCATCTTGTATCTGTAGTATGAGGAGCTGCAGACGATGGCTGGTAAGCACGGAGATGATCTGCGTCGCACGAAGACGGAGATCTCTGACATGAACCGCAACATCAGCCGCCAGCAGGCAGAGATTGAGACCCTCAAAAGCCAGGTACTGTAGCACTGAGCGTGGACTGGGATTCTTGAACAGCCTGGGGAAGAGGAGATCCTGTAGGAGGGAGGGGAGGGGAGAGGTCTGGGGCCCCAGGGCCAGGCACTGGAGAGGCAGCTGCCAGCCAGTTTTCTCAGATAGTCCTGAGAAGCAGAGGGACACTGAGTATCGCTGAGGCTAGCGTAGGGTGAAAGGGGGCTGGGCAGGTAGGTTGGGGCTCCCCCAAGCCTGTCTTGTTTACTCTGTCATGTGTATCTGGGCAAAGTTGGAATTTGTTGCCTGTAAAAATCCCCCCCCCTCTTTCTCTCTGTCTGTGGTGCTGGTATTGAAGCATGAACACAGAGCCTGGGCACCATACCTGAGACTTTTTGCTCTGCCACTTGGAAGTGAAGCTATGGCTCAAGTGGTTAAGCACTAGCCTTGAGCTGAAAAGCTCAGGAACAGTGCCCAGGCCCAGCGTTCAAGCCCCACGACTGACAAAAAAAAAAAAAAAATCAGGGAGATGCTTATCTCCATGTAACCACCATTTCCAGTTTTCTGGTGGTTTATTGGAGATGAGTCTCACGGACTTTCTTGTCTGGCCTGGCTTTGAACCGCAATCCTCAGATCTCAGTCTCCTGAGTAGCTAGGATTATAGGCATGAGCCACAGGCTCCTGCTTGTAGCCCAGAGCTCTGAATTCAGTTGGTGTGTGTGTGTGAACTCTCATAGTACTACAGGTGTGATGGGGTGAGAGGGAAGTGCTTGGAAGCAGCTCTGCTTCCCCATTCTGCTTGCTCAGTAACGTTGCAACGTTTTCTTTGAGCCAAGCAGTGTCAGTTTAGGTCTGGGGGTGGGAGGGGCACTAAAAGAGGTTCTAGGTAGGTGGGTGCTGGGGAGGAGGCCTCCTGGATAAAGATGTCTCATGCTCACCTGTCCTCCTGCAGAAGGCATCCCTGGAGGCTGCCATCGCGGATGCAGAACAGCGTGGGGAGATGGCCATTAAAGATGCCAATGCCAAACTGGCAGAGCTGGAGGCCGCCCTGAAGCGGGCCAAACAGGACATGGCGCAGCAGCTGCGCGAGTACCAGGAGCTCATGAACGTCAAGCTGGCGCTCGACATCGAGATCGCCACCTACAGGAAGCTGCTGGAGGGCGAGGAGAGCCGGTGGGTTTGGGGACTCCTCACTGGACTTAGGGGCCAGGCTGTGGGACCTGGGAGTGGGAAAGAATGTGTGTGTGTGTGGGGGGACCTGTTAGTCCTCTTGGAACTTTGGAACTTGTGCTGGGACCCAAAAGGCCCGAAGTTGGTTCTGACACCCCATCTGTCTGTGTACAGGCTGGAGTCTGGGATGCAGAACATGAGTATCCATACAAAGACCACCAGTGGCTATTCAGGTGAGTGTTCTGGGTCCTAGACATGGCTGTGCGGAGAGGCTGAGTGGCCTGGGCTTTGGGATGGATCTGTGCTCAGTAGTAGCAGTGGAGGGAAAAAAATCTCCAGGAAATGGAGTCACTCTTAGGACCCAGATAACAGTTACTAATAGAAAATCCTCAAGTAGCTGGTAGCTGGGGACCAGCACTGTGTCTAGTGTTTTTATGCTTTATTTGTACAGTTAAATATTGTGTGTGTGTGTGTGTGTGTGTGTGTGTGTGTGTGTTTGTTGGTACTCAGGCTTGAACTCAAGGCCTCATGCTCTAGGCTTAGCTTTTTCTCTCCAGGCTGATATTCAGCCACTTGAGCGACACCTCCACTTGCAACTCTCTGCTGGTTAATTGGAGACGAGGGTCTCACAGATGTGTTAAACTGGCTTTAAACCTCAGTCCTCAGATTTCAGCCTTCTAAGTAGATAGGATTACAGGCGTGAACCACTGGTGCCCAGCCATTCTCATGCTTTATTATTTGCCTTTTTTACAACTCCTCTTGAGCTGAAGGAGCTGGGCTCAGTTCGATGTCTTGTCCAGGGGTGAACAGCCAGTAAAGAAACACTTTCCTGTCTGCCCTAGCTTCTTTGATGGCTCTGAGGAGTGACCCAGGCATCCTAGGTTCAGCAAAATGTAGGCCTGACACTTCACCTCTGGGACATAAGAGGGGAGAAGGGGCCTGGGCTGATGGGTAGACTAGAGCATTGAACTGGCTCATGTGCTCATATGGCTGCCTCTATCCCTGACCAGGAGGGCTGAGCTCAGCCTACGGGGGCCTCACAAGCCCTGGCTTCAACTACAACATGAGCTCCTTCCAGCCCAGCTTTAGCCCTATGGGGGGCTCCAGCACCTTCACCCGTACCACCAAGGCTGTGGTGGTGAAGAAGATCGAGACGCGAGATGGGAAGCTGGTGTCTGAGTCTTCTGATGTCCTGCCTAAGTAAATGCTACTACATCCCCTCCTAGCTGATGCCCCTCTGAGGCTGCCACGAGCCTTCAGGGGAGACAGCTGGGAAGGAGAGCATAAGAAGGAGAGGCCTGCCCTCAGCCCCAACTTGGGAAGAGTCTACTACCCGGAGCGTCTCTCTTGCCCGTGCCCCTCACCACCGAAAAATTCATTCTGTTTTTCCAAAATAAAGCCTCAGCTGGCTCTGCTAACTGACTTTGCTGTGCATGTGTTGTATGTCCACATTGTGGGGGGTGGGAGGGAGGAATAGGAAGGAGGCAGACAAGAAGTTCCTTCCTGTCAGGCACCAGTGGCTCACGCCTGTAATCCTAGCTACTCAGGAGGCTGAGATCTGAGGACTGAGGTTCAAAGCCAGCCTGGGCAGGAAAGTCCATGAGACTCTTATCTCCAATAAACTACTCAAAAAAAGCCTGAAGTAGCTGCTGTGGTTCAAGTGGTAGAGCGCTAGCTTTGAGCAAAAGGAGCTTAGAGACAGCATCCAGGCCTTGAGTTCAAGCCCCACTACTGACAAAATGAAAAAAAGAAAAAGAAAAAGAAAAAACAGAAGACCCTTCCTGGGGGGGATGCTGGAAGGGACCCAGCAAGCAAGGCATGTTGGGTAGAGAAGTCAGCTCCCTGCCAGGCTGTTCCCAGAGTGTCCTTTATTGGAAGTTGGTGATGGCTGATGATGGTCCTTCACCTAGCCATAGCGCTGGACAGTTTCCAGTGTGCTCTGAAACACCCAGAGCCATTCCAATCGCGCCACAGTTCTCTGAGGTAGGCAGAGCAGGTTCAGCTGTCTGTCCTCATCAGAGAGTTCCTCCCACATCCCCCTTCAGACTGCAACTTTGGGGATTATTTGCAGATAAGGAAATCCAGTGTTCAATATAGCCAAATACTGGCTCATCTAGAAAGTGGTCAGCCTGGGCCTATACTTCTTGGGCAGGCTTCCAGGTGGCCAGGTGTCTTTTTTTAATTTTAATTTTTGGCATAACAGTGTTTGAACTTGGCCTTGCCCTTGGACTTGATAAGCTGGCATGCTACCAATTAAGACTTGTTTCCAGCCCCAGGGATATCTTTTACCTCCTTTGCAGCCAGGGACACAGGAGGCCCCATCTCCCCACCTCTCCAGAGGTTCAGAGTCTATTCTCAGCCATGGGGTGTGCCGTGTCTGTGGTTTCTAGAAACAGAGATAGTGCAAGGTAGGACTTGGCAGCAGCTCATGGCCTCTTCCTGGCTCCATTTACAGTCGCCCCACCCGGATTGCCCTCCCGCCACTTCCTATACTCACGCACTGTGTTTGTGATGGGAAGGGAGTGCATGAGTGTGTACTGGGTGTGTACAGGTGTGTGCAGGTGCCAAGAACTATGTCAAGGGGATTGCCTGTCGACAACCTCCCAGGTTTAGGAAGTTGGGGGTTAGGAGACACTTGGATAGGAATGGTAGAATTCCAATACCATGCCATTCTTGTGGAGATGGAGGCCGATTTCCTGCCCACTAAGTGCTGGACTAGTGTGCAGGAGATCTGGGCCCCATGGAGATCAGGATGCTTCAGATTCTCTGAGGTCAGGGACTGGGGTATAGCTCAGTGGCAAAGTGCTTGCCTAACAAGTGCAGTGTCCTGGATTGGATCTCCAGTACCAAAAAAGAAGACAAAAATATATAGTTTTTTTTTTTTTTTTGCCAGTCGTGGGGCCTGAACTCTGGGCCTGGGCGCTGTCTCTCAGCTCTTCAGCTCAAGGCTAGCGCTCTACCACTTGAGCCACAGTGCAGTGCCACTTCTGGCTTTTTCTGCTTATGTGGTGCTGAGGAATCAAACCCAAGGCCTCAGGCATGCAAGGCAAGCACTGTACCACTGAGCCACCTTCCCAGCCCAGTTTGTTTTTCTTTTTTAACACAAACCCAAACAACAGATTCTCTGAGGTTGGGGAATAAGCATACTTGAGGGTAGAGAATGGGGACAGGCTGGCAGAGAATGCCAGGTCCTGTGGTGTCTCCTCTCCCCCACCCCCAGGCCTCCTGGGCACTTGGTTTCTCTGCCTCTGAGGGCTGGCTTTGCCATCTTCCTAGCTGCTCACTTCCATGGAGATGGGCTTCTAGGAAGGCCAGGCATTCTGAGCCCCCTTCCTACTTAGTCTAGGGGTTCCAGGGTCAGGGAAAGAAATAAAAGCAACAGTGTGCAGGGCACTAGTGACTCACACCTATAACCCTAGCTACTCAGGAGGCTGGGATCAGAGGATTGGGCTGGAAGCCAGCCTAGGCAGGAAAGTTCATGAGCCTCTTATCTCCAGTTAACCAGCAAGAAGCTAGAAGTGGAGGTGTGGTTCATGTGGTAGAGTACCACAATTGAGTAGAAAAGGAAAGAGCCAAGGACTCTAGTTCAAGGCCAAGTACCTGCGCGTGGATGTGCACGCACACACGCTTGTGGGCACACACACACACACGTACACATTGCATACATGCACACAAACACAGCAACAGCTATTATTCAGAGCAGTGTCTCTCTCACCGATTTGGCAATGCCCACAGTAAATCCATTTTTAGCATGACTTGCAAACATCTCTCTAAGGAGATCTCAGGAATCAGGTGGGTGGTGTCAGAACCCTGGGCAGGCCCAGTACCCGAGGGACAGGAACTCTTGCCCACTTGGGGCCTCAAGTCAATATTTTCAATTGTGCCGCACCCAATCCTCCTTGAAGCCAGCCACCTGTCTTATCGGCCCTGCTTCCAGGCAGTGGGAAGCTGAAGGCAGCCAGGTAGTCTGGGGCTTTACACAGCCTGGGTGTTTGCTGATAAGTGGGAATCATTCAGGGACACTCCGTCTCCTGACCCCCTGTCTCCTCCATGGTGCCCCCACCAATGGCTCAAGGTTGCCCAGCACTCAGGGGACACCATCCTGTTTACCTGTCAGAATTAAAGCATGTACCAGGATGGAGGGTAGCTCAGTGAGTGGACCGCACGCCTCCTGTGTGCAAGGCCTGGATTCTGTCTGAGCTCCACACACATACACATATATACACTCACACCTGTGCACTCCCAGACACATATTCATACATTCACACTCATATGCATATGCTTATTCATACGTTCACACACTCATATACACAAATACATACTTATACAGACATACATATTCACTCACACACCCCCTTACGCAATCACATACTTCACTCATATACACTCACAATCATTTATTTATACACTCACATACTCATACACACAAGTATATACTTACATACACATACACATTCACTTAGATCCACAAGTCACATCCTCCTACATGGATGCATACTCATACAACACACATACAACACCCACACAGACACAGACACATTCATATACATACACACTCATACCATACTCACACACAAACACACAGATACCCACATTCATACACACTCATATAGTCATATACATGTGTGACTAAATAAAGACAAGCATGGGAAATCCAGTTCTCACTTGGATGAGGACACTCAAAGAATGGAACAAATGAAGCCTGGAATGGTCGTGCAAGCACCCAGGAGGCAGAGACAGGAGAATCACAGAAAATCTTGTCTTAAAAAAAGAAAAAACAGCCGGGCGCTGGTGGCTCACGCCTGTAATCCTAGCTACTCAGGAGGCTGAGATCTGAGGATCGCCGTTCAAAGCCAGCCCGGGCAGGAAAGACCGTGAGACTCCTA
>NW_012267371.1:718833-735301 GCF_000151885.1 Dipodomys ordii | reverse complement strand
CTGTAGCTCAAGTGGTAGAGCGCTCGCCTTGAGCTGAAGAGCTGAGGGACAGCGCCCAGGCCCAGAGTTCAAGCTCCACGACCGACCAAAAAAAAAAACCAACCAAAAACAAAAAAAGAAAAAACAAAACAAAACTGGCTTTGCCAGTCACAAAGTTCTTCCCCAAGGGCAATGGGGGCCCCCAGTTTTTTGTGGTCACCAAAGGGTGGAGTTTATGCATATGTGCTTATTCAGATGCTTGTACACACACACACACACACACACACACACACACACTTGACACCAAAGGTAATGTCCCATGTATATTTTTATCTGTCTTGTTTCCATGTTTGCAGGGACGGACCTCTGTGACAAGAGGGGACAGTGCAGAGAGGGGACCAGCATCAAAGGTGCGGGACACTATAGCTAGTCCTTCCTGTATTCCTCCTCTCCTTCCTGCACCAGAACAACCCTCAACTTCCTGTTCTTCCCCCACCACTCCAGAATGTGGCCTTCCCTGGCCCCACCTCCATGACCACGGAGCCTTCCAGTCCCAGGACCTCTCTGCCGGGCTCTCACAAATGTGGGTGTGGCCTGCCCTGGCCAGTCCCAAGGCCTTTTGCTCTTTCTCCCTGAGGTCTTTCAAATCTAAGGTCAAATGCCCAGAGTGTGTTCGTGTTAAATGCCCAGCTCCATGACAGGGAACAGAAGATCTTCTCTGTTACAGAAGGTTTTCTGGGCTCCTTGCCACAGTGCACATCTTTCGGTTTTTGTTTTTGGTGCTGGTACTGCGGGCTTGAACTCAGGGTCTCCACACTCTCCCTTGGCTTTTTTGCTCAAAGCTGGTGCCACACCTCCACTTTCAGCTTTTTGCTGGTCAATTAGAGAGAAGAGTCTCCTGGATTTTTCCACCTGGGGCCAGCTTTTAATTGTAATCCTTGAGTCTCAGCATCCTGAGTAGCTAGAGTTATAGGCAGGAGCCACCAGCATTCTAGTCCAATCTGTACATAGCTGTTAGAGCTGTTTCTTTTTTCTTTCTTTTTTTGTCAGTTGTGGGGCCTGAACTCTGGGCCTGGGTGCTGTCCCTCAGCTCTTCAGCTCAAGGCTAGTGCTCTACCCCGTGAGCCACAGCGCCACTTCCGTTTTTTTTCTTTTTTGCTTATATGGTGCTGAGGAATCCAACCTAGGGCCTCATGCATGTGAGACAAGCGCTCTACCACTGAGCCACCTTCCCAGCCCCCATAGCTGTTTCTTGACTAGACCCGAGCAAGTTGTTCTAGTTCCTCCAGAATACAAGAGTCTGAAAGGATTAACCTGAAAAAAGGCACACAAATCATCTAGAGCTTGGGAATAGGTTTCTTTTGTTGAATAATTGTTTTTTTGGGGGGTGTTGTGTTTTGCAGTGATGGGGATACAACCCAGGTCCTCATGCATGCTAGGTAAGCACCTGAGCTACCCCCCTAGTTTTTATTTAACCATTTGGATGGGCCACCTCCTAGATGCTAGGCACTCTGGTAGGCACCAAAGAAGCAGGAAGGAAAGAGGCCAACGTGGAGGGGTCCTGCAGACCCAGCAGTGTGTGGGGCAAGGCTGTGTTAATATCCTAGCAGTGGAGGGAATGCTTGTAACTTATGTGAACAGAATGCATGGTACCTTGAATGCTTATAGAAATACCCCCCCCCCACCAGCTGGGTGCCAGTGGCTCATACCTGTAATCCTAGCTACTCAGGAGGCTGAGATCTGGAGATTGTGGTTTGAAGTTGGCCCAGAGAGGAAAGTTGATGAGACTCTTACCTCTAATGACTCCTGTACTCCCTCAAAGACAAAGCCGGAAGTGAGGCTGTGGCTCATGGGGTAGAGCACTAGCCTTGAGCAGGCACCCAGGCCCTGAATTCAAGTCCTGGGGAACACCCCCCCATCCCGCCCATACCTGTCCAGAGACCTTCCTGGATGGAGATGATGTCTGGAACGGATAAATCACTGCACAGTGTCACAGGACTCCAGTCAGCAGTCTCTACACTTGGGTGAGGGAACCATATCAGGCAGGCCCTGAGGGTGAATGTGATGCCTCATGCAGACAGGCTCTCTCTCTGCCTTCCCTCTGTGTCACCCCCACCTGGGGCACCAAGTTCATTTCACATAGGACCGGCATTCCCCAGGAACCTGGATGAGCTGGAAGAAGGCAGAGGCCCCTAGATAGCACTTGCTTGCTCCCTTCACCCCAGCCAGGCTTTCTTCCCCACTTCTATGCTTAGCATCCATCCTAAAGTACATGGGAAGGCAACTTCTCCCGACCCCTTGGTGTTTTCTGGGAAGCAGGCGCAGTCCCATTCTGCATTCTGGAAAGAGGATGTGCTCACATAGGCCAGCCTGGGTATTCAGATCAAAGAGCTTGGAGCTACATCTGAGCTTTTGCCAGGAGGGTCTGACACCTGGTTCTTTCCTGTGTTGTGGTTCTCTTTATCCAGGCTTTAGGTGCCCCCTGGTGGACATTATGGAAAGGACCCAGCAACACACCCCCGCCACAGGAAGTGTGACACTGTTACACTGTTACTTCTGTCTAGCAAGTGTGGTTACCTTTGATTGGAACAGAAGGAACAGGCAGATGGGTGATTTTTTTTGGAAGGTCAAAATTTCAAATGCCAACAGGATTCAGGCTGATAAGGGCAGTGTAAAAGCGGGCCTGAGGTAAGAAAATGTGAACAGATGCACTGTGGGCTCAGGGATGAGACTGGAATGGTCTTCAAGTTCACAAAGAACTATCTTTGTTCTGTTTTTGTTGAAGCATGTGGACTTTTTATTCTTCCACTAAAGAGGGAAATGGGCATGTAGGGATGAGTTGATTTCCTCTTTGTCTTTATTTAAGCTGATCTGGGCATAGTAAGACATGGCACCTGACATCTGGCTTCATTGTGGGGTCAGTGGAAGGAAATGTGGCAAACTAGAAGGGCTTGCCACATGTACAGGGCCAGAGACACACTCACTTTAGTGAGCCCCGTCTGCCACTCTGGCCATGTCCAGCCACTCCTGAGAGGATCTAAGTGGCCAGAGCATTGCACCCACACTAATAGAGTCTGTGTTCTCAAGTCCTTAATAAAGCAGCCTAAGCAACCTGCAGGGGCTGCTTAGCTCTCTTCCTTGGTCTCTGCCCCCTGTGTGCTGTTAATCTTGATTGGTGGCATGGGGTGGGGTGAGGGCTTCTCTAGCTGCTCCTCCATCAGTAATCACAAGCAGCTGTAGAGGGCTTAAAACACAGCTGGTCTGTGTTGAGATAGGTTCAGTGTGCTAAATTACAGCAAGATTAGGCTTTTTGTTTGTTTTTGGAGCTTGTTTTGGGGCTTGAACTCAGAGCCTCGCTCACTCATTTGGCTGTTTTGTTCAAGGCTAGTGCTCTACTACTTGGGCTACACTTGCACTTCTAGCTTTTTTTTTCTGGCTTTGAACTTTGTTCCTCAGATCTCAGTCTCCCAAGTAGCTAGGATTACACCGCACTGGGTACAACAAGATCTTGAAGGCTTAGCAGGAGAAAAATAAAGCCAGAGAAATATCATAGTAACAATTTCATGTTGAAATCACTTGGGCTGTATTGGAGCAGATAAAAATCTATGATTGAAATGCATTTCATTGATTTAACTTTTTAAAATGTGCCTACTAGAAAGTTCCATAGGTAATGGACATTTTTGGCTTATATTTCTGTTGGGCTGCTACAGAAAGCACATGGAAGGTCCGTTGGCTGATCTTGAGATCTCATGCTGCTTGGAATGTGAGACTGGCAATACAAGAAGGGGTCAGAAGAACTGTGGCTCTTTTTACCCCCCCTCCCGTTTCCGGCTTCTCTCAATGTTGGGGTCAGGCCTGAGGTGGCCTCTTTCCTTGACTCTTGCCAGGAGAATTGGCCCAGAGTGGCCAGAGCTTTTGGCCACTTTTGACAGAAATCTGGACTTGTGAGTGAAATCTGAATTTGAAATACTGACAGTAAATCCAAGTATCTAGGAAAACACAAGCCACAGGAAGCTGTGCTCTGGGTCTGAGTGGGGAGGCTGGGATAAGAGAGACAGGCTTGTGTTGATTTCAGTGTGTTGGTTTCTATGGCGTAGCAAGGCTGAGCCGGAAGAGACAGGATGGTAAGGTAACCAACCCCAGCTTTCTTTGACAACATTGAGTCATTATTGTCATGGAGACACAGTGCTGTGATGGGAACTCAGAACATACAGAAGCACTGTAGTGTGAAACCTCTGGGTTCTCATCTCTCCTGGTAGCTCCAGGATCTCAGCACCTCTGAAGACTGGGTACCAGCACTGGACAATACTTGAGGGATCCTGCAGATTGGAGCAAAGGCACTTCACTAAGTGTCCACTAGGGGGAAACAAAGGAACAGAGAGAGCAGCGCTTGCCAGCCAGACTCCTCATTTCAGGAGCCAGACATAGGAAGCTCCTAGCTGGCCAAGACATCACTAATCCATGGGGTGACTTTGTGAAAACTGAGGAAGCTCCCATCCTCCTAGAGCACACAGCTCTAGGATTGGAGCGCTCACTGTCATTTTGTCAGGGTGTGTTGGAGCTGAGGGCTGAGCACTCAGAGAATGTGTGTGGAGCCTCTTTTCTGCAGCACGGTGCACTCCAGGTTTGAGAGCCAGGTGAGCGGCAGCAGAGGGCGCCACAGTGCCAGTGCTCACCTGCTGGTGCCTATCCTTCCACCAGGGGGCAGCACCAGCCTCACGTCCTCATCCGCAGATCCCACAGAGGCCAAGGCAGGAAGTCTGTTCTTCTCAGGGCTGGCAGGTGGCCCTGGGGGTACAGGGTGGCAGGTCCCAGGGGATAGGGGACAGCTGTGGCAGGCATGGAGGGGCACATCTGGCTGTGAGTGAGCTACTCAGAGGCCCAGCATCCTGTTGTTCTGAGGACTCAGAGTAGGGCCCAGGGCAGAATCAGAAGGGGAAAGTGAGGGTCCATGGCACTCCTGGCCGAGCCCATTCATGCCACAATCCAGCCCCAGTTCCTTCCTTAGAGACACTCAGGAAGCTTGCTCATGGTGGCCCCATGGCCTGGATGGAGGTGACCTCTGCAATGACATATTCTCCCCCTCTCCCCGCTACCCTCTCCCCAGCAGCTGAGCTCAAGTTATTTTCCTTCTCTCCTGCACCCCAGCTCCTGTGGCTTCTGGAATGTACTTCCTTTGTCTGGCCCATCCATTTGGTGGACATATATTCTTCCCGATGTAAGAGTTTAACCAGTTCGTTTATGTCCTTTACTAACCCTCTGTTGCTGCGCTCTCCACTGCCCATAGCTGCCTGGGCTACTTCTCGCTAGGACCAGGTCTCCCTCAGCTGACAGTGAAGTTGGCCAGGGCCAAGTGCAAATGGCCTAAATGAAAGGAAATCTTCCTTCCTGTCCTCTGCCACACCACAAAGGGGAAGACAGGCAGGGTGTGTGTGTGTGAATTGCTCACTCCAAGGAGGTCCCAGATCACCAGAGACGAGACTTAACTCCTGTGGGAAGGTTGTATGTGCTCAGGCACAGACAGGCATGGACAGGTACAGACAGATGCACACATCAATCCGGAAAACACGGAGCTCTGGACATAAAGGAGGATTGATATTTAAAGCGGTGTTTTCATTGAGGTGTAATTGGTGTCGAGGGAAGCACTCAGGTATTGCACACACAGCCTGATGAATTCTCCCAGACCATGGACTGGCCATGGCTATTAGATCTAGAAGCAGGACAGGGCCTGGGCCCAGGAGTCTTCAGTAGGACTTTTCAAAGTTTGCTACTGACACCTAGGCCGAAGGATGGAAGGCAGATGAGACTGGGAAGGAAAGAGTCTAAGGCCCTTAAGTCTCTGTTTTTTTTTTTTGGTCCAGTCGTGGGGCTTGAACTCTGGGCCTGGGCGCTGTCCCTCAGCTCTTCAGCTCAGGCCTAGCACTCTACACTTGAGCCACAGCGCCACTTCCGGCTTTTTTCTTTTTGCTTATGTGGTGCTGAGGAATCGAACCCAGGGCCTCATGCATGCAAGGCAAGCATTCTACCACTGAGCCACCTTCCCAGCCCCAGTACTTCTTTCTTGAACCTTCAGTTCCCAGTGAACACTTTCATCCAAAACACCTTCCCCTAGATCATCCAGCACTCTACCACTGAGCCACCTTCCCAGCCCACATCTCTGTTTTTTTTAAGGGCTGGAGTCTTCCCAGGGTTGCCCAAAGGCCTTAGTATCCAGGTCTCGGTGTGTGTGTGTGTGTGTGTGTGTGTGTGTGTGTGTGTGTGTGTGTATTCTGGGGCTTGAACTCAGAGCCTGGCTGTCTCTGAGATTTTTCCCTCAAGGCTAGCCCTCTACCACCTGAGCCACAGTTCCACTTCTATCTTTTTGGTTAATTGGAGATAAGACTGTCACAGACCTCCCTGCCCAGGCTGGCTTTGAACAACAAACCTCAGATTTCAGGTGTCTGAGTAGCTAGGATTATAAGTGTGAGCACTAGGCTTCAGGCCTTGCTCTTGGTGACTCTTTACCATTTGTAATAGCCAACTTCCACTTAGAGCAGGCTCTGCCTGGCCCTTGTGTGAACATTCTAGGCCTCTCTTCCAGGTTCCTCCACAGTGCCTTGGGGTCTTGGTATTCAAGCCAGCCCTTAGCGTATTATTGTTATTTTAAAAATTTCCTTTGTGTGTGGGCTGGCCCTGAATTTGAATTCAGGACCTAGCCTTCTTGTTTGGCTTTCTTGTTCACAGCTGGTGCTCTACCACTCAAACCACACTTCTAGTTTGACATTTTCCTGGTTAATTGGAGAGCGTCTCACAAACTTCTCTACTCAGGCTGGCTTTGAACTTTGATCCTCAGATCTCAGCCTGCTGAGTAGTAAGGATTACAGGTGTGAGCCACTGGTGCCTGGCTCCTGGGACTATTTCTGTTCTCTCTCTCTTCTTTTTAATGCCCAGGGCCTGGACTGTGAGTGGACATAGCTTCTGGGGTGACATCTCTCAGGCTTGTCCTAGGTCCAGGAAAAGGACTGAGCAGGGACAAAGTAGAGCTCATACAATGAAGATGGTGGTGTGCAAGACTTGCCCTTTATACCGCTCTGCCAGGGCACAGCTGTCATGGCTCTGTTGGGAAAATCATACTAAGCAATGCATGACACCATGAAAGCCTGGATGACAGGGAATGGACAGAGGCAGTGTGCTTGACTGGTGGGCCCTGAGCGTGAGGGGAGGGTGGTCTTTTGTGTGTGTGGCCGCACATTCTGATTGTGTGTGGCAGTGTACAGGGCTGTGTGCTGAGGGCCCTGGGGAGTCTGGGTTGCTGTGTGTAGGTTATTGTGTGTGTCTGGAAGTCTGTGTGTGGCTCCAATCAAGGTGTAGTTCCAGACATGTTTGTTCTCTGCCAGGGCTGGTCAATCTGGGGTCAATCTGAAGTGGAAGAAGGACCCAGGGGTGGCAGTGGGAGGCTCTGAGCGCGGCTGCCCCTTCTCCTGCGGCCTGGCCACAGGACCCCCCTACTCCCTGCTCTCTCAGCTCTTCATCCAGGTGCCCTACCCAACTGAGAGCCGGCAGCAAAGAGCTGGGCGGGGCCCAGGTCGGGTCCAGGTGCTGAGGCTGCAGGCCTCGGAGGAGAAGGTGGGGCGGCAATGTGAGGGGAGCAGTGGGCAGCTTGCCCGGTGCTGAGCTGGCAGCTGGCGCTGGGAGCAGGCCGGGCTCCACCCAAGCAGGCTGGGGCAGGCAGGGCAGGGCCTGTCTCCGGCAGGGAGGGGAGGGAGCTGATGGGGCAAGCTTGTGCCTTGTTTTTGCCAAGACGGGAAGGTTCTGTGGTTCATGCCGGGCGAGGGGTGTCCCACTTGGGCATCTCCCTGAGACTCTCCTGTGCATCTGCTTTGGGGGTGCACCTGGGTTGAATACAGGTGTCTGTGGCCCTGGGCCAAGACACCTGTGGCCGTGTGCATGAGGGTCTCTCAAGGATGCACGCTTGTGGGAAGACTGGGGAGCTCTGTCCCTGTCCTGTGTACCTACGTGTCTAAAGTGCCCCAGTGGCATTTGAACGTCTGACTATCTATGAGAGTCAGTGCCCAAGCAGATATTTTCTGGAAAGCCTCTGTGTGTGTGTGTGTGTGTGTGTGTGTGTGTGTGTGTGTGTCTGTGCATGCATTGGGTGTCCCTCTGTGTGCTTGGGTAGTCTGTGTCTCAGGTCCAGAGGACAGAAGTCAGCAGTGGCCTTCCAGACTTCCAGACTTGAAGGGCTTTGTCTTGGACCAACTTGTTCCTGTACCTTCACACCTTCTTCTCACTCCTTCAATCATCCTCTGTCTGGTGTGTGTGTGTGTGTGTGTGTGTGTGTGTGTATTGGTATTGAGGGTTGAACTCAGGGCCTGGGTTGCTGTCCCTTAGGTTTTTTTTTTTTCACTCAAATCTGGTATTCTACCACTTAGGTCGTAACTCCACCTCCAGCTTTCTGATGGTTCACTGGTGGTTCATGGACTTTCCTGCCCAGGCGGGCTTCGAACCTCAATTCTCAGATATCAGTCTGCTGAATAGCTATGATTATAGGCGTAAGCCACCAGCACCAGGCAACATGTTTCTCTTTGTAGGTAACTTTTCCCCCTGTTTCCTTCCTTCCTTCCTTCCTTCCTTCCTTCCTTCCTTCCTTCCTTCCTTCCTTTCTTCCTTCCTTCCTTCCTCCCTTCCTTCTTTCCTTCCCTCCCTCCTTTCTTTTCTTTTTTCCCTTCCCACAGTGTATATGTGTATGTGTGTGTGTGTGTGTATTGTGTGTGAGATGACCTGAAAACCATTGTGAGTCTGTATGAGGCAACTTTACTCCTTTATTATTGTGCTTGTGTTTCTTCAACACCGTGTGTGTGTGTGTGTGTGTGTGTGTGTGTGTGTATGTGTGTGCCTGTGTCCACCCCCATCCCTTGTTGGATCTGTGCATTGTGTGTTTCTGGCAGCCGCTGTGTCCGTGTGTGCGTGTGTGCATGTGTGCGTGTGTGTATGTATGTGTGTGTGCGTGTGTGTGTGCATGTGTGCATGTGTGTATGTGTGTGTGTCCTACAGGTGTGTGGGCTGGGCTGGCAGTGGCCCTCTCTGGCCTTTGCCCTGCTGAGGACCTGGCATACCCTGTTGCCCCTCCAAAGCCCACAAATGCTGACACACTCAGATTCCTTCCACTCCTCACCCATCCTCTGTCCCTCACCACCGTGAGGGCTCCTCCCTCCCTTGGGATAGGAAAGTTTAGGTGCCGCTGAGAGCTGGGTCTCCCTAGGGAGTTGGTGGCTCCTCCAATTTTGCTTTAGTCTAATGAGGCAACTGGAGGCCACCATTCGGGTTGGGAGGACAAGCCAGAGCTAGTAGAGGAGGGTATGGTTTAGAGTTAGGCAGTCTTAGGTTCAAATCCTGACTGGATTAAAATACTGTTCCCAGTGGCTGACGCAGCTCCCTCTTTGCATTGGTCTGGCCTCTGTAAATGGGCTGTGTGTTTGTTCTGGGGGTTGCTAAGTGAAGTCTAAGATGATCACAAAGCTCTGGAGGACAGTCGTGAGTCCTTTTCCTTTTTATTTTGGGGGCTGTTACTAATTCTGGGCCTGAGCTCGCCCTGAGCCTTTTTGCTCTGTCACTTAATCTGAGATAGTACTTAATTGTGTGTTTGTATTGTTTCTACAACTGCATAAAGGGACACAAACATTTTTTTCCATAGGCCCTCTGTTTTGTCCTTTTCCTATGTTTATCTTCCACTAAATCAACAGGATCAACCTAAAAGACTACCATGCAGCATTTCAGTAATCCACAGAAGGTAAAAGATTTGTTTCCTTCATGCATTCATTTTGATGCCCGTACTGGGGCTTAAACTCAGAGCCTCATGCTCTTGCTTGGCTTTGTCATTCAAGGCTAGCAGTCTACCACTTGAGTTACAGCACCACTTTCTGCTTTTTGGTGGCTATGGAGATTAGAGTTTCACAGACTTTCCTGCCTGGGCTGGCTTCAAATTGTGATCCTCAGATCTCAGCCTCCTGAGTAGCTAGGATTACCAGTGCTAGGCTCCTCTTTTCCTTTTTCAGGGACCTCTTTGAGGTCTTGATTTAAGATCACTTGAAAGTCACTTAGCAGTGGGAGCAGGCTTTGGCCAGAGCAGCAGGGTGAGTTCTGGGCTCTCAGATGTGGTCTCTGCACATCTGACCTGTGTTCTGGCTCTTCTGAGACAGAGCACAGAGAGGGGCTGTGTGGGTGTGGCGGCGGAACACACAGTAACCACACAGGGACCGACATGCTGACTCCAAAGGGCCACTAGTTTATCATCTGGACTCATAAAGATGGCTGCCAAGGGAAGACACAGACGTGTCACCAGTACAGGCTCACAGCCTCCCATTTCAGAAGGACAGGAGTGTCTTGAGCAGACACACAGACCTCCTGGATCAGCACCCAATTCTGGTTCCTTTGGGATTTTCCCAAAGGTGGATTTTCCCAGAGGGATAGAAGTCCCCCATTCCCTCCTCCCTTCTAGGCTCTCCTTCCCCCCCACCCCCTCCCCGCAGCTGACTCAGCCTGCCCTGGCTTAGAGGGCGGGGCCCAGGTGGGAAGCAGCTGGGGCACCTGTCCAGCTCCAGGGTGGGGTGCTGGTGAGTCACCTGAGGGCCTGCAGGCCCGTGGGAGCACTGGGCCCAGCCAATGGGTGTCTGCCACCCGGCCTAGTGCCGGGCCTTCCCACCCCAGCTCCCAGTCCCCACCCCCTGTCCTGGCTCTCAGCCTGATCTCTGCCTAGCAGGGGAGCCTGTAGGCCTAGGGGAGAGTTCTCAGCCCCATCCCTGGTGGTGGAGTGGTGGGGGGTCCCTCCTTGCTACTTCCTCCCTCCTCCCCTCTCCCCCACCACTTCCTTGTTGCTCCCACCTGCTGGTTAGGGGTAAACAGGGACAGGAGAACAGCTCCTGCTCTGGTGGAGCCCTTCCCAGGCTGTGTGTCGGCTGGCACTTGGGTCCCTTCTGGAAGGGAATAGATCTCCTGCTTTGCCAGGCTTGGGAATGGTGCTGGCTGAGAACACTGCCATTTCCTGCCAGTCTCCATGGCCAGAGTTCTCTGTCCCAGGTCAGATACACACCTGCTTAAGAAAATAGCCCCTGTGAAAGAGTGGAGCCCTGTTATTATTATTATTATTTGTAGTTTTTGATCATAAAAATGTTGTACAGAGGGGTTATGGTTACATGAGCAAGGTAATGAGTATATTTCCTGAAGGGATGGTAGAGGAAAAACAATGGAGCCCTATTCTTAACCCTCTGGTGACCTGGGCTGCTGGCCTGCTTCCCCTGGGTTTGGGCCTCAACATACACTGACACACACAGGTCTGTGTGGCCAACAGGCTAAATGTAGGAAAATGTAGGCCAACAGGCAAATGTAGGAAAAGAAAGGACAAAGGAGAGTGCTTATGAAAAAAATGTTTGTGTCCCTTTATGGAGCTGTAGAAACAATCTGAACACACAATTAAGCACTATCTCAGATTAAGTGGTAGATTGTCTGAAGCTTAGACTATATAGAGGTGGGCCTGGAGTTTTCTATTATAATTCCCCTACCCCACGGTCTCGGTATGTCTTATCTGGCATTGGGTGGGCCCAGTTTTGAATCTTTCCAACCCTCAGTTCCAATCTGTAAGATGGGAAGAGCCAGGATAACTTCCTTATAGATTGTTGTAAAGATGGAAGGAGAGTGCCTGGTACTTGGAAGATTCTTCATTATAGGGTAGGAATGGTTCTCTTCTCTCTCTCTCTCTTCTCTCTTTCTGTCTCTTCTTCTCTCTCTCACACACACAAAATCTCAATCATCAACACACACACATGTATACATCAACATAGATGTATTTACACAAAGACACAGACACAAATACCCCCCCAACACACACCCCAAGAAAAGCAGCAACCCCCACAACAAACATAAAAGCAAGTTTTACTGGCTAGGGTGTGATGGGAACGGCAGGCCCAGTGGGGCGGGGGCTGGAGGCCTCAGCGTCGTCGGGCGGTGCCGGCTCTGCCCCAGGCTCAGGACGCCTTCATTTCTCCAACACACCCTTCTCTGTCCTCTGGAGCAGTCACCCCATCCTTTCTCTACAATTGCCTGAGATTGGACCCCACCCTCGGCCACAGCCTGAGCCCCAGGGTACCCCCCCACTCCTGCCACTTTGCAGGTTTGTTTGACTCCGTATGGCAAGGCACAATAGCCTGGGATTCACTGGAAGGTTTTGGGGTCAGCAGAGGAAAGTCCTGGTCCAATCTGTTCTCTGGGGTGCTGGCTTCTGGTTCTGGGGATTTGGTTGTTCAGCCCCAGAAGCAGCCAGAGGGGGGACCAGCGGCGAGAAATGTTCTTCTGGGCCCTGAGAAGTGTTCCAGCCTCCTAGTCCACGTTGACCTCTGCTCCCCATCCCCAGTGCTTGCTTGAGCCTTATGCCTGCCCAGAGCTGAAAATGGTTCTTAAGATCCAGGGAGAGTGAAAAGGAAGCTCTGTTCCCAGCTGGAAGAGTGAGGATCCTTTCCTGTTGGCCATAC
The DNA here is from genome assembly GCF_000151885.1 of Dipodomys ordii. Taxonomy (NCBI): domain Eukaryota; kingdom Metazoa; phylum Chordata; class Mammalia; order Rodentia; family Heteromyidae; genus Dipodomys; species Dipodomys ordii. Next base: position 722,819 of record NW_012267371.1, on the reverse strand, counting down.
AAACCTGATCATTCACTTAATACCACCCCCAACACTTGAGGATACCAGAAAAATCCTAATTCTGACTGTCAGAGTACCCCCACCCCATCAGCTAGCTTAGCCCTGAGAGGAAGAACCTCACATCCAAGGCCATGTGAAATCAAAACTAGGCCTCCTGACCAGGCACTGGTGGCTCACATCTACAATCCTAGCTACTCAGGAGGCTGAGATCTGAGGATAGAAGTTCAAAGCCAGCCCAGGCAGGAAAAGTCCATGAGATTCTAATCTCCAATAAACTGCCAAAAAGCCAGAAGGAGATCAAGTGTGGGTCAGGTGGTAGAGCACCAGTTGAGGGGGGGGGGAAACCTAAGGAACAGTGCCTAGGTCCTGAGCGCAAGTCCCAGCAAGGGTACAGCAACTACAATAACAACACCTGAAAAAAATCACCCAACAAACCTCCTGCCTCCCCAGCTGGAAAAGTCCCAGGTGTCAGTGTCTTCTCCTGCCACTGTCCTTTTGTGGCGAGCTCATCTTGCACCTGTCTGTGTTAGGATCTAGAGTGGGAGACCAGAGCAAGGACTTGGAACTGTCCTCCGGAGTTCCTAGCCTGATGGGGACCAGGGTGCTAGGTGCTTTCTTGAGTTACATGTAGAGGCCGAGACTCCCCCTACCAGGCAGAAAGGTGGATCTGGAGAACGATTTTGAAGGGAAGCAGGGACAAACCTTAGACTGCTCAACCAGGCTCAACCAGGAGGAGAGGGAAGGAGGCTTGCTTATTCCCTTGTACAGAGTAGCCTCGCTGTTTCTAGTCCCGTGGACTGAGACTGGAAGTTGGCCATGATGGGCCAGGTGACCTTTTGCTCAGAATGTTGGGTACAACAAATGGCTAGAGGTAGGCCTATATGTCTTTCTGAGACCTGGGCCTGGATGTACCTTCAGGGATTGGACCCTGATGGCTCTCAAGGTCTGGGCTTTCCAAAGGGTCCAGGTGTGTGTGTGTGTGTGTGTGTGTGTGTGTGTGTGTGTGCATGCGTGCGCACAGTCAATTCTACCAATGCCTTACCAACCTCCTCTGCTTGTTCTAAGACTTTTAGTCCAGGCTTCCAGGGGCCATGGGCCTCATCGCTGCTGTGTGTTGACATGTCCTGGAAGGCTAGAGAAGCCTTCTCAAATGCCCAGGCCTTTCAGCAGGCCCCTTCCATCTTTGCCTTTCAAAAGTTTGTTTCCCCCTTTTAGCCCCTAGGGCTTGGATGAGCCAGAAGGGTGGGGCTCCCAGTTGGCAAGACTCAATTTTGCTGGCTGGGAGTTTTTTTTTCAAGGTGCTAATTAAGCAGAGCTACCCAGAGAGAATGACTTCACTTGTTCACACACACACACACCCTGCTGCCCTGCCCTCCCCCCCGTGTCCCCATTCACACGCCGGCCCCAGCCCAGGCAGGGGTGGCAGGCAGAGGAATCTGCGGTGAAGACACGAAAGTTCTGTGTATGCCAACTAGCCAAGTGCAGCCTCAGAGCTTTTTTGACATTTTTTTTTTCCTTTCTCCCTAGTCAAATCTTAGTCAAATGTTGCTGTCGATGCATTTTCTCTGTCCTTTCCCTCCTAGCTGAACTGGTGTCATACGCTGAGTCTGGCTGGGAAGGAAGCTGTGGACCTTTTGGGGGTTCCCCAACAGCTCCATTGCTTTGGGGAAGTCCTTCCCTAGTCTGACTTGAATCCTACTAGTTGCAGCCCTGGCTTTCTCTCTATGGCCCAGCTGGGAAGACCCTTGTGGGTCTACTATTAGTCTAGCCAGATGAAGTTCTCTCTAGCTTGTTGGGGATTCCCTTTGCACCCTGAGTTCTTCCTAAAATGAAGCCACAATTCCTCCCACTGCTGGGTTACAGAAGGGGGAGTCCATATGAGGCATACTTCCCCTGTTCTTCCCCCCCCCCCCCCCAGCCAGTGGATGGTGCTTATAACTAAGGACTCCCAGTTCTTCTTGCTTCAGTGCTTGGCACAGTACATGCGGACCCTTTGGTCTTGGGCAGGATATGATTTTTTGGGGGTGTATGGGTATCTGGAGAATGTTGTTCCCAGATTTCCGGGTTGAAGTAGGCCCTGTTAGAGGACCAGGGCGGCTGCAGGGCTGGGATCTGGAAGGAGTCAGGCCAGGCTCTTCTCCACCTCCCTGCATCCTGGGATCTCCCTGCAGGGGGCGCCCTAAGCCAGGCTTCCTGCTCACAGCCAGAAGACCAGTCCTCTTCAGATTCCAGCTTCCTGTCCCTGCTCCGATTCCAGGTTTTAGGCTCCTTCTAGGGTTCTAGAACATGAGGAAGAAGGGACAGAGGCGGTATGGGACCCAGAGGCTTTGAGGTGGCAGGAGTGACAATTGCCGGTGGCCAGATGAAACACCTGGAAATACATCTGGCTGGACCACCCTGGTTAGCAAGGAGCAAGGGGTCTGGCTGTGGGGGTGGGGAGAGACCTGTCTGCCTCCTTCAGTGGTCTTTGCTTCTCCCTTCTTCATAAATAATAAACTACCACGTGTGTGCTAAGTGTTTAGATCCCTTCATGGCCACACATACTGACCCAGGGGCAGGGGCCATCTTCATTTTACACAGGGTGCTCCCTAGGCCCTCTCCAAAGCTGGCACCAAGCGACTTAGAAAGCACAGTAATGATTCGTTTCCATTTGCTAGAGAGCAAAGTCACTCTGAGGGGTCCCTGAGAACGAGTCTGCTCCCAGGGGTGGAGGGACTCTAGAGAAAGCTGCCACCATCTTTAAGGGGCAGTCTCCCTCTGCTTGGCCTGGCCCTCCTTGAGCTTGTCCTGATGCATGCTGACTTTGCCCCCTAGTCTGGTCTCTGGTCTCTTACCCTGGGGCGGGGTTGGGGGTGGGGAGGGGAGGCTTTTGACAAGAGTACTGCTAACTGAGTGCTCTACCACTGAGCTGTACCTCCAGCAGCTCCAAGAAACATTTCAAAGGGGATTGGATGCCTCTCTATTTGTCCTTCCCTTTCCTGAAGTAGAGTTCCAGAGTTCTAGTGTTCAAGAGAGAAGGAAGATAGAGATAGATAGATAGAGATAGAGACTGAGACAGAGAGAGAGAGAGACAGACAGAGACAGAGAGAGACAGAGACAGAGACAGAGAGACATACACAGAGACACAGAGAGGACAGAGACAGAGACAGACAGAGAGAGAGAAGAGAGAGAGAGAGAGAGAATTTGCCTTTTTTTGGTGTGTGCTTATACTGGGGATTGAACTCAGGGCCTTAGCACTGTCCCTTAGCTTGGCTCAAGGATGGCACTCTACCACTTGAGCCACAGCTCTTCTTTCTGGCTTTTTGCCGGTTAATTGGAGATAAGAGTTTCATCCTATTTGCCTAGGCTGGCTTTGAATGGATCTCCTCAGATCTCAGCCTCCTGAATAGCTAGGATTACAGGTGTGAGCCATGGGTAACAGGCTCACCCGTGGTGTTTGATAGGCTCTTCCTGGCATGCTGCTGGGGCTGGGAGCAGGGTGCCCGGTGAAGTTGGGGGCACTATTTGCAACTCAGGGGAGAATCCCACCCCGTAGGCACCTTAATCCATTTCCAGGCCCCATGCTTTCCTTCCTTTCGCCTGCCCTGCCATCTCCCCCTGCCTGTTCCCTCTGCCTCTGGCCTCCAGCCAGGTCCCCTTTTGTGTGTCTCCTCACCTTATGTATCTTGGCCAGGCCCAAGGGTTTGAGCAGGCCCTCCTGTTGCTGGGAATGAGGAAGCCTGAGGAATGAAACTCTGGCACGTTCCAGAGTTTGAGGTGCTCAGTTGCCTGGAATCTGCCCTGCTTCTGGGATCCTTGGACTCCAGGACTCTTGGCCCAATGGTGGCCAGGAGGAAAATGAGCCAGGGCTGGGGGGGGGGGTTTGCAAGGATGTCACAGGGAGATGTGAACAAGGGCGAGTCCAGCCATGAGCCTCCATTTCCCTCCTCTCTGTACCCCACACTACATGTTCTCCCTTGTCAAGTGTCACTGAGACGGGGGGCTTC
>NW_012267371.1:715310-717828 GCF_000151885.1 Dipodomys ordii | reverse complement strand
TCCTCCTCCTCCTCCTCCTCTTCCCCTTCCTCCTCCCTCTCTTCTTCTTCCTCCTCTCCCTCCTCCTCCTTGTCTTCTTCCTCCTATTCTTCCTCTTCCTTCCTCTCCTTCTCTCTCTTCAAAACCAGAAAGCTCTAAAGGAAAAAAAAAAGATCAAACTTGTTCCAGAGTCAGGACACTGTGCCCTCAGCTTGGGGCACTTTTGTCACCAGTGGAGCCTCACAGGGAGAAATGCATGCTGGGTGGAGCGTGCAGACATCCCCACACAGCTGTGTATACACACCACGCTTACAAGTTTGTAAGGCACAAACCTGCCACGTGAACCTGTACCCCCTCACACTTATACACTCATGTGCACATGGAACCACCTTATATAAATGTCCTTACATGTTGTTCTGTGCTATGGAGTCAGAAAGGAGGTTGTCCTCAGAACAGGGGGAAACCCAGGTGACCTGAGTCTTGTAATAGACAGGGCAGGTCCAGTGGGGGACCTAGGGCTGATGGGCAATGCTGATCGTTCATGAAATGGTTAGTTGATGTCCCTCTGAGTACTGTTCTCATAATAATAATAATAATTGTTGTTGTTGTTATTGTGTGTGTTGATCCTGGGGCTTGAACTCAGGGCCTGGATACTGTCCCTGAACTTTTTTTTTTTTTTTTTTTTGCTCTAGGCTAGTACTTTACCACTTGAGCCACAGCTCCACTTCTGGCTTTTTTGATGGTTAATTGGAGATAAGAGTCTTATGGACTTTTCTGCTCAGGCTGGCTTTGAACCTTGATCTTCAGATCTCAGCTTCTTGAGTAACTAGGATTATAGGGTGAGCCACCAGCACAGGGCAAGAGGCCTATTCTATTTAACACACACACATACACAGCAGCCCTGTGAAATTGTTATTCCCTCATGATAGGAAAGAATGGAGAGGGAGGCACAGAGAGGTGAAGGCCTGGGTCTGAGGCTATGTAGCTGGGCCCAGAGAGAGGCAGTACCTGATTCTTCTCAGCCCACAGGGCCCAGCTACCCAGATCCTCAGCTTCACTGAGGATATGAAGGCACCCCAGGTACCTCTAGGGTCCTAGGAGTCTGCTCCTAGAGAAGTGGGTTAGCTCAGGGTCATCTGGGATATCTCAAAGTCCAGCAGAGAATCCGGGCACTGGTGGCTCATGCCTGCAATTCTAGTTACTCAGGTGGATGAGAACTAAAGATTGTGGTTTGAAGCCAGCGTAGGCAGGAAAGTCTCTCCAATTAACCATCCGGAAACTGAAAGTAGAGCTATGGCTCAAAGTGGTAGAGCGCTAGCCTTGAGCAAAAAGAGCTCAAGGACAGTATGTAGACCCCAGGTTCAACCCCCTAAGTTCAGGCCCTATGAATGATTAAAAAAAAAAAAAGTGCAGCAGAGACCTGAAAAATCTCTTGTACTCTGGGGCCCCCTTTATTTGAGGGGTCCTGGCCCCAACCCCCACCAGAAGTGGGAAGAGTGAGAAGGGGCCCTCTGGGAGATCATGTTGTGCAGGCCTTACTGTGGGCTGCCTCCTCCCCAGATGCCAAGTCCTTTCCTGGCTGCAGCACCCGCAGTCACCTGCAGGGGGAGTCGAGAGTGGGAGAAACCCAGCCTCCTGCCTCTGCCTGGAAAGGAATGCTGGGAATGTGTCTGTGTCCTGGAAAATCCTGGAAAGGCCTTTAGGATCCGGACTGGAGTAAGCCTGGTGAGTCACTGGCTGGCTCCAGTGTGTGTGTGTGTGTGTGTGTGTGTGTGTGTGTGTGTGTGTGTGATATCAGATGAGGCTGGAAGCCTCTGGAAGAGCAAGGCTCCTCTGTGAAAGAAATCATGGAGAGGAACTGTGTATAAAAGTCCTGAGATCTGTGCAAGGAATAAAGGATGTGAGCCCTTCACTTGAATCCCTGTGTGTGACAACGATCCACTCAGGAGAGGTAAAGATAAAATGACACACTTACACATGGCACACACAATCAACTCATACACTTCACAATGTATATTGACTGAATAATGCCGAATGATGTTTGTGGACAGAAAAATCTGGACGTTTAGTGGTTACTTTTAAGACACGATATTTTGGAAAGTGTTCTATTTTCCTCCTCCTCCCTTTTTTTTTTTTTTTGACAGTACTTGGGTTTGAACTCAGTGCCTCAGTTTGTTAGACAGGTGCTCCACCAGTGAGCCATGCCTCTAGCCTTTTGGCTTTGATTATTTTTGAGATAGAGTCTTACCTTAAAAAAATATAGATTGAGACTTTTTATGCTTCCTACTATCACTGGCGTGCAAGGCATGTGCACCATACTTACCTTTTTCTATTGAGGAGTCTCACAGACTTTTTGCTTAGACTAGCTTCAAATCTCTATCTTCCTGTTCTCAGGAAGAGTCCTAATGGCTAGGATTATAGAAGAGCGCGACCACACCTAGTTGATTTTCTTCTTCTTCTTCTTCTTCTTCTTCTTCTTCTTCTTCTTCTTCTTCTTCTTCTTCTTCTTCTTCTTCTTCTTCTTCTTCTTCTTCTTCTT
>NW_012267371.1:709922-713660 GCF_000151885.1 Dipodomys ordii | reverse complement strand
GCTTTTTTCTTTTTGCTTATGTGGTGCTGAGGAATCGAACCCAGGGCCTCAGGCATGCAAGGCAAGCGCTCTACCGCTGAGCCACCTTCCCAGCCCTCCCTTCCTTTTCTTGCTCTCCTCTTCTTTCACTTCCCTTGTCCTCCCTTTTCCTTCTTCCCTTCCCTCATCTTCCCTCCCTTCCCTTTCTCTTTGTCTCTGTCTTTCCCTCTGTCTCTGTCTCCATCTTCCTCTCCCTCAAAAGCACAATCTAGCCTAAGCTTTTAGTGAACCTGGATTACAGGTGTGTACTACATGGCTGGCCTGATGTGTTTTTTTTTTTTTTAATTGGTTGTGGGGCTTGAACTCTTGGCCTGAGCACTGTCTGCACTCTACCACTTGAGCCACAGCGCTGCTTCCAGTTTTCTGGTGGTTAATTGGAGATAAGAGTCTCACAGACTTTCCTTCCTGGGCTGGCTTTGACCCATGATCCTCAGGTCTCAGCCTCCTGAGTAGCTAGGATTACAGGCCTGAGCCACCAGCACCTGGCTCTGGTCTGCTTTTAATTTCTTAGGTTAGGTGTGGGGACCACCACCTCTGTCAGACAGTTCCCTAAGCTATTTATTTATTTTTGATACTGCACTCTGGTGGTCAGTTCCTTTGCTGTCACAGTTGGGCACGTGCCTCGCACACCCCCTATGTCTGGTGCCCATGGTCCTTCCTGCCTGTGCATCTTCCTCTTGTGGCGCTCTGTCAACTGTCCACTGGTGGGTGGTGATAACTTGTCTAGACAATACTATTCTCTCAGACTGTAGTTTGTTCTTTCTTTTTCTTTTTCTTCCAATCCTAGGCCTTGAACTCTGGACCTGGGCACTGTCCCTAAGCTCCTTTAGCTCACGGCTAGTGTTCTACCACTTGCGTTGTAGCTCAAGTGGCTTTTTCTGTGATTAAATGGAGATAAGAATCTCATGGATTTTCCTGTCTGGGCTGGCTTTGAATTGTGATCCTCAGATCTCAGCCTCATGAGTAGCTAGGATTACAGGCATGAGCTACCAGGGCCCAGCAGTCTGTGGTTCCTGGGGCACCCGATAATCTCACGCCAGCCCCCATGCCCAGTGCAGGGCCATCCATGTGTCTCTAGGAAGCATCATATGAGATGGGTCCCTAGAGTCTCGCCCCAATCACCAGCCCAGGTGTCCCTCCCAGAGCCTCGACTGCCCAGCCCAAGAGCAGGAATGCCCAGACCTTTCCCTTAGAGGCCGCCTGTCAGCCTCTGGGTGCTGGGAGTCAGTCCTTAGTAACAAGCCCATAATATTTGCCAATCCCAGGGCTGGTTGCTAACAGCAGGGTGCTCAACCGGCTCAGCTTGATTGGGCCTGAGAGACGGTGGCGGCTGCTGAGGCTGGCCTATTTACTCATGCTCTCTTCTCTGACCACTTCCCTTTTCCCCACTGAGGGGAGCACATCTGATGTCCCTGACCCAGCCTCCCAGTCTGGGGCAGTCATTACTGGGCCTTCAACACCCCCATTCTCTGCCCATGGAGCCCCTGGAGCAAACTCAGAGAGCTGGAGATCAGCTGTTGCTGGAGCTTTTACACCCTGGGAACCTGCCACCTGGGCCTGGTCCACTCTCCCAGGAGAGCCAGCGGTGTGAGGGCAACCTACCGCGGGGCCTGGAGCTGGTTTCTTCAGCCAGGGTGTCATCTCCCTTGGGCTCTGCCCCCAGCCCCGAGCCAGGGAAAGCTTCTCACTGTATCACCGCATCTTAGAGGATGCGGGGGTGCTCCCAGAAGGCTTCGCAGGTGGTGTGAGTTCGGAGGACCCATGTTCTCATCCTTGCTTGGACTGTTGGTGTCTTTGCCATCTTGGGAGGTTGCTCTTTATTCTGTGTTGTGTCAGTGGAGTGAATGCAAACAACACCCACTTCTTACATTGTGGTGAGGAGGGAAGAGGAAAAAGGAACTGCAAAGGCTCAGAAGGGACCAAGACCTCAGGGTCTTCGGTAGAATTTTACAAAGTCCTTTGTACAATATCATCCCGTGTTGGATTGGGCTCAATGGTTCACTCCTGTAATCCCAACTACTCAGTAGGAGGATCTTGGTCTGAGGCTAGGAAAAACCCCACAAAACCCTATCTGAAAAAAAAACCCCACAAAACAACAACAACAAAAAAACTAAAAGCAAAAGAACTGGGATACAGCCCAGTTGGTAGAGTGCTTGCTCAGAAAGACTGAGGGCCTGAGTTCACAAAACAAATGAATACCAACCAAAAAGGGATTACCATAGTACCCTGAGTTGTTAGTATCTTTATCCCTCTTTCCTCTACTTAGACCTTGACATCCTGAGCTCCCTGGTACAGTCCTTCTGTTTTGAGAACATGCTGTTCCTGGGTCTGGGAGATCTCTTTCTCTGGTCAAGGTGGAGAGGCTGTGTGGGCATCAGTGTTGTGAGATACTTATTCCCATTTGGGGGGTGGGGGTCCCACCATCCTTTAGGAGCAGCTCAGTGAAGACTGCAGGGATTGCAGGCCCCTGGCCCAGCAGACAGGAGGGGCCCATGGCTGAGGGTGGAGGATAGCATTGCCCAGCCTGCAGTTAGGACACAGCAGAATCTCACTGGCTCCTTCCTCCCCTGTGGGGCCCAAAGAGGCAAATGATGAGGCCTAGCTGAAGGGGGGGGCGGGGCAGGGTGGAGGGGAGGAGAGGAAATGGCCACATCCGCTTGGCCTCTTGGGCTTTGGGGAAGCCTGGAGCCTTCCGCCTGGAGTCAGAGCAGACATTTGTGCCTGCACTGCGGTGGGCGTCCTCAGAGGAGGAGTGCAGGCCAGTAGGCTGAGATGGCCACAGACAGGGGGGCTGCACTGTAATAATTCTGTTTGGTTGGCAGAGGAATTAGACAATTAGGATTAGCACCTGGAAGTTGCAATTTACAGGACAGAATCAGGAATAGAAAAGAGAGTGGGCTGGGCTGGGAAGTTGGGTAAGTGGTAGAGTGCTTGCCTTGCATGCCTGAGGCCCTGGGTTCAATTCCTCAGCACCACATAAGCAAAAAGAAAACAGCCGGAAGTGGCGCTGTGGCTCAAGTGGTAGGGCACTAGCCTTGAGCTGAAGGGCTGAGGGACAGTGCTCAGGCCCAGAGTTCAGGCCCCACAACCGGACCAAAAAAAAAAAAAATTCAAGCCGAGGGACTGGCAAGGTGGCTCAGTGGTAGAGTGCTTGCTTTGTATGTGTGAGGCCCTAGGTTCAATTCCTCAGCACCACATAAGTAGAAAAAGCCAGAAGTGGCTCAAGTGGTAGAGCACTAGCCTTGAGCTAAAGAGCTGAGGGACAGCATCCAGGCCCAGAGTTCAGGCCCCATGACCAACAACAAAATTCAAGCCTGGTGCTGGTGGCTCACACCTGTAATCCAAGCTACTTAGGAGACTGAGATCTAAAGATCTCCATTCATAGCCAGCCTGGGAAGGTAAGTCCATCAGACTCTTATCTCCAGTAAACCACCAGAAAACCAGAAGTACTGTGGCTCAAGTGATAGAGCACTAGCCTTGAGCTGAAGAGCTGAAGGACAGCACCCAGGACCAACAAAAAACAAAAAAATTCAATCAATGAAAGCATAACTTTTTTTTTTTTTTTGGGTCTGGTCATGGGGCCTGAACTCTGGGCCTGGGCGTTGTCCCTCAGCTCTTCAGCTCAAGGCTAGCACTCTACCACTTGAGCCACAGCGCCACTTCCGGCTTTTTTCTTTTTGCTTATGTGGTGCTGAGGAA
>NW_012267371.1:706855-709377 GCF_000151885.1 Dipodomys ordii | reverse complement strand
CACCCCAAACTCCAAGATGCTTTGGCAGCTTAAATGGGCAGGCAGAGTGCTCAGAGAAGGGCTGCCTAGAGCTTCCAAGAAGAGTGCAGAGATGGACAAGGATCTCCAGAAATAGAAATCAAAGAAACAAAACAGAAAAGGGCTTCATTCAGTCCTCAATTGTTTTTATCAGGCACCTCCAGGACTCCAGGCACTGTTTTCAGTGCTGAGGGCACAGGGGTGAGGCTGTGTCTCCGGGGAGCTCACAGTCACAGGGACTGATCAACAAAACCAGTTAGTGAGATACAAAGTGTGTCTGGAAGGGATGGGTCCTGTGTTGGAAGACGCTGAGAGCAGCATAGAAGTAACAGAGGAGGGATATCTTCATCACTCCACATTTGACTGAGAATAGCCAGGAAAGGTGGCCCTGGAAAAAAGACATCTGGGGAGGAACTCTCCAAGAAGAGGAAGCAGCAAGTGCAAAGGCCCTGAAGCAGAGGGTTCCTGGCATGTGCAAGAATAAATTAGGAAACCTATAGCCAGCATTATACTTAAAGGTGAAAAGCTAAAGCTATTTCCTCTAAATTCAGGTATATGAGACAAGGATGTCAGCTCTCTCCACTCCTCTTCAGTATTAGAATGCCTAACTAGAGCAATAAGACAAGATGCAAACATAAAGGGGATCTAAATAGGCAAAGATGAAGTAAAACTCCCTCTTTGCCGATGACATGATCTTGTATTTAAAGCACCCCATGGACTCCACCCCCAAGTTACTCAAGCTGATCTGAAACTTTGGCAAAGTAGCAGGGTATAAAATTAACCCTCAAAAACCAGTGGCTTTTCTATATGCCAATAATGAGAAGAGCGCAGCTGGAATCAGAAAAGTAACTCCTCTTGTAATAGCCCCATAAAAAATAAAATACCTAGGAGTTAACTAAAGAAGTGAAAGATCTCTATGATGAAAACTTTAAAATCCTGAAAAAGGAAATTGAAGCAGATTTAAGGAAGTGGAAAAACCTTCCATGCTTCTGGATTGGGAGGATTAACATTGTGAAAATGGCAATACTGCCAAAGGCTCTCTACAAATTCAATGCAATACCTATCTATATCTCAACCTCATTCTTCAATGAAATAGAAGAAGCAATCCAAAAATTCATATGGAACAATAAAAGATCCCAAATAGCAAAAACAATCCTTAACAGAACAAACAGTGTTGGAGGAATATCAATACCAAATTTCAAACTTTACTACAAAGCCATAGTAATCAGAATGACTTGATAATGGCACAAGAACAGACTTCAGGACAAATAGAATAGAACTGAAGACCCAGAAATGAACCCACAGACCTATAGCCACCTAATCTTTGATATGAGAGCCAAAAAAAGAAAGGAAGACAGCCTCTTCAGTAAATGGTGCTGGCAAAATTGGTTAAACACTGTAGAAAACTAAAGTTAGATCCTTATATATCACCCTGCACTAGAATCAACTCCAACGGGATCAAAGACTTCGAAGTAAAAGCAGACACCATGAAAACATTACAGGAAGGAATAGGAGAAACTCTAGGGTTCCTTGGTACAGGCTGGAAATTTCTTAATAAAGACCCAGAAATAATAATAATAATAATGATCCAACAAATTTAAGAAAGGTTGGACAAATGGGATTGCATTAAACTACAAAGCTTCTGCATAGGAAAAGGACACAGCTAGCAAGATCAATAGAAAGCCCATGGATTGGGAAAAGATTTTCGCTAGCCATACAACAGACAAGGGCCTCATATCTAAAATATACTTAGAACTCAAAAAATTAAATCCCCCCAAAACAAGTTCTCAAAGAAACAACCACCCCATTAATAAATGTGCTAAAGAGAGACTTGTCTGAAGAGGAAATAAGAATGGCCAATAGACAAATGAAGAAATGCTCCGCTTCTCTGGCCATAAAAGAAATGCAAATTAAGACAGCATTGAGATTCCAACTTACCCCAGTTATAATGGCTATAATCAAGAAATCTAATAACTACAGATGCTGAAGGGGATGTGGCCAAAAGGGAACCCTACTGTACTGTTGGTGAGAGTATAAACTTGTTCAACCACTCTGGAAAGCAGTATGGAGGCTCCTCAAAAGACTCCACATAGAGCTCCCCTATGACCCAGCAATCCCACTTTTGGGCATTTACCCAAATGATCACAAACAAGACCATACTAAAGCCACCAGCACAACTATGTTTATTGCAGCATTATTCACCATACCTAAGAGATGAATGGATCAAGAAAATGTGACACACACACACAATGGAATTCTATCCTTCCATCAGAAAGAATGATACCTCCCCATTTGTTAGAAAATGGAAAGACTTGGAAAAAAATTAAGTGAGGTAAGCCAGATCCAAAAAAATATAGGTCCCATGGTTTACCTTACTTGCAATAATTAGTAAACATCTAGGATAATCTTATCAGATAAGCAGAAAAGCTCAAAAGCTATGTACATATGATCATATAAGATGATGCTCACACCTGTAATCCTAGCTACTTAGGAGGCTGAGATCT
>NW_012267371.1:678519-706010 GCF_000151885.1 Dipodomys ordii | reverse complement strand
CTTCCTTCCTTCCTTCCTTCCTTCCTTCCTTCCTTCCTTCCTTCCTTCCTTCCTTCCTTCTTTCCTTCCTTCCGCTCCATCTCTTCTCTCATCATAACTGCAGTTAAAGATTTGTCTAATTACTTGCTTAGTGTCTGTTTCCCTGTTGAATTCTAAGGTCTTTTGGTGCAGGGGCCCAAACCTTGGCATCACCTCAATCCCTCACTCTTAGCCCAAGGCCTGGTGCCTAGGAGGCTCAGTTGTGCTTGGTTCAATGTATGAATACATGGCATTTGGACACAAAGCAAATGAATAATAAAAGAAAAAAACCCCAACCCCCCCAAACCAACCACACAAAGAAGGCAGGGCTGGAGAGCTATCTCAGAGAAAGAAGTCCAGGAGTCACAGCTGAGGAGGAAGCTGCAGGCAGCATGGCTGGCCAGGGCTTTTCCTGGAGGCAGAACTGGGCCAGGGAGGGACTGTGGCCCAGGTATGTGACTGATAATGGATTGCTGCCCCGGGCAGGGGGGACAGGTGAGGAAAAACCTCCCACCGAGTCTTTGCCGGATTTAGCAATATTTAGTCATGAAGCATGAGCCACTTGCAATTCTGCTGTGTGATTTGGATGCTAGTGTGTGGAGATGTCTCCCATCTGGAGGGGGCCTCTGTCCATCTCCAAACTGGTATTTAAAAAAAATCTTTTATTTTGGGTACTGGGGATCAAACCCAGGATGTTGCACTTGCTAGGTGAGTACTTTGTCACTGAGCTACATCCAGCTCCTGTTGTGTTTTTCTCTCCATCTCCAAATGATCTTTTTTTTTTGCTAGTCCTAGGGCTTGAACTCAGGGCCTGGCCACTGTCCCTGAACCTCTCTGTGCTCAAGGCTAGTTAGTGCTCTATGACTTGAGCCACAGTGCCACTTCCGGCTTTTTCTGAGTAGTTTATTGACGACAAGAGTCTCATGGACTTTCCTGTCTGGGTTGGCTTTGAACCATGATCCTCAGATCTCAGCCTCCTGAGTACCTAGGATTATAGCTGTGAGCACTGGCACCTAGGAACTCAAATGATCTTTCAAGTGATTGTCACCCAGGGTAAGCATGTGATACGGCAGTGTTTACAAATCTGGAGATTTGAGAAGGTTCCAGGGTGACATTTGTGGATCTGGACTCATCTTTTTCAACAAATACTTCCTGATGCCTCCTGTGTAGCAGATGCAGAACTGACTGGAGAGGGAGATATGGGGCAGACACCGTGAAGCGAAGATGCAGCATCTCATGTTCAGAGGGTGAAGGGTGACATGAGGGAGAGGAGCTGGTTTGGGCCGCTCTTGGGGCTTATGGCTCGAGTCTGAGTACCATGTAAGTGGTCTCAGGCAAGCCCCTCAGAGGCCATGGCAGATTTAGAGGTCAACTGCTGTGACCTTGAAGATTCCCCAAGAAAGCATGCAGATGGGCTGTGGATCACGTGACCTCAAAGCTCCCTTCTGCTCTCATAGTCTCTGATTATATATATCTTGGGAAATTCTTTGCCAAGTGTGACCTCTGACCTCCATCTTCTCAATGCAGAAAGCACAGGCTGGCCCTGGTCGGTCCCTGTAGGGCTCCAGGGATGTGTTTGAGGAAGGTCAGAGTAGGGCAGGAAGGCCCAGTCTTGCCTCTGTATAGTATGGGTTTTGGGGATAAGGAGAAGTTGGGGTATGCTCTCAGTGCTACCAAAGCTACTTCCAAGCTCTTTCCTTCTTGGTTGGACCTAGAGCAGTTCAGCCTGGAGTCTATTGCTCAGGAGAGCCTATTGCTCTCCTGGCTCTTTCCTTCCTCTTCCTCTTCCCTTCTTTACTTGGCCCCTGTGTCATGAATTCCTTAATCGTCCTGATCAGAGGCCCAAGGCTGGCCTCTTCCTCCCCTTCAGTGTCACTCAGGGGTGGCTGCTGGATGGAAACGGAAGGAAGGGGTTTGTAATCCCCGGATGGGAGGGGAGAGGGGCTGGCTCAGGATTGTCTGACCTGGGTGGAGCACCCGCAGAACTGTTCTAATTACCAAAGACTTACTTCCTCATAGCTCCTCTCTTGGGTGTTTTGAAGGCAGTTTGTTTTAACAACATGGTCAGAGACCCCAGTGTCCTACCTTTCAAATATCCCAAGCTCTGGGTCTGGGTGGGGGTTCAGGGAGCAAAAACATTGCTATCACTTAAAGAAGTTGTAGACATTCTTGTGTGTGTGTGTGTGTGTGTGTCCTGGGGCTTGAACTCAGGGCCTGGGTGCTATCCCTGAGCTTTTTTGCTCAAGGCTAGCACTCTACCACTTGAGCCACAGCTCTACTTCCAGATTTTTTTGTGGTTAATTGGAAATTAACTAACCGAGAGAGTCTCACAGGCTTTATTTCCTGAGCTGGCTTTGAAACATGATCTGAGATCCTCAGATCTCAGCCTCTTGAGCTGCTAAGATTACAGGCGTAAGCCACCAGCACCCTGCAAGAAGTTGTAGACTTTCCTAAGAATTGGAGCTGTAAGCTCCATCCAGCTCTATCTAGCTCTATCCAGGTACATCCAGATCCGTCCAGCTTTATCCAGCTCTATCAGCTGGGAAGGCCAGAGAAGTATGCTTTGGGCAAGAAGCTGGACAAAATAATCCTTGGGGAACCTTGGAGTATTGCTGTGATGGTTGGACTTTGTTCTCAGAGGCCGAGTCCATCCTGGGAGGATGTGAATGTTTCAGTTTCTGCTCCTATTCCCTCAAAAGTAGTTTTCTAAATGCACTTTTTTTAGGGGGGGGGGAGGAGTTGGTTGTGGGGCTTGAACCCAGGGCCTGGGCACTGTCCCTGAGCTCTTTTGCTCTAGGCTAGCACCCTACCACTTTGAGCCACAGTTCCACTTCCAGTTTTCTGGTGGTTAATTGGAGAAAAGAGTGTCATGGACTTTCTTGCCCTGGCTGGCTTTGAACCTATGATCCTCAGATCTCAGCTCCTGAGGAGCTAGGATGACATGCATGGAAATTTTTATATTGAAGTTTGGTGCCTCTGCCTTGTACCCTGGACACACAGAAACCCTGTGGAGATCCTGGCTGGGGAGGCCTGCTCCCGTGGGTGGTGTCACTTGGATGATTGCTGGGTTGGGCTGGAGGAGGGACTCGGTGCCCTGCTTTTTCTATGCCATTTCCAAATCTTCAAGTACCTTTCAGTCGACAAGACTAGCAACATCTTGCTAACCTCCCCGCTTTAAGCTCTGCACAGGGTCTCCCTCCTCCACCTCTTTGAGGTCAAGTCTTCCTTTCAAAGAATTGTCCTCTGTTCTGCATCTCCAGGGTGCCAGGTACCTCATCTCCCTCTTCCCCACCTCATCTCCTCTAAGCATCTTTCTCTCTCCTCCTGCCTCCTTCTCCAGGAAGCCTTCCTGGAATGGTCCTCTGTGACTTTGCCCATTGTCCAGTGTGGTGATCCAGGTCTGCTTCCTGGTCTCCTCCTGCCAACCCCGGAGCTCCCCAGGCAGGGAGCTGGGCCTCTTTCTCCCTTAATCTCTGCACGTGTCTGCCATCCCTTCTCCAGGTGTGTCATAGTAAGTCAGCCGGAGCCAAGTGGCCGACACAGTCAGACTCAGAGCATCTTGCTCTCCAAGGTCCAGCCCAGGGATGGGAGGGGATAAAAGTCCCGTGCCTGAGCCCCAGGGCAGGAACACACACACACACACACACCTTGACCCTCTTGTCTGTCTGTAGCTACGTGAACTGCCTGTTTTTGCCATGTCTCTCTCCCCTTACCGGGCCCAGAGGGGCTTCAGTGCGCACTCAGCCAGTACAGCTTTCTCAGGAGCCCGTGGCCGGGCTGCCTTTAGTACCAGAAGCCTTGGCTCTTTCCGGGGCTGTCAGGGAGGTGCTCGAGGGAGGGCCTGGGGGTCTTGGGGAAGGCTTGGGGTATGGCCTGCAAAAGGAAGTGGTGGGCCTGGGCTTTCACTGTGCCCTCCGGGGGGCATTCAAGAAGTGACCTTGGATCAGAGTCTGCTGATACCCCTGAAGATTGAGATCGACCCCCAGTTCCAGGTGGTCAGGACACAGGAGACCCAAGAAATCAGGACCCTCAACAACCAGTTTGCTTCCTTCATCGACAAGGTGAGAGAGGGCAAGTCTGCTCTCCTTCTACCATTTTTTTTTTCTTCCGCAGCAAGGAAGTCCTCCTGTAGTCTAACTGGAATCTCCCTGTGTAGGCTAAGGCCTGGTTATTCCAGGACTGGGACTTAGGGGTAGAGAACGTTGATCAGCAGTGGGAAAGACCCTTCTTTTAAAAAACAATTTTTTAAAATTGAGATTAAGTGATTACATACATTTCACAGTATTGTGAGATAGTTAAAGTCACAGACACATTTTAACAAGGCAAATTGTCATTTTATCATGGTTCATAAAGTTTGTGAATTCTATAGGCTTTGACAATACAGGGAAAGACACTTCTATGTTAACCCATCCAATCATGTGGTTGTTCTCAGGGGAGAGAGGGGGACTGTCAGGAGTGTATACCAAAACTTCCCTCTCCAGTGGCTGGAGCCTCAGGGACTCTGTTCCCTGGTTGCAGGTGCGGTTCCTGGAGCAGCAGAACAAGGTCTTGGATACCAAGTGGTCTTTGCTGCAGCAGTTGGAGGTGAACGACAGGCCCCGGGGCCTGGAGCCTGTCTTCGAAGCCTGCCTGGACCAGCTCAGGAGGCAGCTGGAGCAGCTGCAGAGAGACCGAGGGGCGCTGGATGCTGAGCTGAGGGCCTGCCAGGAGCAGGAGCAGGAGTACAAAGCCAAGTAGGCAGTGGCGCTTTCCCTCATGGGAAAGGTCCGGGAGGACTTCCACCAGCCTGCGGGTCTCCCTCAGTGCATTTGCATCACGGATCTTCCTTCTCTCCTTCTACCTCCCCTTCCCCCTCACCCGCAGGCAGCCACCTGCCCAGGTCTGCACACACTAGAGGAAGCTCAAGGTGGATCTATCTCACCCCTGGGTTGAGGCCCATTCCTATGGGCTTTGTCAGGAGGGCCCAGGTTTCTGGTCAGGGCTAGGAAGGGCTTATTTAAATAATGCCTCAGTGGGTTTTTTTTCTCTCAGGAGATTTCCTGTTTAGCAGGCTGTGGGCTAAAGTGACTCAGGTGTCCTCTGGTCTCCAGAAGGCAATGAATTGAGTGGGACTGTCCCCAGGACCATGCCACCACTCACAGTGGGGCTGTGGTTCTGGCCTTCTTACCTGATGGTGTGGGAGAGAGCCCTGTGCGGAAGGGAGATGTGGGCGAGAGAGGCTGTGAGCTGAGGATAAGCTATGCGGACTCAGGTAGCCGCTTTATCCACTTGCCTGCCTCAGTTTCCACACCTGCACACTGGAGAGAGGTTCTATTCTGACCTCCAGGGCTGGTGGGAGATGGAGGAAAGGGGGATTCAGGGTTCTGGGTCTCCTAGGGATAATCACTGTGAGTGGTGGTTGTGGTGGAGGAGGAGAATCTTAGTCTAGTCCTTTTTCCTCATAAAACCCAAATTGAGTACCACAGATGATACTTGTCTGTAGTAAGAACAGGCATTTGGTGGGATTTTTTTTTGCAGTGAGGGGAGATTGAACCTATGTCCTTACATACACAAGGCAAGTTCTCTACCACCGAGCCACACACTCAGCCTGAGAACAGGCGTTTAAATTGCCTTACAAACTGTGAAGTCATGTGGTCTATTGTCACAGAGGACTTGGGCTGATGTGACAAAACCTCCCAGTGGGAAAGGAGAAGAGAGATAGCAATGATTTAAAAAATAAGGTTAGAAAATCCTTCTTCTTCATTTCAAGTAGCTGTACAAAGGGGTTTCAATTCAACACGTCAGGTTATGGGTGCAACGCTTCTTGACCAGTGTCATACCTTCCACTGTTCTCTTCCGTCTTTCCCATTCTGGGGAGGTTTTGGGTATCTAAAGGCAAGGCCCCTGCTCAGGGATGGAGAACTTGGGGACAGGATTGTGGGCTCTGACGTCAGCAGACATCTGATGTGTCCTTTTCTATCTACCTGGCAGGTACGAGCAGGAGGC
The DNA here is from genome assembly GCF_000151885.1 of Dipodomys ordii. Lineage (NCBI taxonomy): Eukaryota > Metazoa > Chordata > Mammalia > Rodentia > Heteromyidae > Dipodomys > Dipodomys ordii. Next base: position 700,007 of record NW_012267371.1, on the reverse strand, counting down.
ACACCAGCATGCCATGGTGCAGAACGACTTTGGGGTCCTTAAGAAGGTGGGCAAATGCTCCAATCGGAACGTGCACCCCCCACTATGCAGTCTGCTCCTAGGCTGGGAGGGCAGAGGGTAGAGCCCCTCTGATGGAGGACTGGCCGTCCCTCTGTGTGCAGTCCTCCTCTGAAATAGGACATTTGCCTAGACACAGAGATCCTTCCAGACAAGGCATCTGGGTGTCATTGCAGGAGAGGGTGAGGACGGAGTGGAGGAAGTAGAGAAGAGTGGGATTAGCAGGGAGGGCTTCCTAGAGGCATCATGGGTGGGTGTAGGCTGAAGAATCATGCAGGCCAGGGTGGGATTGGAGTAGGAAGGGAGTGTAGGAGTTGGACAACTCCTCTGTCAGTACAGGGCCCATCAAGAGGAAGGGAAGGATGTATGAACTCTATCTTCTTGTCCCCAGGATGTAGATGGGGTTTTCCTGAGCAAGCTGGAGTTGGAAGGCAAGCTGGAGTCTCTGAGAGATTACTTCTGCTTCTTGAAGCGTCTGTATGAAGAAGTGAGCTTTTGCTGGGGTGGGCTGGAACAATGAAGGGGACAATGTGGGCAAGGTCATGGTGAGCGGGGGGAGAGCAGCTAGGAGGGGGTGACTGAAAAGGGAAGCTTGGATTTGTGATCACTCAGTCATTTGACAATCAGCTACTGAGAAGTCACTGTGTGGATTGCTAGATAATGGGGACACATCAATGGATAGCCAGATTTGAACAGCACACAAGGCTGGCTTCCTACAGACCCAAGCACTAGACTTAGTAAACAGTGGGTGATGTAAACTGGGCCCTGGTGGCTTATGCCCGTAACCCTGGCTGCTCAGGGAGGCTGAGATCTGAGGATCATGGTTCAAAGGCAACCCAGACAGGCTGGCCTTCCCTTTTCAATGAAGATACAGAGCTCCACCAAGGGCAGCCTGCACTCAGAACTCCAGAATGTGGGTGATTGGCAGTGAGAGTGTGGGCATGTTTATCAAAGAGAGAACATCAAGGTGTGGACACTGAGTCAATCTTTGCTGCAGGAGCTGGGCCAGCTGCGGCCCCTGGAGAGCGACACGTCTGTGGTGCTGTCCATGGACAATAACCGCTGCCTGGACTTCAGCGACATCATTGCTGAGGTCCGTGCTCGTTACGAGGAGATCGCACAGAGCAGCAAGGCTGAAGCTGAGACTGTGTTCCAGACTAAGGTGCGGGGGTCAGGTGGTGGTGGGGAGGTGGAAAGGCCTGCTCTTGGGAACATCTTGGTTCCCACTGGGGTGCTTATTTTTTTACTTTTCTGTGTCAGTACTTGGGTTTGACGTCAGGGCCTGTCACTGAGCTTTTTTTTTTTTTCCCCTCACAAGGTTAGTATTCTACCACCTGAGCCACATTTCCACTTTTGGCATTCTGCTGGGTAATTCAAGACAAGATTCTCTCAGATTTGTCTGCTTGTGCTTGCTTCGAACCATGAGCCTTCTATCTCAGTATCCTGAGTAGCTAGGATTACAGGCATGAACCACCAGCACCTGTAATTGGGGAGGCTTTTGATAACTCTCTGAGGTCCAGGGCTCTTTCCAGAAGGCTGGGTTTTCTGCATGCACATCCACCATGCCTTGGACTCATCATTGACTTGCATCAGGAAAATGAAGATGTCGGAAGGCACCTTTGAGGGCTGGGAGATGGGATGTTCTCTGGTGTTGGGGTCAAAGGCAGCCATCTTCCTAACCTGTTGTGTCTACACCGCTCCCTTCAGTACCAGGAGCTCCAGGCATCGGCCCAGCACCATGGGGACAGCATGAAGGAGACCAAGATGCAGATATCCCAGCTGCAGCATGCCATGCACAAGTTGCAGAGTCAGATTGCAAGCCTCAAAGAGCAGGTGAAGCTCCCGGCCCCCATGCTCCTGGATAAGTGACTGTGAGCCACTCATGTGGGTTCCCTTCTGAGTGAATTCAACCTCCTGAATCCTATGCACTCTAGCTCTCACGTTGGTATTTTTGGGTGACTGTCACTTGTAGTGACTTCACTTCCAGGTGGACCTCTTGCTTTTGTCTTCTTGGGAAGAAAGTTAATTTATCTCTTTGCTTATCTCTTCTTTGACTCTTCTTCTCAAACTGAGCAGAGACTTGAAGGCTCAGCACTGCTCTTCCTGGGCAGCTGTCGGGGGGAGGTGAGAGGTAGGGGAGCAGGCAAGATGTAGGTATGATCGGAAGTGGCGCTGTAGCTCAAGTGGTAGAGCGCTCGCCTTGAGCTGAAGAGCTGAGGGACAGCGCCCAGGCCCAGAGTTCAAGCCCCACAACCGCCAAAAAAAAAAAAAAAAAAAGATGTAGGTATGATGTAGGCAGAAGAGGGAGAGCCAGTGGGGCATGATCATAGAGTGTGATATCACAGCTTACCAGTTGTTGAAATCTTTAATTTCTGTTCCCCAAACTGCAAAAACTGACTTGGGGTGCTCAGAGGGTTGGGGAGCAGAGACCACAGACTCAGGTAGGTTCCCCAAGCACTTACTCTTCACTTCCAAGCACCCTCCTGAGCAGGGAGGGCCCTGTGGAGAAGGTTCTTGGAGCGTGTGGAGGTCACCCTATCTCCAGACTTTCCTTAGCAGCTCTCCTCTGAAATGGATCTGAGGGTGAAGGGACCGGAGTCTAGGCTCAATTTCCTGTCCAATGTTTCCCCAGTGGAATTGAACTCTAGTTCTAGAATCCTCTGTGTGGTCTTTCTGATACTGATTCCTGGGTCTCCTGAGGACCCTCTGTATGGGGCCCAGAATCCTGCAGCTGCCTCTGAAGCACAGGTTTCTACCGAGTATCTAGGCCTAGAAATATGGCTCCTCACACAAAGCCTTTCCTACAAGAATCTATTTCCACTTTTTTTTTTTAAATGCTGGTCCTGAGGCTTGAACTTAAAAACCTGGTGCTGTCCCTGAGCTTTTTTTTCTTCTCAAGGCTAGCACTCTACCACTTTAGCCACAGCTCCACTTCTAGTGGAGCTAGTTAGTTGGAGATTAGAGTCTTAGGGCCTCTTTCCTGCTTGATCTGGCTTTGAACCACAGTCCTCAGATCTCAGCTTCCTGAATAGCTGGGATTACAGGCATAAGCCACTAGTGTCTGGAAACTTCCATCTTTATGGCATCATCTCTCTTTGTCTGCCTCTGCTTCTTCCTCCTTCTCCTCCTCCTCCTCCTCCTTCTCCTTCTCCTCCTCCTCCTCCTTCTCCTCCTCTTCCTCCTTTTTCTCCTTTTCTTATCTTCTTCCTTCTCCTCCCCTCCATTTCTTTTTCTTCTCTTCCTCTTTTTCTCCTCCTCTTTCTTCTTCATACTGTATTTGGATGCAGGGATTGTACTTCTAGGCAAGTGCTCTACCACCTGAGCCATGTCTCCAACCCTTTTTTTTTCTAAGGACACCAGTCACTGCATTTAGGGCTCACCCGAATTACAGTATGATAATATATGATCCTTAATTCAGTACATCAGTAAAGGCCCTACTTCCACATTGGATTATGTTCTGAGGTTCTGGGTGGTCAAAAACTTTTGGGTGATCCCATTTAACCTTGTACGGGAGGTAAGGAAACTGTGGGGGCCATTCTTTCTCTTGCAGCAAGAAGAGCTGGAGGATGGGGTAGCTGCAGTAATTCTGGGTTTGTGAAATTTTGGTCTGTGCCCTTTCTTCCATTGTGTCTTCCATGGGGCTTTGGGGCGTACACCCACTGTCCCCTTCATTTCTCTCCATTTCCAGAATGCCAACCTGCAGTCAGCCATTGTTGATTCTGAGCAGCATGGGGAGACAGCTCTGAAGGATGCCCAGGCTAAGCTGAGTGAGCTGGAAGGAGCTCTGAGATCGGCCAGGCAGGACATGGCCCGCCTGCTGCGTGATTACCAGGAGTTGATGAGCACCAAGCTGGCCCTAGATGTGGAGATCGCTACCTACCGCAGGCTGCTGGAGGGCGAGGAGTGCAGGTGGGACAGGTCGGAGGGAGCTGGGAAAGTGTGACTGGGTGGGTGGTAGGAGTATAGACTACCCCCACGGAGCTCTGGGAGATTTCCCGACACTGTGAGTCATGAAGGGTGATCAACAGAAGGCTTTTGAACTGGGGACTGTAAATCTTAGGAGAGGTTGGGTGGGCTGTGCCTAAGCACCTACATCTGTTGTTAACATTTCTCATCTTGTCTTTTCTCCCCCAGGATGTCTGGAGAGTGTCCCAGCCAGGTCACTATCTGTAAGTATGAGGGGGGCTCAAATGTGGCGGTCCTCATGAGGGCACTGAGGACCCTGCTATGACCGTCGGGCATTTCTTGGCAGCCACAGTGGACGGCAGCGTCTTGGCACGTGGAGGAGCCGGTGGCGGCCGCGTGGGCACCTGTGCACTCAGAGGCGGCAAAGGCGGCTTTGGGTCTGGCTGCTCCAGCATTGTGACCGGAGGCTTCCATGCTGGCCCGGGCTCTGGCTGCCGCCCTATTCTGGGCTCCTGTTCTGTGTCTGGCTCTGGCTTTAGCTCAAGCTCTAGCTCTGGCTCCAGCTCTGGCCACACCATTGTGAAGAAGACAGTGGAGTCGAGTCTGAAGACATCCATTATATATTGAGTGACCAGAAGGCCACCTACCTCCCTGCCCTATCCCCTCGGGTCCACTGCCCACAAGGGATTCTGAGGGAGACCATCAATAAAGTCCTGCTCCATCTCTGCTTTGAGTGTTCAGCCATTGGCTTCTTATGTGTGTGACCCCCCCACCCCAAGTCAAGGTGCACAGAACCTATCCTCCAGCCAGTCAGTCTCAGTCTTCCCATTCCCTATAGCTTTCAGCCTGAGCTGGGAACTCTCCTGGATGGGCGTGGCCAGGCAGTATCCCTAGTGCTAATATTATTTTGTGACTCACACTGAGTCTGAGATCTGAGGATCACAGTTGAAGCCAGCCCAGGCAGGAGAGTCCATACAACTATTCTTTCCAATTCATCACCAAAAAGCCAAAAGGTTCAAGTGATAGAGCGCCAGCCTTGAGCAATAGAACTACGGGATAGTACTCAGGCCCTGAGTTAAAGTCTCAGTAATGTTGTGTGCATTCACATGTGTGTGTGTGTGCATGCGTGCATGCATGCATGCACACACACACACACACACACACACACACACACACACATACACTGTTCTTTAGTGAGAGGGGAGAGGCTTGTTGGCAAGAGGATGGAGGCTGGAGCCAAGGATACCACTTCTGTCTTCCTCCCTCCTCTCTCTGGTCCTCTGTTTGCCTAACTGCCCTGTGAAGACACACCGCCATGTTTCCTTTTTATTCTATGTGCCCTTCCTATCTTCTTCCTGCAAACTGTATTCAGGACACTCAGATTTGAGGCACTGTCCTAGCCTTGAGGCCCCTCTGGAAGGGGCCTGTTCCCTTCTGGAATTCCCAACATGATCCTTCCCACCCAGGAGAACCAGAGCCTCCTTCCCAGAGCCCTGGGACTCAGTGCTGGCCTCCTTTGACTAGTTCAGATCCCCTGTGCTGGGAACAGTGTGTCCCTTCTTCAAGCTCTTCTCATGGGTGCCCTGATTCAGCTTTCTCCAAGGCCAGTAAGCCTGGTTCTTGCCACCCACTTCCACTTAACCAATTCTGAGCTCTGACTCAGAGATGTTAAATTGTGAATGGCACAGATGCTAAGCAATAGTCTCAAATACTGGTTCCAAAGGACATTGAGAGGGGAGACCAAAGGGCAGAGACAAAGAATCTCTATGGCAAAGTGCAGCTTTGTGTCACTGTTTTCAGAAATGTTAATACTCTATCATTTAAGCCACAGCTCTACTTCTTCTGTCCTTTTGGTGTTTATCTGGAGGTAAGTTTCACCAACTTTCTTGCCCAGGTTGACTGAAACTTGATCTAGAAGGCAGTTGATGAGGGACCATCTCAGACTCCCGAGTAGCTAGGATTACAAGCATGAGCCATTGGTCCCCAATCCAGTGTGTTTCTTGAATGCACGCCATCTCCTGTATCTCCATGTATATTTTATCCGTTCTTCCATTGTGGTCCCTCATCAATTGCCCTTCTAGAACAAGTTTCAGTGCTGACCTTTCATCCCTACTCCTCTTTCTTCTCAAGTCTGCACCCACATTTTTAGTACCCTAGTCCCTTATGTCCAAACCTTCTGGATGGATTCCTCCTGTTCCTGGCACATTGTGGCTACACCTGTTGCTGTCCTGGCCTCTGTGCCTGTCTGGTTCTGACCGAACTCAGTTTCTGTTAGCTAAGTGCTTTTCCTGCACCAGGAGCTTTGTTCAGCTCATGCCAGGGCCCTCATGGCCATTTGGGGTTAAAACTATGCTCTTTCCCCTTTCTCTCTTGGCTCCTATTCCATCCCATCCATGCCACAGGCCTTTCTGAACAGTAGGCTGGAAACATCTTTTTTTTCTGTTATCTTCTCTTTTTGCTCTCTGCTGGAAGCCAGAAGCTGGGGAGCCTGGGCTCCTACCCCTGGAAGGGGTCCAGGGGTAGGAGGAGAACTTCTTCTGCCCATTAGCCACCAAGGGGGCTTTTGCTGTCTCTCCTTCCTCTTTTTGCTTTCCAGACCCAAGTGGAGACCTGGCTCCTCTTCCAGCTCTGATGACTGTGTGGCAGGAGGTTGCAATATTTCTCTTTTGCATTAGGAGGAGGGCAGTCCTTCCTCAGATCAATGTGTCCTTCTGTCAAACTACCCAAGAAAGAGTTCCTTGCAGCTGGAACTCTTGGGTTTAAATTAGCACTGCCATTTCCTTGTGCTATATCTTTCACTAGGTGACTGATCCTATCTACCAGTTTTCTCAGCTGTTAACAGAAACAAATAGCAGCATCCATTTCACAGGGTTGTGTGGGAATGATGCCACTCAGCACCACAGGGGGAGAGCAATGCATCAGAGTTAGCTTGGTTCAATTGACTATTTTTCTTGTGGGTGGGTTTGAACTCAAGTCTTCTTCTTGCTTGGCTTTCTCAGTCAAGGCTGGCACTCCACCCTTTAAGCCATGCTTCCACTTCTGGATTTTTGCTGGTTAATTGGAATGAAGAATCTCACACACTTTTCTGCCTGGGCTCATTTTGAACTGTGTTTCTCCAATCTCAGCCTCCTAAGTAGCTAGGATTACAGGTGTGAGCCACCAGTACCTGGCCAATAATGACCTTGCTCTAGGTCACACATTGTAGTTCATGCAGCAAACTGCTTGTGGCCAGATTTGTCCTTCTCTTCTTCCTCCTCTTTTTCATCTTCCTCCTTCTTCTCCTCTTCCTTTTCTTCCTTCTTTCTTTTTCTTTCTCTCTCCTCCCTCCCTCTCTCCTTTCTTTCCTTTCCTTTCCTTCCTTCCTTCCTCCCTCCCTCCCTCCCTCCCTTCTTCCTTCCTTCCTTTCTTTCTTTGTTCCTTTCTTTCTTTTTTCTCTTTCTCTCCCCTCCCTCCCTCTCTCCTTTCTTTCCTTTCCTTTCCTTCCTTCCTCCCTCCCTCCTTCCCTTCTTCCTTCCTTCCTTCCTTTCTTTATTTCTTTTTTTCTCTTTCTCTCCCCTCCCTCCCTCTCTCCTTTCTTTCCTTTCCTTTCCTTCCTTCCTTCCTTCCCTCCTTCCTCCCTCCCTCCCTCCCTCCATCCATCCCTCCCTCCCTTCTTCCTTCCTTTCTTCCTTCCTTTCTCTTTCTTTCTTTCTCTCTCTCTCTTTCTTTCTTTCTTTCTCACTTCCTCCTTCTTTTCCTTCCTATTCTTTGTTGTCCTGGAAGTGAGGACCCAAGAGTTGAATTAACTTGAATGAGAGGATTACTTCCAGAAGTATAATTCACCAAAAGAGTAGTCATAGCAGTAAGTTGAGAAGCTGCTTCCCACCTAGAGCTAGGGTGGTCAGGTGCCTCAGTTTGTCCAGGATTGAAGGGACTTTCAGAGGAGCTGGTTACCCAGTGTAGAGATGAAAATGGAGGAGATACTGTCTGGGTAGAAGAGGTGGAGGAGGGACCTGGGAGGAAGCTGATGTCCTGGAATTAGGGGAGCTGGGAAGGACCTCAGTCCCTCTGGGATGTCCTCCTTAGGCTCCCTTTGGTCAACCTGAGCAGCAGAAAGCAGGAAGCAAGGAGAAGCTCCATGGTGAGAGGAGGGTAGAGACTGGGAAGGATGCAAGAGGCAAGGAGGGCAGAACCAGTGTGGAGAAAACACATGATGGCATGGGAAGTGTCTGGGCCTCTCTGGATTATGTAGGAAGGCTCATTAGTGCTGATTAGATGAGAAAATCTTGCTCCTCTCGGTGCAGCACCTCAGCCCCATGTGTTCTCTGTTGCTCTGCATTCAGGCTGGCCCATGTTTAGGGTTCTATCCTGTGGTGGCAGCACTATTTAATCCCTGTGTTTTATTTTTTTTTTGGTGCTGGGGCTTGGACTCAGGGTCTGTAGTGTTTTGCACAAGGCCACTTGAGCCACCACCCTAAAAAGCTCCACTTTTTTTTTTTTTGGTAGTGAATGGAGATAAGCATCTCATGAACTTTCCTGCCACGCTGTCTTTGAATGGTGATCCTCAGATCTCTACTTTATGTCTCTGAGGCTGGTTGTCTTCTGCTGATCCTCCTGTCTCTGCCTCTGGATTTCTGGGGTTGTAGGTATGGTCGATGTTTAACTACAGAGGCTGAGTTCTAGTTATTTCAAGAGGCTCAGTCAACCAATGAAGCCGAGAGCAATGAAATAATCCCCGCACTGCATTTATTTCCTATAGACGTTGTCAGGTGGTGTCAACGGAAGTCTGGTTCATAGACTATAGATATGGCTTTGTTTTATAATTACCCAAATAAAATAAAAAAAAATTGCTCAGGCGAAAGATGTAAAAGTCTGAGTTTTTCCTTCCAAGAATACTTAGAAGAGGTCTGAGCTTGGATGTCAGGCAGTTGAGTCAGGAGGAAGGGCTGCAGGAGTCAGAGACCTCTCCCATCCTGTTGGACACGAATGGGTGAGTGGTGGGCCAGGTGGGAGGGAGGCTGTCTAAAGCAGTGATTAGGCTGCTTGTGCACCTGCCACCTGCTTCCAGCACAGGGAAGGCCTGGCATGCACAGCACGCTGGGTAAATGTATGAAGGAGTTGCATGCCTGAATGCCAGTCTCTGGGGTGGGTATATTTCTGTTTACAGCCTGACTCCCACTCCCACCACCCCAGCCACATGGTGACTCAGAGGGTTGACATCATTGCTGGGCCCAGGGGGCTACAGCCGCCTCCTGGAGGCTAGCTCCCACTCACGATCGTCTCCTCTCCCACGCTGCCCAGGAAGAGATAAGGGAGGCTGAGAAAGTGATCACAGCCTGGGGAAAGGAGACAAAGGTTGATGGGAAATGACGGCTCAGGCTAGGCTATCATTTTCCCCCAAGGATTTCTACAGTGGACTGTGCTTAGAAGCAGAAGTGTTGGAGCCCAGAGAGGCTGGGAGCTACTCAAGGAGGTACACAGCCCTGTGGAGATTCATCCCAAATCCCCTAAATTCTTGGTATTTTAAGTCCCAGAAGGAAAGGAGAGTCTGTCAGGCATGAAGGGATCAGATCTATGAGTTATCTTTTTCCTACCCCTCATGATGGCGGCAAGCAATCGGGAGCTACTTGTATTCTCCTAGAGGCCCTAGGGTAAAAGATACTACTGCTCCCTTATGGGCCAGAGTGGACATAAAACTTTGTTATAATAAAGATGATATACAGAGGGGTTACAGTTATGGTTTGAACAGTGTCACCTTTTCCTTCATTTTCTCCCACTTTCCCCCCTCCCAACCTCCTTCCTCACCCCTTCCCTTGCAAGTTGTATAGTTCAGTTTCAACATAGTGTCGAATGAGTATCACTACTGAATTAGTTCACCCTTTGCAGAGTGGACTTTTCCTCTGTCTCCTCTGGCAGGGCCCCGGCCTCTCTATTGGGATCAGGACAGTTTCTGTCTTCTCGGGGCTGTTTTCTTGCTGAAAGCTGAAGGAGGTGATGAGGGTCAGTCTCTGTCACTTCTTCAATCAACCTAGGTCCCTACATTGGGAGTCTCGTTGTCTTTGCGTGGACCGTGTTTGGTCCCGACAAGTGGATAGAAACCAGGATAAACATTTGGAATGATTTCAGGAGCCCCCTAATCTCTCTCCTCTTGTGGTCAAAGATTTAGACTCTTGGTGATTAGGGAAAGAAGGAAAATGATGGGCTCCACCATGGACCTCTTGGGGTTTTTGTTGATCACATACTTCTGGCATCTCCAGCCAGGACTGCAGAAAGGGGGGCCCTCTATTCACATTCAGCTCCCTCCAAAGCAGCTGGGCCCTTGTGGAAAGGGTAAGGGACCTCAATTGGTAGCTAAAACCTGCCACCTCCCTTCAGTCCTCGGAAGAAAGAAATGAAGTGAGGACTTAAGCCACAGCCTCCTGCTTGAGAGCCTGGGCTCCTCTATTCCCCATTACCTCCATTACCTGCCCAGGCCCACATTCTGGCAGGGACCCACTTTCTGCCCCTGAATCTACGTTGTCCTGCACAAAAACTCCATCCAGCTGACAAAAGAACAGGCTGCCCCACCTCTACCCTGTCACCTGTGTCCCCCACCGTGGTCCTGCCAAAAAGACAAGGAGGCCGTGGGCTGGGAGGGTGGGACTACAGCAGGCCTGGGAACTCTTTGTAGCGGCCCATTGCCCAACCTTCTTTCCCTTCCACCTGCACAGCCCTGGGCCCTGGGGCCTTGGCTTACCACAGGGCCCTGGGACAAACCCTACAGAACAGAGCCCCATTGACAACGGCCATCAGAGCTGGGTGGGAGGAGACCAAGTCAGCCACTGGGCGGTGGGGGCAGCTGTGGGAGCCCATACCATCCTGTTCCAAGTTAGGAGAGCCTGAGGGGGGAGAAGGTGGCTTCCTCTCCAAACAGTCTCACCTTAGTCCCAGCTCTAGCATACAAGTGATGGCTGGGAGGGGCCCCCTCCTACCTCCTGGGGGAGAGGGGACTCCCTCCATGCCCACAGGGCCCCTCCCTCTCCTCCTGGGGCAATGGGGCAGGAATGTGTGTGGAGTTTAGGGCCAGCCCAGCTGGCAAAAGATAAAAAGGCCCATCCATGGCCTGGTAGCTCATTGTGTTCTCTCGATCTCTCAGCCTGCTAGCTAGCTGCTCTGTCCGACAGCCATGAGATCCTCTATGTCTCGGCAGACCTACTCCACCAAAGGAGGCTTCAGCTCCAACTCGGCTAGTGGAGGGGGTGGTCGCCGCACCCATACCAACTTCAGCTCGGTGACCATGTCCCGAAGTGGTGGCAGTGGTGGTGGGGCCCGCTGTGGCCCCAGCATGGGTAGCTTTGGCAGCCGGAGTCTCTATAATGTTGGAGACCACAGAAGCATCTCTGTCAGTGTGGCCCGTGGGGCTTCTTCGGGTCGGGCTCTGGGAGGCTTAGGCTTGGGTAGCGGGGCTTATGTGGGTCTGGGGGCTGGAAGACAGACATTTGGTCCTGCCTGTCCTCCTGGGGGTATCCAGGAGGTCACCATCAACCAGAGCCTGCTGACTCCCCTCAACGTAGAGATAGACCCCGAGATCCAGAGAGTGCGCACCCAAGAACGCGAGCAGATCAAGATACTCAACAACAAGTTCGCCTCCTTCATAGACAAGGTGGGCTGAGTGGAACTGGGAGGGCTTGGAATGGAAGCAAGGCCTGGAAGGGAGGAGGGGCTGGGCAGAGGCTGCTGCAGCCTACGTGCCCTGAGGCAGGCTGGGTAGAACGGCTTTGATCTCTGTTGACCCTGGGGTCTGATGGCTGGGAGAGTCTGCAAGGTCTTTGCTGTGAGCTGGCCTGGAAATCTATATTGTACTTGGGAGACTGAGGGGCCAAGCTCAGCCTGTGTTGGAGGTTTTCCTAGGGCTGTGATGAGATTATTAGAAGCAGCCTTGTCTCACATCTAAAACTCGGATTGTCTTGGGAGTCCAACAAGTCACTGCAATGAAGTGTTAGAGCCCTGTCTACCCACTTTTCTTTCAGCCTGGAAGGAGGCTTAAGGAGAAGTTAGGGTTGGGACAGAGTTGGAGATCACAGTGGAAGCTTCCTTTTTTTTCTGCTCCCTGTTTGGGAAGGTCAGTCTGGGCTGGACAAGTGAGGGCAGTCTCTGGGTCTGTTGCTGATCAGGAGTGCTCTGAACCCTTTTCTTGCTTCCAGGGTAACTAAGAATACTATGATTGGACATTTCTTGGTCAGCTGGCATTGTCTCCCTCTGCCCTGAGCCAAGGCAGTGGGGGTCATGATAGGAGGTGCACTCAACAAGGAGATCTAGTTCCCACGGGTGGAACTTCTACAAAGAATATTCCCTCTCTCTTTCTCATGTGGCACTCGTGAGAAGAACATAGGTGATGTCCCCATTTTTGAGATGAGAAAACTGAGACCTGCCACACAGGTATTGGAAGACAGAAATGGAGCTAGAAATTAGGTTTCTGGCTCCATGGTCCTGGGCACTGAGTGCACCTGTTGCGTGAAACACCTGTGACATGTGACCCTGGGCCTGGCGCACTGTGGAGGTGGGAGCTGCAGTGACTTGGTTACAGGGAGTGAAGCAAGCTGCCCTGCCCACCCACGCACCCTCTCCCCTAGTGACTTCTGGTTCTTTCGTGAGACTGTTCCAAAGGTCAGAGTTGCAGAAACTTCTCTCAGGCTCAGAGAATTACAGCCTGAGAGTTGGAGGTCTGAGGGGTTGGTGTCCTGTGACTCAGAGCCCTGGAAGTGGGGGTAGGGGGATGGATGTCAAACTCACTTTATAGGCCTTCTTCTGAGTCTATAGGCAAAACATGGACGTTCTTTTTAAAGCTGTTTCCCCTGTCCCCCCCCCCCCGCCGCAGTTGTAGGGCTTGAATTCAGGGCCTGGGTGCTGTCCCCGAGCTTCTTTTTGATCAAGGCTAGCACTCACTTCAGTCACAGTGCCACATCTGGACTTTTCTGTTTATGTGGTACTGGAGAATGGAAGGAACACCCAGGGCTTCATGCATGCTAGGCAAGCACTCTACCACTAAGCCACATTCCCAGCCCCCACTTCCATTTTTTGAGTGGTTAATTGGAGATAAGAGTCTCACAGGGACTCAGAGCTCAGCCTCCTGAGTAGCTAGAATGATAGGCATGAGCCACTGGCATTTGGAAAAAGCTGAGTTTTAAAAAAATGTGGAATTTGTAGAGAAGTTGCAAGAATAGTTCAACTTATTATTATTACTATTGTTATTATTTTTTGTCAATTGTGGGGCTTGAACTCTGGGTCTGGGCACTGTCCCTCAGCTCTTCAGCCAAAGGCTAGTGCTCTACCACTTGAGCCACAGCGCCACTTCTGGCTTTTTCTGTTTATGTGATGCTGAGGAATTGAACCCAGGGCTTCATACATGTGAGACAAGCACTCTACCACTGAGCCACATTCCCAACCCCCTGTTATAATTTTTTTTGTGTACTGGTCCTGGGGATTGAACTCAGAGCCTGCATACTGTACCTTAGCTTTTTTACTCAAGGATGGTGCTCTACCACTTGAGCCATAGCTCTACTTCTGGCTTTTTGGTGGTTATTTGAAGATAAGAGTCTCATGGATTTTCCTGCTTAGACTGGCTTGGAACCACAATATTCCGATCTCAGCCTTCTGACCAGCTAGGATTATAGGTGGGAACCACCGGGCACTCAGCCCAACATACTCTTATATGCTTTCAAATTTAGTAATTTTTCACATTTTGCCACCTTCCCTTTCCTTTCCCCCTCCCCATGTCTTTCTCTGTTCTCTCTACCCCGCTTATGATGCTTTTATTTGCTTATGCTTTGTAGCCCAGATTAGCCTAGAACTCTTGATCCTCTTACCTCAGTCTCCTACGTGTTAGGATTACAGGTCTGAATCACCAGGGCCAGCGATCACTGACATTTTGAACAGTGGGTTTTGATGCAGAATTCAGATTCAGAAACATTATAATGTAATCCTAGCTACTCAGAAGGCTGAGATCTGAGGATCACAGTTGAAAACAAGTCCAGACAGCAAAGTCTGTGAGACTCTTATCTCCAATTAATCACCAGAGATTTGTGGCTCCAAGTGGTAGAGCACTAGCCTTGAGTGAAAGAGAGTTCAGAGTCCAGTTCCCTCAGGACCCCAACCTCAGTGAGGAGCAGGTGCTGCTCTACCACCCCTGCGATGCTGACCTACTGTGGTGCTGACACCCAATTATCTTTCTTTCTCTGGCTTAGGTGCGGTTCCTGGAGCAGCAGAACAAGGTGCTGGAGACCAAGTGGGCACTGCTGCAGGAGCAGGGCCAGAACATGGGGGTCACCAAGAACAATCTAGATCCCCTCTTTGAGACCTATGTGGCCAGCCTGCGGCGGCAGCTGGACAGCTTGCAGGGAGAGCGGGGAAGGCTGGACTCGGAGCTGAGGAACGTGCAGGATGTGCTGGAGGACTTCAAGAACAAGTGAGGGAAAGTGCAGGACTGGTTTCCTGGTGAGGGGATGCGGGAGGAGAGGCATGGAGTTCTTCAGCACAGTCATGCATTCCCAGGGTCCTTGGTGCTCCTGGAAGGTGTGTGTGTGTGTGTGTGTGTGTGTGTGTGTGTGTGTGTGTGTACAGTCAAAGCTGATTCCCCTGGGACTTAGGTCCAGGGCCTGCTGCCACTGGGAGAATTGGTGTGCTTGTTTGTGTGTTTTCCATTTTCCATAACCTGACCCTGGCTATTTTTTGTGTGAATGTGCTGGTACTGGGGCTTGAACTCAAGGCCTTGAACTCAGCTTTCACTTGTCTTTTTGGCTCAAGGATGATGCTCTACCATTTGAGTCATACCTTCCCTTATGGCTTTTTGGTAGTTAATGAGAGATAAGAATCCTACAGACTTTTGTGCCTATGCTGAATTTAAACCTAGATCTTCAGATCTCAGCTTTCTGAATAACTACGATTACTGATGATAGCCATTTTTTTTAAACTTGAAAGTCTCAGCAGAAGTGGCTGAGGAGAAGTTGGTTCTTTTTCATGACATGGTCTTGTTGAAAGGGAACACAGTAATTAACCACAGTTGGCACACTTTCACTTGCTCCTCTATGGCCTCTTAAGGACTCTGATCCAAAGGGATGTCTGTTCCTGCACTAATTCCATGCCCTTTTTCCCAGAAGAGGAAAAGAGGATATTTAAACTAAGGAAGCATCCCAAGTTTCTTTAATAGTTGTCCGTATTAAAGAATCACTCCCCAAAGATGTACTTGTGCAATGGGGGAAACTCATTGGGCTAGTGGGTTCAAGGACTCAAATGCAGATCTGGGCTGAGCAGACTTGAACCTTCCCCTTGGAACAGGTACGAGGATGAAATCAACAAGCGTACTGCTGGGGAGAACGAGTTTGTGGTGCTCAAGAAGGTGAGTGGATGGTGGGAGTGTGATTGGTGGTCTTTGGCTGCCAGGGTGCTGGCTGAACTGGAGTGAAATGAAGGGACCCCCCCTCATCACCCTGCCCTGGCCCTGTCCAGGCTGAGCTGGCTGTCTTGTTCTCTCTCACCCCAGGATGTAGATGCAGCATACATGACTCGAATGGATTTGGATGGCAAAGTGAACACCTTCCTTCAGGAGATTGATTTCCTGCGGAATCTCTATGAAATGGTGAGGTGGCCAATGGAGAGGGGGGAATTTGCATATATTTACATATAGCATTGAATTTGCCAGTCAGCCTAATTGGCAAAAGATGGGGACTTGACCCGTCCCATGTGTGAAGTACTTTCAATGAGCCAGGACTGGGTGAAACTTCTTGTATAATCCTTTTAACAGTTCCTATAACCTAAGTACCATGATTGTCTCCATTTTGTATAGTCCAGGGCTCATGGGCTCAGAGTCACTTGCTCATGGTTACAGAGCTAAGTGAGAGGCCAGAGCCAGAATTCAAACTTGCTTCTTGTACTCTAGAATCTTGCCACTTTTTTTGTGTTGTCCTTGCCTTGGCCAATTTGTCCTGGGGTAAAGGATGGAACAGCAGAGATGGGCAGAGAGGGAGTAGGATTCCAGGCTGGAGTAGGAATGAGATGGGGATAGAATCCAGGATTCTAAGCCCAGTGCTGGTGGCTCATGCCTGTAGTTCTAGCTACTTAGAAGGCTGAGATCTGAGGATTGAGTCTGGGCAGCAAAGTCTGTAAGATTCTTATCTCCCATTAATCAATAAAAAGCCAGAAGTAGAGCTGTGGCTCTAGTGGTAGTGCTAGTCTTGAGTGAAAATACTCAGGGATGGCACCCAGGCCCTGAGTTCAAACCTCAGGACTGTCTCTTTCTGTCTCTCTGTCTATCTCTGTCTCTCTGTCTCTTTCTCTGCTCTCTCTCTCTCTCTGACTCTTTCTCTGTCTCTGTCTCTCTGTCTCTCTCTGTCTTTCTCTGTCTCTGTCTCTCTCTCTCTCTCACACACACAATTTAAGACTCTTCCCCTTGGAGACTAAGAGGCATTACAGACTAGGAAGAAGGGGGCTGGAATTAACAAGAATTCCCTAGAGAACCAGGGGTTCTGAGAATCCGTTGGGACCTGAAAATCATTTGTTAGTCAGCTGACCTCTACTTGAATACTTCCTGTGAGGGCAGGAATTGCCATTGTTGACCGATCTGTGAAAAGCTGCCTTGAGTCTTTTTTCCATTTCTGTCCTTGACTGATCCCAGACTGTGTGTGTGCGTGTATGAATCCTGAGACACTCATGGAAGTAAGCATCCAGGTCTCTTAGTCAATCACTCATAACACAGAGGGCCAGAGAGGGAAAATAGACATCTGTTCATGCAGCTAACCTTGCCCTAGTTCATGCATTATGTTAGAAGTTATCTTATTGTTTTGATTGTTTGGGCAACCCTGGGTAGTTTTACACAATGCTTTTTTTTTTAAGACAACTAGGGTGGCCTTTCCAATGCCCCCCAGAGCCCTTGTCCTCCACCCCCTGCTGTCTTCTCTGTGGCCTGGTGGCAGCTGCTTCTGTTTTTTCAGGAGCTGAGCCAAGTACAGACCCATGTGTCGGATACCAATGTGGTCCTGTCTATGGATAACAATCGTAACCTGGATCTGGACAGCATCATCGCAGAGGTCCGTGCCCAGTATGAGCTGATTGCCCAGAGAAGCCGAGCAGAGGCTGAGTCCTGGTATCAGACCAAGGTGAGTGGAAGGCTGGCTCAGGCTGCACCTTTTGCAGCCCCCCCCCACCCTCCGCCCTGCCCTGGGCCCTCAGAGTACTGGGGACGAATGCACTCAGCCCTCATGAAGGTCTCCATTAGAGGGTGGGCTTGGGGCTCTAACACCTCCCTAACCCTTCTTTGGCCTCCAGTATGAGGAGTTGCAGGTGACAGCTGGGAAGCATGGGGACAACCTGCGGGACACCAAGAACGAGATTTCGGAGCTCACCCGCACCATCCAGAGGCTGCAGGGGGAGGTGGATGCAGCCAAGAAGCAGGTGGGCCTCTATTTGGGGTCCTTGGGGGGGGTCTGGCCTGGGTCTTGGCAAGACTGGTGAGCCTGAGGGGCCAGGTCTGTTCTTCAGAGGGATGGGCAACTAAATGCTGAACCCCAAGACTGAGGTCCTCCCTCAACCCCCCCCCTGCACTGGTCCTGGGGCTTGAACTAGGAGCCTGAGCACTGTCTCTGAGCCTCTCTGTGCTTAAGGCTAGTACTCTACCAATTGAGCCACAGCACCACTTCTGGATTTTTCTGAGTAGTTTATTGGACATAAGAGTCTCACAGCCTTTCCTGACTAGGCCAGCTTTGAATCACAATCCTCAGATCTCAGCCTCCTGAGTAGGTAGGATTACTGGCCTGAGCCACTGGAATCTGGTCAATTTTTTTTAAAGAAGAAACTGGGGAGGGAACTTGTCTAATAAATAGTAAATACATAGTAAATTAATGAATAAATAATTAGTAAATAAATAGTAAAACAAGCAGGATGAGCTTTTCCAAGAAGATGCATCAATTTCATTTCTAGAAGGTCAAAAACAGGAGGCTGAAGTTTCTAAATTCTAGGTCTAGATGTTGGTTTCAGCTAAGGTGTGGCTAAGAGGTGTGAATTCTCCTGATCAGAACAAGGCATTTGGCTAATAGAAAAATTGTGACATTTATTCCATTTCTTCTGAAACATTGAGCTGAGCTTCAGGAAGAGAGATTGAAGTTTGACATCGGTCAGGACTACATGATTCTGCTCATTGTAACTCTGCTCTCAGGCACATATTTCTCCCTTCCCATTCCTTGGTTATCTGGGAAGGGGTATGGTGATGGTAGTGGTGGCACCTGGTTTTGAGGAAAGAGAGGTGACTCTGGAGGATGTTCCTAATACCTTTCACCCCTCTGAGCAGTGTCAGCAGCTGCAGACAGCCATTGGGGAAGCAGAGCAGCGTGGGGAGCTAGCGCTTCAGGATGCTAAGAAGAAGCTTGTGGATCTGGACACAGCCTTGCACCAGGCCAAGGAGGACCTGGCCCGGCTGCTACGGGACTACCAGGCCCTGATGAACGTGAAGCTGGCACTGGATGTGGAGATTGCTACCTACCACAAGCTGCTGGAGAGCGAGGAGAGCAGGTGGCTGCCCCTTTGCCCTTTTATCCTGAGAGAAAGGAGAGGGAGAGGGAGAGGAAGAGGGAGAGGGGAGAGAGAGAGAGAGAGAGAGGGGCTGTGTAGTCTACACTGGTAAGACAGAATGGGGCAGGCACCTAGCTCACCGAGCCTGTGCCTGTTCACCTCCTGGATGCAAAATCATCCCTCATCTGTGAGATAATGGCAGCACCACAGGATGGAAGCTTCCTCTGACAAGTCCAAATTCCCCCATCAGTGGAAGCTTTGAAAGCAAAAAAAAGGTTATTTCTGTCCTTGGAGAAGTTACTAAGGCCGAGATAGGAAGTGGGTGGAAAGCGGATGAGCAAGGGTCTTGGTTTGGTCCTGGGTTTGTGGTGAGGGTGTTGTCTGTGGTCCTGGGCCTACTCGCAGTCTCTGTCCTCTGTCCATACTGGCTTCCAGCTGTGGTGGGAGGTCCATGGCAAGGCTTCTCATGGCTGTGTTAATGGATGGTGACACTGACGGAAAGGAAGGAGAGGATGTACCTGTGGGCTCTGGAGATCACTGACCTCTCCTGGCCTTTGTTTCCCCTAGGATGTCTGGCGAGTGTCCCAGTGCAGTGAGCATCTGTGAGTATTTGCTGTCTAGTCCTTGCCCTGTCCTTGGCCTGGCCCCAGAGCCCTGCTGCCTACTCATTCCATGCCCCTCCATGAGTCCCTCTGGAGCCAAGTCTAGAGTTTTCTGGACTGGGCTTCTCTGCCCATTTCCCCATGGCTCTGCTACCCCAGCCTGCCTAACCCAGAGCCTTTGCCTTCCAGCGGTGACTGGCAACTCCACCACTGTGAGCGGAGGCGTCTCCACAGGCTATGGAGGTGGCATCACCCTGGCAGGCAGCAGGGGGGACTGCAAAGGTGGATTCAGCTCCAGCATGGGTTACAGCACGGCCAAAGGCGGGGCAGCCTCCGGGGGCACATCTATCCTGCGGAAGACCACCACGGTCAAGACATCCAGTCGGAGATACTAGTGGTTTGGGCTTCGCAAGTGGGGTCTCAAACCCACCCTCCCGACCTACCTGCCCATTGCTGCCATTCCCACCTTCTTTCTCAGGAGCAGAAACAGCCCAGGGGACCAGTTCTTCATACCACTTGATTTGCATATGATTTGCATTTGGGGTGAGGCTCAGATCCGCCCAGGTTTTCTACTTGGTTGGGATGGGCTGGGAGGGGAGGTTAGGGGCATCAGCTAGAGTACTGACTTTCTGACCATGGGAAGTGGGCAGTCTTGGCATCTTGGCTTCCTTCATTTACTGCCTGTCTGCTGCTGTGAGTCCAGGGAAGATTAAGGGGGGCACAGAAGGGAGTCAGGAGTGGTTCCCAAAGATCCTCCTACCTCTCCAGTCTCCTACTAGACCCATCCCTTTTTCCCTAATTCAACTTACAGTCCTGTCCCCTGACTGTGCCTTGTGATGTGTCTCAATAAACAATGAGCTAGCTGGTGGCTGGTGGTTGGAGTTTGTCTTACTTGAGGAACTGAAATGTGTTCATTGATCTGCAGTACTGTCCCATGCTCACCATGTCCCAATCACCACCTGGCTGGGAAAAAGGCTCCTTGCCTAGTGTAGAGGAGCCTAAAGCTCAGAGGAAGAGAGTTCCCATCTACAGGGAGCCTCAGCTTCTGAGTCTATCACCTTGCCTGTCTGCGTTGCCTGTTGTACACTCATCATTGCTTTGAAGGCTAGGTGGCATGGTTCTGTCAGGGTGGAGATCCTGGCTTCAGAACGATATAGACTCAGGCTTACATTTCAGCTCTACCACTTACTGGTGGTTTGGCTTTCGACAAGTTACTTAATCTCTCTGAGCTGTTCCCTCTTCTGTAAAATCTGGGTCGTGAGGATAATAGGTGTGAAGCATCTGGCATAAGGGACCTTGTGAAGATTGGGTACCCCTTGCTCCTCTTCCCTAGACTTCTTCTCTTAGAGTCACATAATTTCTCTGTCAGCCCTAATTTTGTGCTTTACTAATCCCTTAGTTTGCTGCAGATTTCAGGAAGGGGGGATACTATCGGATGGCCCATTTTCAGGGGAGAAAATTGAGGCTCCTGGAAGTCAATCCTCATAGGCGCAGCTGTCAAGCTGGTTAGGAGAGGTTAGAGGTGTTTAAGATTGTGATTTCATGCCCTCTTTCCTTTTTCCATGGAAGCACTCTCTACCCCACCCCTGCTTCCAGGATCCAAGGACTCTCCCTTCATTATGTTCACCTTTTTTTTTTAGTTGAGTGCTTGTGGCTTACACTGATAATCCCAGCTATTTGGGAGGTGGAGATCAGTAGGACTGAGGTTTGAGGTCAGTCCCATGGAAAAAGTTTGCAAGACTCCATCTCAGCTAATAGCTTGGGGCCAGTGGCATGGCCCTGTCACTCGATAGTGGTCCAGTGGTCCTGTCAGCTAGACAGGATGTGGAAACAGGAAGGATCAAGGTTCCAAGCCAGCCCAGGCCAAAATATTCATGAGACTGTCATCTCAACAGAAAAAGCTAGGGGTGGTGGCATATACCTGCATTCTTGGGAGGCATAAATAGGAGGATCATGGTCTAGGCTGGGCTGGGCAAAAAGTGAGACCTGTAAGACTCTGTTTCAACAGCAATCAGAGCTAAAAGGTGTGGAGTTGTGGATCAGGCAGCAGACACTTGCCCTGTAAGCAGAGAGCCTGGAGTTCAAACCTCACTACTTTAAAAAAAAAGAAAAAAAAAGAAAGAAAAAGAAAAAAAAAAGAGAATCACCACCTTTCTTCCTCAGCCTTCCCTCCTGCCCTAAGCCCTCTATCCCAAGCTTGGACCCCATTCCTCAATCTATATGAAGTAATTTACCTGGCTGGGCCTTTTACCCTCAGCTCTTCTCTAGTGCCTCCATCTGTCCCTAGAGCCCCCATCCTTCTCCCCATTCTGTAAACACTGCTACTCATGGTAGAAACCCATGTTCTTTCACCCTGCTTACTACACACACACACACACACACACACACACACACACACACACACAC
>NW_012267371.1:667726-678469 GCF_000151885.1 Dipodomys ordii | reverse complement strand
ACACACACACACACACACACACACACACACACACACACACACACTCACACAGAGCAAGCTGAGGGAAAGCCCACATGGTTTTCTGGTGGAAGGGACTCACTTGGTAGTACAATTTTGTGAACACTAGGGCTTGTCTTACAATTGTTTTATTCATCATGACAACCTTTCCAAAAAGGTCTGCTATCCCAGCTCTGAGGCTCAGGAGGCAAGGTGACTTTCCTGAGACCACCCAGCTAGGAAGGTGTGGAGATGGGAGTCCTACCCATCTAATTTCAAAGCTTGGGACTTTATAATGTCTTCTCTGGGTGATTCTGCCCCACACAACAGCTTTTGTCTGTGAGAATGGCAGCCGACCTACCTGCCCATTCTGCAGACCTGGTCCCTCTCCTTTCTGTCCCTACTCTGTTCCATGATTAAAGTCTTAGTTTGCGTGGCCTGGTCCTCAATAAAGTAAAACATGATTCTGAGAAACAAATCCTGTATCTTCTAGTTAACTGAAACTAAATAATTGTTAATCCCGTGGCAATCCCAAGTCACATAGTAAGAAAATTCTGATCTGGAACTGTTATCACTATGATTTTATCATCAGAATTGTCAAAAGGTCACAAAACTCTCAAACTAGCATGAAAACGAAAAGTTTATATAAGAGAGAACTTCTTGAGTGAGAGAGGCAGAGAGAAGAGAGCCTTTTTGTGGGAAAGATGTGTTCTTCTCATAGGGACTGGAGGCAAGCAATGGAATAAGGTTCTATCTAGCATGGCAGCTGACAGCTGGTCCCACCCCCAGCCCTAGCCCCCTCCCCCATGACCTTCCCTATCTCCCTCTGTGACCTTACTTCCTTTGGCAGCTATCCCAGCCCTGACACGGAGGACGGAGCAGCTGTGGGGTGTGGAGGTGGAGTGGGAGGGTGTGTTTGCCCAGGGCCCTCCAGAGGCAAAATCCCTCTCTTTCAGCCTGGGATTACCCATCCAAGTCCTCTGTCACTCTGGGCCCCAAGCCTGGTGCATGGTGTGGGAACATACCCTGCCTTTTCTGGTTGGGTCAACGCCTGGCCCTGCTCAATCACCCAGCCTCCACTATTCTGAGTCATTCTGAGGGAGGCAGAGCCAACAAGAAGATCAGAGATTCTGCCACGCAGAACCTTCAAGAGGGCAAAGAGGCCAGGGTGGGGTTGGCACATCATGACACTAGGATCCTTTCTCCTGGGCCACAGAGAAAGCCCTTCTTGTTCTGGGAAGGTACGTCAAGATCTTCTGCAACACAAGCATTCTCGAGGTGGGGAGGGGGAACACTTCATGTGCACAATCACTGCAAGGCAGGTAAGGCTTTGTCTGGTCAGTCCAGAGGAGGGAACACCAGTCCTGTGGCCTACTGGTCTCCCCTAGGACCCCCTGAAGCAACCCCAGGGTCCTTAGGCCCCAAGAACAATCCACATGGGAACCCTGCAAGGATTTCTGAATAACTTGTTGCTGGGCCTCTGAACTCTGCAATGCAATTGCTGTTTTAATTTCAACAAAGCTATGGAGTGGGGGGAATGTTTTGTTCTGTTTTTTATATTTTTTGTCTTTGTGCCAGTACTGGAGCTTGAATAGAGCCTGAGAGCTGTGACTAGCTTCCTCACTTTTGACTTGAACCACAGCTCCATATCTGGCTTTTTTTTGTTGGTTAATTAGAAGTAGTGTCCTAGGACTTTTCTGCCCTAGCTGACTTCAAACCAAAATCCTCAGATCTCAGCCTTCTGAGGAGCTAGGATTACAGACACGATCCACTAATGTCCAGATAAATCTGTGGGTTAGGGGGTGTTTTTTTCTGGGGGGTTGTCCTCTTTTTTTTTTCTTTTTTGGTACGAGTACTAGGCTTTAAACTCCGGGCTTGAGCACTGTCCCTTAGCTTTTTTTGCTCAAGGCCGGCCCTCTACTACTTGAGCCACCCACAACTCTACTTCTGGCTTTTTGATAGTTATTTGGAGAAAACAACCTGGGTTGACTCTGGCTTCAAATTGTGATCCTCAGATCTCAGCCTCCTGAGTAGCTAGGATTGCAGGCATGAGCCATCCAAACCCAGCTCAAGCTGTGGGTTTTTACTCTGGCATTAGCTTCCTGATACTTTTTTTTTTTTGCCAATCCGAGGGCTTGCACTCAGAGCCTGAGCACTGTCCATGATGGAGGTTGCAGCACACAGGCCGTTCCTGAGACAGAGAGAGATGAGCCGGGCGCCTGTGGCTCACACCTGTAATCCTAGCTGCTCAGGAAGCTGAGATCTGAGAATCATGTTTCTTTTTTTTAATTTAATTTTATTTTATTAGTGAACATACTGTACAGAGGGGTTACAATTACATGGGCAGGATAATGAGTACATTTCTTACCAAGCATTGCAGCCTCCTCCTTTGGTTTACCCTTCACATCCCTTCCCAGCTGAGAATCATGTTTCTAAGTTAGCTCAGTCAAGAACGTCCCTGGGACCCTTATCTCTAATTAATCACCCAAAAACCAAAATTGGAGCTTTGGCTCAGCTAGTCTGGAAGACAAAAGCTCAGGGACAGTGCCCAGGCTTTGAGTTCAAGCCCCAGGATTGGGCAGAAAAGACCATGAAACTCTTTTTTTCTCTCTCTTGGGTGTGCCTTCCTTCCTCATATGTCCACTTCCAGCGTGAGCCAGAATGGACACCTGTTGACCAGGGTTGCCAGTGGCCCATAATTCCTTCATCCCAGGTTGCTGGGCCCGTCAGGTGCATTCAGGAGCCTTATCCTGCCCTTGTGGGGCTGCACAGTAGACAGACTAATTTCACCCAGCCGCAGCTGTGTGGGAGGGAGACCATGAGTTCCCAGTCCTTGGAACCAGGCTGATATGGGCGCTGCCACATGCTGTGCAAGCCTGGGAGCTGCTTCATCTCTCTGAGTGCCCCTGTCATCATTCAAAAGCAGAGCTGGCAGTACCAGCCCAGGAAACCCATTAAGAAGACTGGCTAGTGGGGGCCCTGGCGGCTTATGGCTCACTCCTGAACTCCTGGCTAGTGAAGGAGGCTGAGATCTGAGGATTGAAGTTTGAAGTCAGCCCGAGTAGAAAGTCTGTGAAGCTCTCATCTTCCAATTAGCCAACAAAAAAAGGCAGAAATAGAACTGTGGCTCAAGAGTGCCAGCCTTAAGGGAAAAGAGCCAAGTGAGCGTAGGAGGTCCTGAGTTCAAGCCCCAGTCTTGGTGTGCACTCTCTCTCTCTCTCTCTCTCTCTCTCTCTCTTTCATACACACAAGACTGGCTGACCTGTGTCTGTAAGTTGTCTAGCACACAGGCCCAGCTGGTGCTCAAGGATGAGTGCGTGCTTAGCCTCTTCTCTTGGAGATGATGTTGGCTTTGCAATGGTCACCTGCTCTGCTGACTGACATGTCTTTCAGATGTGTGATGTTTGAGCTTCGAACCCTTGCAATGACCACCCTCTACCCCATCCCTTTACTCCAGGCCAATAGCAAGGAGAGGTCAGCATCTAAGGCAGGTTGAGGGGAGAAGAGGAGGAAAGTATGGGACACAGATTCCCCAGTTTCCCCTTGTAAGTGGCAGTGGAAAGGACTGGCTGGGAAGAGAATGAATGCCTACTGACCTCCCATGTGCCCGGTAGGCCCTCTATAAGGTACCTTGTCTTATCATCTGTGGGGCAGGTCTCTCATTTTATAGATGAGAAGGTTTCAGAGAGGTTAGGTCACCCACCCCAGGCAGTACAGCTAGTTAATGGCAATGTGTGGAATTTGGACACAACATCATTTATACTCATCGGACAAGAACTTAAGGTTTAAAACTAGGGGATTTTGCACCTAAAAGCATGGCTCTGAGAAGGGGCTCATTGGTTTTACCATTCTGCCAAAGAGATTCCCAGCGTCAAACACATTCGGAATTCTTGACTTGAATAGAGAAGTTACTCTGGAGGAAAAAGATGTGCTCTGTTCTGAGGTAACTGAGCAAACCCCAGGACAGCAAAGAGAGTGGCAAGGCCCATGCCATCAGGGCCAGCCTAGAGCAAGGTCCTCAAGCACAGCTCAGGCAAGAACTACAGAGACCCGAGAAGCAGTGGGAGGCTTGAGGCAGCAGACAGGGGTTTTACAAGGGAAGATGTGGACCCCTACTACCCCTCTCCACTCAGTACCAGCCCTAGTACAAGGCAAGTTGAAGGGAGTCTGGTCTAAGTTTAGGAGACTACCAGAGGATGCAATACAGATGTCCTCTGAGCATGTGTGTGTGTGCATGTGCATGTGGGTGAGTGTGTGCCAAGATTGGGGTTTAAACTCAGAGCCTGGTGCTAGCCTTTAGCTTTTTCACTCAAAGTTGGTGCTATATCACTTGAGCCACACCTCCACTTCTGTTTTTTTTTTTTGCTGGTTAATTGGAGATAAGAGTCTCACAGACTTTCCTGCCTGAGCTGGCTTCAATCCTCAATCCTCAGATCTCAGCCTCCTGAGAGGCTAGGATTACAGGTGTCAGCTAGCCGTGCCTGGCTTCAGATTTCTTTCTTTTGGGTAGGTGCTTGGGGTTAAATACACCCTAAGGAGCTAGGATGACAATGATACAAAGTTTATGTACAGTGCATGAAAGTTTCAAAAGCACTGCATGAATCACAATCTCACTGTGTTCTGAAAAGCAGCGAAGGTAAATATTTGTACAATTTTTATCTTAGGGGTAAAGTGACTGTGTTCAGAGGGTGACCCGCTCAAAGTGTGCAGACTGAACCCAGGATCATGGGTCCCAGATTCTGTAGCGTGACAGGAGGTGCCACAGGGCTGCCTGTCTGGAGCAGGTGAGGTGTGGGGAGGTAATGGGGGGGGGCAGGCAGGGCTCAGTCCAGGCAGGGCCAGTGGTGCAGGAGGCGCTGGCTTGGATTTTCCTCAAGGGAAAGGGATGGGATCCAGCAACCTGTGCCCTTCCAGTGACTTCTGTAGGTGTGTTAGTGACAAGTTCAGCAGGGTACAAGAAGCATGGGCCAGTGCCAAAGGCCAAGCCCAGGGATGTTTCAGATTTTTCCCTTTATGCCCCTGTAACCAAGCCCTACTGCTCCAACCCATATAAGAGACCCAGACCTCGGGCTCTGGCATTCAGCGGCCTGGCCTCTCTCACCTCTGTTCAACAGCTCACAGCTCACGTCCTTCCTCAGCCATGATTGCTAGACAGCAGTATGTTCGAGGAGGATCTCGAGGCTTCAGCAGCGGCTCAGCCATCGTCGGTGGGGGCAAGCGTGTTGCCTTCAGCTCAGCCTCCATGTCAGGAGGTGCAGGACGCTGTTCCTCTGGGGGTTTTGGCAGCAAAAGCCTGTACAATCTTGGGGGGAACAGGAGTATATCTTGCAGTGTGGCTGGGTCCCGCCAAGGCATTGGCTTTGGGGGTGCCGGAGGCTTTGGTGCTGGCAGTTTTGGTGTTGGAGGCTTTGGTGCTGGCAGCTTTGGTGGTGGATTTGGAGGCTCCTTCAATGGCCGGGGTGGTCCTGGCTTCCCTGTGTGCCCTGCTGGGGGGATTCAAGAGGTCACCATCAATCAGAGCCTGCTGACTCCCCTCCATGTGGAAATTGATCCTGAGATCCAGAAAGTCCGGACGGCGGAGCGTGAGCAGATCAAGACCCTCAACAACAAGTTTGCCTCCTTCATCGACAAGGTGAGTGAGTCCTAGGCCAGAGAAGTTGGGGGCACAGTGAGAACTCCTGAGACCTAGGATCTCAGACCCTAGCTTGATAAGAGATGGTACTGGGCTTAAACACAGGGCCTGGGCATTGTTCCTTAGTTGTTCTCCTCCCCTCCCCAAGGCTGGTGCTTTACCACTTGAGTTACAACTCAAGTGAATTGGAAATAGGGTTGCTGGTTAATTGGAGAGAGAAGTTTCATGGACTTTCTTGCCTGGGCTGGCTTTGAACTGGGATCCTTAGGTCTCAGCCTCCTGAGTAGCTAGGTTTACAGGTGTGAGCCACTGGCACCCAGCCACGAGGTGTTTTTAATGGGGATTATCCCTGAATTTCTCTAGGACTCAGTTTTTGGCTGCAAAGGACCCTCACTACTCCCAGCTTTCCTTTTTTTTTTGTCTCTTGGCCGTGGAAGATAGGACATTCAGAGCAGTTCATTCATGATCAGATCCCTAGACAAACTGCCTAGGAAATAGTTCTTTGGCTTTGGTCACCCCAGCTAGAGAGTAGGTTCATAATTCTCCCTGCTTTTCCTCAGGTTTTGGTGTGGGAAACAATATAACCTTTGTTAACATATTGTTAACTCTTGGGAACCGTGTTCTGGGAACAGAAGAAAGTCAAGCTGGTTTTGCAAAGGAAAAAGGCACTGAGTTCTGTGGAAGATTCTAGGTGCCCACAGGACCTTAGATCTCCTTCCTTCTCCTGACTGGGAAAAATGGCTCCTTTCTGAGGAGAAGAAGGGATGGTTCAGTCTTTTTGTGGTTTCTGGGAAGTTTCTGTAGCCCAACTTCCCTTCTTTCCTGTAAGTTCTGGAGATTAATATTGTGGAGGCTCCATGACAGCTAAGTATGATGGATGATGGTGAAGAGGTCACCCCAGAGCTCTGAGCCACCTACAGATGGGTGACTGTGGGGATGCGTATAGCACCTTACTCTTCACTCCTGGCTAGCCTAGTTCTTGGTGCGTCTAAGTCTTAGGCCCCTTGAGTATTATGGTAAGAGGAAGGGACATGAGAAGGAGGAGAGAGAGGAAGAGAAAGGAATAAGAAAGAGGAAAGTATAATATGCATGCATGGAATGTGTTGTGCTGTGTGTGTGTGTGTGTGTGTGTGTGTGTGCGTGTGTGTGCGCATGTGTATGTGTTGGAGGACTTGAACTCAGAACCTGGGTGCTATCCCAGAGCTTTTGTATTAAAGACTATTACTTTACCACTTGAGCCACAGCTCCACTTTTGGTTCTTTTGTGGTTAATTTGGAATAAGAGTCTCATGACTTTCTTGCCCAGGCTGCCTTCATACCAGGATCCTGAGATCTCAGCCTCCTTACTAGCTAGGATTATAGGTATGAGTTAGCAGTGCCAGGTTATGAAATGTTTTTATGAAACTCTTGTTTTTTTAATATATATTTTTATTGTAAAGATACTGTACAGAGGGGTTACAGTTGCGTGAGCAAGGTAATGAGTCTATTTCTTATAGAGCATTGTTAACCCCTCCTTTGTTTTTCCTTACCATCCCTTTCCTCCCCACCTCCCCAACTCCTCCCTCCCCCTCCAAGTTGTAAAGTTCATTTTCAACATACTGTCTTGTACATCTCATTGTTACAATGGGTTGCCCTGTATCCTTATTTCAGCATTTTGTTATTTCCCTTCCCCTCCCCAAATTAGAAAAATGTATATACAAGATGCAGGACACTAACATCAAATACAGTGACAACAGGGGTTATACTATAGGGGAAGAAACAAAAAAAAATCACATACTACATTATACGTACTTTCTTGCTGTTCTTTTTAATGTAATATGAAACTCTTTATATGTACAATTTAATATATGCCACTAAAAAAGAAAAAAACAGAAGGTCTTTTTAAAAAAAGTCCTAGGCCCCTTAGCCGAGAGCTGGTGGCTCACGCCTGTAATCCTAGCTACTCAGGAGGCTGAGATCTGAGGATTGTGGTTCAAAGCCAGCCCAAGCAGGAAAGTCTGTGAGACTTTTATCTCCAATAAACCACCAGAAAACCAGAAGTGGCGCTATGGTTCAAGTGGTAGAGTACTAGCCTTGAGCTGAAGAGCTCAGGGACAGCGCCCAGGCCCAGAGTTCAAGTCCCACAACTGACAAAAAAAAAAGTGCTAGTCCTCTTAGATGCATGGGACAAGAATGACTGGCCCTGGAATAAACAGAGTGATTATATGTACTCTTCTCACAACTTTGAATAAATCCTTATTGATGTCAGGCGCTTTATTGTGACACTAGACAGACAGACAGATATAAAAGCAAGACTAAAGGATCTTCATGCTTCCTTGTCTCACCTCATCTCACCTCATCTCATCTCACTTTCTGGGTTCAGAAGGGAATCAGCCTCTGAATTCTGAAGCATAGATGTGGGATTGTCCTGCTAAGTTTCTTTCTTGCCTGGACTGGCTGAGTCTTTTCAGAGAGAGAGAGAGAGGAGGTCCCAAAAGTCCCTGGCAGGCTGGATCTAGCTGAGACTCAGAACCTGTTAGGCCTTGGTTGTAAATACCTGTACCCAATCATGCCCAGAAGCATTAATAAGAAAGTTTATTTTCAAAGTCTCTGCTGAAGGCTGGGGATACAGACCATTGGTAGAGGGCTTGTTTAGCATGTATAAGGCCCTGGATTCCAGCTCCAGCACTGCAAAAATGTGCATAGTGAACTTACTATTTTTTTTCTTTGCCTTGAGTCAGGATCACTTGAATGCAAGAGATTTCAACTATGACTGTAGCTCCTGGTTCCAAAGAATGGATGATTTTTTAAATAGAAGTTTCATGTTCTTCTCTAATAACTCACCCAGGGGGCTGTGGATTCCTGCAGTCAGGGAGCCAGTCTTTCTGCACTGCTGGGCCCTTTGCTCTGTTCTCCACAGTCCATGTGGCCCATTTGCTGCTATGGGCTGAGGAGTGGGGCCACTGTGGTCACCCCATTGGATGGTGACTCTACTTGTGTGATTTTAGGTAGACTGGTTGCCTGGATTGGCTGGGTTGGTGTTACCTTGTTGGCCATCCTGATAAACTTTAGTTCCTCATTGGTTCGCTTGTGTCTTGTTCAACACAGGTGCGGTTCTTAGAGCAACAGAATAAAGTCCTGGAGACCAAATGGAGCCTCCTCCAGCAGCAGACGACCACCTCATCTCCAAGAAACCTGGATCCGTTCTTTGAGACCTATATTAGTGCCTTAAGGAAGCAGCTGGACACCTTGGGCAATGAAAAAGGGCGCCTACAGTCAGAGCTGAAGATCATGCAGGACAGTGTGGAGGACTTCAAGACCAAGTATGTGGAAGGAAGGAAGGGATCTTTAACACCTCTGTCTGGATGGTCCAAACACCCCAGCTCTTCTCTAATGCCTTAGAATCTCAGGCTCTGAAGAAATCTCCGGGGGTCTAGTCTGACCCTCGTACCCATATTTTATGGGGCCCTCCTGTTTTCATGGAGTTAGTTTAATAATCACAAATTGCCCCAAACATAAATTTACTGTTAGATTCAGGGAGCATGTCTGCCACACACACCGCATGAGGAGCTCGCGGAGTACTGAGGCAGAGGGGATCAGTTTGAATATTGATTCCTCACTCATTAGCTATGTGATTCTGGGGAGTTGCTTAACATCTCTGAGCTTCAGTTTTTTTTAAATCTTATTTATTATTTTAAAATTCTTTTTATTATCTTTAAGTAGCTGTACAGAGGGATTTCACCCCAACATGCTACTTTCTTCATGAGTACAATGTATCTTGATCAATGTCACCTCCCATCCATGTTCTTTCCCATCCCTCCCAACCCCCCTCACCTCCTCAAGGTTTGTGGTTCCATACTCACATATGTACATGGAATATTATGACTGTATTATCCCACCATTCCTTTCCCTCTGTCTCTCCATTCTTTTTTTTTTCTTGGTCATAGAGCTTGAACAGGGCCTGGGGGCTGTCCCTGAGTTCACTGAACATGGGAAGTAGAGCTTAATTACCTGGATATCTCCAAATAGATATTTAGGAATACGTAGCAGAGATTTCAGAAGCGCTAGCTCACCGTGGGCTTTGCCATTTCCTTTCTGTCCCTTAGGTATGAAGATGAGATCAATAAGCGGACATCTGCAGAGAATGACTTTGTGGTTCTCAAGAAGGTAAAGATGGAGCAAGAGCCCCCAGGTTCCCCCGTGGTTGAAGATCGTTCTTGGCTTGGCTTGGTCCATTTCTGCTTTGGTCCTTGTCTGCCTTGAAATGAATTTCATTTGTTACTATTCAGACCTGGGCAGTCAAAGGAAGTGGGTGAGGTGACAGTCCAAGTTCTAAGGAGTTAAGATGGGGAGGAAAGCCTGTTCGGACAATCAACTTCCATGAGTTCATATGGACTTAGGTGCAGAAGATACCAAATAATTGTCACCTGGTGTGGTGTAGCCTTTCCTACTAGATATTGATCAATACCTTCTCTGTCCCCATTGTGAGTCTTGCCTGTTGTCTCTCCTCTTCCTCTGCAGGATGTTGATGCGGCCTACATGACCAAGGTGGAGTTGGAGGCCAAGATGGATGGCCTTAATGATGAGATCAGCTTCCTGAGGGTCCTCTATGAAGCGGTGAGGAGTCCATCCAGAGAGGAGAAGGGGATCCCCATTTACAGGGCTGCAGAAAGAACTTGGGATACACAGTTCTTAGACAGTTTCCCAGCCCTCTTGACAATGTCATGGACAGAGAGGGTTGGAGTAAAGTGAGGTTCAACAGAGAGCTTCTCAAAACCAGGTGTTGTCTATTTATTTTTTTGGTACCAGTCCTGGGGCTTGAACTCCGGGTCTGGATGTTATCCCTGAGCTTTTGTGCTCAAGGTGAGCACTCTACTAGAGTCACAGCTCCATGTCTGGCTTTTTGGGTGGTTCACTGGAGATAAGAGTCTCAAGGACTTAAGCCGGGCGCTGGTGGCTCACGCCTGTAATCCTAGCTACTCAGGAGGCTGAGATCTGAGGATCTCGGTTCAAAGCCAGCCCGGGCAGGAGAGACCGTGAGACTCCTATCTCCAATAAACTACCAGAAAACCGGAAGTGGCGCTGTAGCTCAAGTGGTAGAGCGCTCGCCTTGAGCTGAAGAGCTGAGGGACAGCG
>NW_012267371.1:642071-667676 GCF_000151885.1 Dipodomys ordii | reverse complement strand
AAAAAAAAAAAAAAAGAGTCTCAAGGACTTTCCTATCCAGGCTGGATTTAAACCATGATCCTTCTGAGTGCACCACCAGTACCTGGCAACCAGGTATTGATTTAAAGAAGTGATTAGAGCCAGATATGTCAAGGGATAGAATCCATTGCTGCCTACCATTTTTTCTGGAGGAATGGGCTCATTCCATTTCCTTGTATACGGTATTCCCAGCACCCTCCACACTAGACACATAGCACTTGTGGTGGCTCTTGCGTGGGAGTTGGAAAAGGTGAAAAACCTTGCTTTCTGTTTGGAGATGTCCCTTCCCTCATTTCTACTTAGAGTTTTCCTTTTTTTCCTTTCCTTTTAAATTGGGAATGCCATCTCTGTTCTCTCTGACTGGTGTCATAGCCATATCATGATGATAGGAGTCTTTTGTCAGAGATCAGGGAGAGTCTCCTGGGGGGCTGATGTGAGACATTTTCCTTGTAGGAGCTGTCCCAGATGCAGACACATGTCTCTGACACCTCTGTGGTCCTCTCCATGGACAACAATCGCAACCTAGACCTGGAAAGCATCATTGCTGAGGTCCAGGCCCAGTACGAGGAGATTGCCAAGAGAAGCAAGGCTGAAGCTGAGGCCCTGTATCAGACCAAGGTGGGTGATGGGGTGACTCAGGAGATGAGGATGGCTCTAGATTTTGCCTTTAATGTCTGTGAATGCAATCATCAGCTCCAGCCCAGGAGCCATCAGAGATGAGTGGATGGTCTTACCCTAAAGGTCTTGACTCCTGACTTCCTGTTTTCCTTCTATCTTAGGTCCAGCAGCTCCAGACATCAGTTGACCTACATGGTGACAACTTGAAGAGCACTAAGAATGAGATCTCAGAGCTCAACCGGATGATCCAGAGGCTGAGGACTGAGATTGAGAATGTCAAGAAGCAGGTGGGTGTTACCTCCTCCAAGCTTAGGTTCAGGGTAAGGGGCCCGTGGCAGATGGCTGCTGCAGTGGACAAGCAGATAAACCCTGTATTGCAAGCCCCTTGAGCCCATGAGCAGGGCCTTCATAACTCATTATGCAGATAACATTTGGATATTCTCAACAGCATCCTCATTAATGTCACATGACATCCTGGATAGCAGTTTCCTGGAC
This sequence comes from Dipodomys ordii, assembly GCF_000151885.1. Lineage (NCBI taxonomy): Eukaryota > Metazoa > Chordata > Mammalia > Rodentia > Heteromyidae > Dipodomys > Dipodomys ordii. Next base: position 666,545 of record NW_012267371.1, on the reverse strand, counting down.
CTTCACTGGGTTTGGCCTATTTATTTATTGCCAGTACTGGGGCTTGGACTAGGGCCTCACACTCCTGCTGAGCATTTTTTCCCCCTCAAAGCTAGTACTCTACTACTGGAGTCACATCTCCACTTCCAACTTTTTTCTGGTTAATTGGAGATTGTCTGCTCCAGGATCCTCAGATCTCAGCCTCTCAAGTAGCTAGGATTACAGTGGTCAGCCACCTGCATCCAGCCTGCTTCTCTTTTTCATCACTGTAGTGGAGACATTGGTAGGTTCTGCCTGGAGTTGGGGAAGGTAGGGAGAAGAGCAGGCAGAATCTTGACATATCAACCCCAGCACAGGGGACAGGCATAGAGATCTTGGCAGGAGGACACTGATGAGGCCTGTTGATGCCTTTGTCCACAGTGCCAGACTATCCAGGCATCCGTGGCTGATGCAGAGCAGCGCGGGGAGCTGGCTCTCAAAGATGCCTATAGCAAGCGCACAGAGCTGGAGGCTGCCTTGCAGAAGGCCAAGGAGGAGATGGCCCGGATGCTGCGGGAGTACCAGGCACTTATGAGTGTCAAGCTGGCTCTGGATGTGGAGATAGCTACTTATAGGAAGCTGCTGGAGGGCGAGGAGTGCAGGTAAGGGGGAGGCAGGGAGGGGAACATGGGGTGCAGAGTTTGGGCCTCTGCTGGGATGTTTGCTCTAGTGCTGTGCTGGTGTATCAAGAACTAGGATGGGGTAGCAAATGGTTCATGCTCAGACCTTAGGATCTGGCCACTCAAGTCTGGGAAAGGTGCATCAGACTTGTGTAATGACCAAAGCGTAGCTCTGGACTTGTTATGGCTCATGGTTCTCTTCTCCTTACAGGATGTCTGGGGAATGCCAGAGTGCTGTGAGCATCTGTAAGTACCTCTGCCCCTACCATGGTCATCTGCTCACCCTGGTCTGGGCCAAGGGCCTCTGGCACAGTGTGAGTAATTGTCCTTTGCCTTTCTTGCAGCGGTAGTCGGTGGTAGTGTCAGCGCTGGAAGCATTGGTGGAGGATTAGGAAGCTACTCTGGATTTGGCCTGGGTAGCGGCTTTGGTTCTGGCTCTGGAAGTGGTTATGGGTTTGGTAGCCATTCCAGCAGTAAGATCATCTCTTCTTCAACCCTGACCAAGAGGTCCCAGCGATAGAGAAGATGAGGCGCTGTAGGCCCCTGTGTCCAGCCCAGCCCTGATGTCGTTGTGCTTCCTTCATTTCACTCGCACCCTTCCTGCTGTTCATCCTGCCAGAGATGGGCCACTCTGCCTTGGGCTTGCTCTGCTCCAGGACAATCCTCTTGGCCGGAATGTGGACTCTGCCCTCTTGGAGTTTGGTAGTTTTTTCTCCATTTAGGACTGGTGATTTCCCCTGGAGTGAGAGGAGGGCTGTCAGCTTTGACCTCCCATGCACAGAGGAGAAATGAACAGACCTGTCAAGATCATGTATGTCCTCTCATAGCTCCATCAAACCATAGCTATGCATCGATATTAACCAAACTCAGTCCCTATCACCTGGCAGCAACTGGTTCTGAAAGGTTAGGATGAGAATGTCTTAGTGTTCTGCTCAGCTCCGCTTGTTCCCGCTGTCCTCCAATAAAATGCTTTTATCATTCAGTCTCAGCAACTGTCTTTGTTCACTGGGGGAGGAAGACTTTCTTGTGATACATCCAAATAATTTAGGTGCAGATGGACACTGGTCGAGGGGGGCAGTTTATCTAAAGGATCTTTCTATACTGGTCAAGTCATCTACTAACTTCAAATTACACAGATCATTGAACACAGAAGATTAGTGGAGGGAACATGGAGACTACTCTTAGGGTAAGGTATTTAGATTCAAGAGACAATCAACAATTTATCAAAGAATGTTTATTACAGGGCTACCAGAGCATCTCAATGCTGAGTCTGGAGGGTACCTGGAGGGGATGGCCAATATGTAAAGGTATGGGATGTCTGCCAGGTGCAAGGAAGGCAGTCAGAGGTCTCAGCTGGATATAGAAGAAGAGGTTATGGACTCAGGGGAGAAAGCTCATGTCTGGGATTTTGCAAGGCCTCCCTATTTTTATGGAATTGCACACATGGGACTACATGCTCAGAAGGCTTTTAGAAACCAGATCTAAGAACCAGCAAGGCCACAGGTGGTAGATGGAGGAACATCAGCCTGTTCCCTGTCTGAGAGGTGTTGCTTGCTTCCCACTTTTTGGCATGTGGGGTGAGTGGGGTGGTGATGTTTGGGCATTGCTCAGTCCCTGAGTGGAGGTAGGAAGGATGGTGGAGCCAGAGATGGGAAGCTTCCTGACTGGGTGAGGAGAATGATGGAGGTGGAGAGGGAAAGCCTCTTGATTGGTCAGAGAGGATGGTGGAAATGGAGAGTGGAAGCTTCCTGATTGGGCAGGGGGAATGGTGGATATGGGGAGGGGAAGCTTCCTGATTGGTCAGAGAGAATGGTGGAAGTGGAGAGGGGAAGCTTCCTGATTGGGCAGGGAGATTGGTGGAAGTGGAGAGGGGAAGCTTCATGATTGGGCAGTCCTGGAGGTTGTGCTCCAGGTGGAGCATTGCCAAAATGAGGAGAGGACATTTAGATGGGGGGTAAGGTTGGGACTAACTTTTGAGAATATGTTGTTTTTATGATGCAGCAATCCTAAAATTTTCAGAGCAATCTTCCCTGTTTTAGAAGCAGACTGAACTTAGTCCTCTTCTACAGGTGCAGGGCAAAGCCTCTTGCCTGCAGGAAGTCCACTCATCTCCAGTCCTCAGTGCATTGTCTGTGTGTCTGACTGTACAGACAGGAGGGGAACAAGGTTTGCCGCTGATCGGCAGGCTTCAAGCAGACCCTAGGCAGGCTTGGAGCTGTCTTCTCTTTGGGAAAGCAGAGACAGAGCAGCAAGGGTTAATCTCTTGATCCTGCTTTCTGGCAGGAGGAACAGAGACTAGGCCAGAGGGCCCTGATGCCTCCATTGTCTATGCTGGGCTCTCTGCCTCTTGTGTGCATGCACACGCATGTGAGAACAGGAAGTTTGCAGCCTTTGCAGCCAGTCAGACAGCTTTGACTTCTTCCTCCGTGTACCTCTCCCCTGGGAAAATGCCCAGTTGGCTCTCTGTTGGGTTTCTGTGGTGAGGAGGAGGAATTAAGGGTTGAAAGAGGAGTGGGGATTCTCAGAAAGCTGCAGGTGATGATAGACCCCATTGCTCACACCCCTGGGTGTGAGGGTGTAGGAGTGGCCAGTCCAGGGGCTGTGTGTGGGGTCTAAGGCCTCTGTAGTTGCTCTTAATGATTTACCTGGCCAAGCTTGCTGCAGATGAGATGTGTGTAAGTGTGCATCAGAGCCAACATAATTGTACTTGCAGGCAAGGGGCCATGTGGGTGTATTTGTTTTTTGTTTATACAAGAAGACTCCTCTTTTGCAGTAAAGAGAAAACCACTCATGTTGGCCCCTATTTCCAGAGTTGTCTAGGGAGGTGATTTTGGATACAGAAGTAGCAGGCTGAGGGGAAGAAGCCATTTGAGTACTCTTCCAAGTTTTTGCCATGTTGAAGGTGGAGACTGACCATCTATCTCTTTATTCGTGGAGAGAAGGCTGAGCGTGTAGAGTGTTGCCACAAAGAGTCTGGGTGGTGCTGGGAGCCCAGAACCCAGGCTCTGCTCCTGGCTGACTTTGTGCCAAGGCAAGATGGTGCTCCTTCTGTGTGTGTGTGTGTGTGTGTGTGTGTGTGCGTGCGCGCGCCCTCAAGTACGCACATGCCAATCTTAGGGCTTCAATTCAGGGGCGAGGTGCCCCTGAGCTTTTTTTTTTTTGCTCAAGGCTATCACTTTACCACTTGAGACACAGCTCTACTTCTGGGTTTTTGATGCTTAATTGTAGATAAGAGTCTTACAGACTTTCCTGCCCAGGCTGGGTTCAAATCACAATTCTCAGATCTCAGCCTCCTGAGCGTTTAAAATTACAAGCATGAACCATTGGTGTCTGGATCACCTATAATTAAAAAAAAACACATCTGTTGTAGATTTGATCCTCAAAACTTTGGAGAAGGTAGATGAGAATCTAGATAAGCTAGGAGGGGACTTACTGGAGAAAGGATTTTTGAGTACCTTTTGATAGTTGGTTCATTCATTCTTCTATTAATCCATCCATCCATCTCACCCATCTATCCATCTAGCCATGTATCCATTCATCCATCCATCCATCCACTTATCCACTTACCTACTTATCCACTTACTCATGCATGCATGCATGCATCTTTCCACTCCTTCCTATTCATTCTTTTACCCAGCACACCACTAGCCTATGAATTCTTCAAACACAAGGACCATGGCTCTATTTATCTTGATATTCAGGAGCCTCTGTACTCATCTTACAGCCACTGTTTAACAAAGGTTGATGAAATGAATGGTCAGATGTTCACTGCCTACTCTATATCAGGTGATGGGAACCCAAATAGAAGCAAGGATTAGATGTACTTTTAAGGAGACATGATAGATGGTCATGTCTAGATGCAAATAACTTAGTGATTAGACAGAGAGATGAAATGCTCTAGGGAGGGGGAAATTATTTGGGTGAAGGCTTGGCAATCACAGGATGTTTCATGAAAAGGGTGGTGTTCAAGTGGACTCTTGAGGGCCTGGATGCTGGAGGGAGACGCATCTCCTTTAAGAAGAAATCCTTTCTTCCTGGAAGTCTGGGATTGGCTTTGCCCTGTTGGAGCACTGATGCTCTGTCTTTCTTGGGAAGATTCTGATCATATTCCTTTCTCACTGCACTTTCCACACAGACTGAGAGCTCTTTTTCCTGTTAAGATATCATGTCCATTTAAAAGCCCCAGAGGGCAGTGGATTCAGCTTGACACACTTCGTGAGCATCTAGTCTGTGTTGGGTTCTGTGTGAGGCTGCAGAGATATAGAGCCCATTGTAGCCTGTTCTTCCCTTGAAGAAGACATGGTTTATCATAAATATGGTGGTCACGTGAATACTGAACAGACATTTTATGTACAGATGCTCTGTGCTTTCTGGATAGTGTTGAGAATAATATTATATACCAGCAAGGAATTTTTTTTTTGTTGGTTGTGGGGCTTGAACTCTGGGCCTGGGTACTGTCCCTCAGCTCTTCAGCTCAAAGTGAGCACTCTACCACTTGAGCCACAGTGCCACTTCCAGTTTTTTGAGTGGTTTATTGCAGACAAGAGTCTCATGGACTTTCCTGCCCTGATTGGCTTTGAACCACGATCCTCAGATCTCAGCCTCCTGAGTAGCTAAGATTACAGGCGTAAACCACTGGCACCTGGTATAGCAAGAAGGTTTTGAAGCACAAGAAGGCTCCCTGGAGAAGATGACACTTGAGAGAAGTCTGAGGAGTCAGACAGGTGAGATGCACAAGGACTTGGAGCTGGGGAGAAAGGTTCAGGATCACAGGGTTCTCTAGCAGCCAGAAACCAGAGTAAAGCCTGTCAGAATGTGTGACTCAGGTAGTATGTGTACAAGCCCAAAATAGCTTAGCAACACTCAAGACTAAAGGCAGGGAGCAATGGGATAGAAGGCTGGGAGAGGCTGATTGGGGCCAGGGTATGGAGCACTATGGTATGACCCATGATCCAGTTTGTTAGGGGACTGGGCATTGTGTTCCAATAACTAGACAACTGCAGAACAGGTGTGTCTAAGAGAACAAGTTCAAGGGAGGTGGGGAAGTAATACTGGGGAACTTTGGGGTGCGGTCTCTAGGCTCATGTTGTACTTTGGCTCTGTGTCTGACATCTACCATATGCGCAATTCACTCCCTTTCTACAGAGTTGTATTTGCTCTGCTCCCTTTTTACTCCTTTATTGGTGGTCCTGGGTTTTGAACTCAGTCTTGCCCTTGGAAGGCTGGTGCTCTACTGCTGAGCCATGCCTCCAGCCCCCCACTCTTGCTCACCAAGAGGAAATGTTTCTTGGACTAAGAGATTTGTTATCATTCCTTTTACTCCTGATAGAATCATTTCTCCTTCCCCCATAGTAATATTCATTTCCTCCCTATTTTTTTCTAGCACCTTCTAAGCTCTAGGGATTACAAACTGCTATTTCTAACCACTAGCTTATTTTCAGTGTTGACAGCCATCTTATCCTTACCAGGACCTCTACTTCATGTCCAATTTTATTCCCTCAAGTTTTTTGGTGGAGAGAAATACATACTTTGCAAATCATTTCCCCTCTGATGCTGCAGGAAGACTATCTGGAGGTGAGGCTTTGTAGTTGATGCTTCATATTTGGGCAGAAATGTCATTTTTCTGGAACCTGGCCCTGTTCAGACAATTGGCTCTGGGAAGAGGTCGGGCAATGGCGGGTCAGTTGTTTTCATGTCACTAAAGTCATTATTAATGATTTTCCTTCTTTCCTTAACTAATATCCACCACATTTTCATTCTGCCTGGTGTTAGGGAAAATGCTGGAGATGAGTTGGTGAGCAAAAATTAGACATAGTCTTACTCTCATTTTAGTAAGGGGGCTTGGCAACAAGAAGATAGACAGATAACATGGATGAGATAATCTTTTTTTTGGGGGGGGTCCGGTCGTGGGGCCTGAACTCTGGGCTTGGGCGCTGTCCCTCAGCTCTTCAGCTCAGGGCTAGCGCTCTACCACTTGAGCCACGTACCACTTCCGGCTTTTTTCTTTTTGCTTATGTGGTGCTGAGGAATTGAACCCAGGGCCTGACACATGCAAGGCAAGCGCTCTACCACGGAGCCACCTTCCCAGCCCCTGGATGAGATAATTTTAAGTTGTGATAATACATAAAGAAAAAGACTAGGAGCCAAGTAGAAGAAATGGAAGTATCATCACCAGAACAAATGGGGACAGAGGACAGGTAACGGAAAAGGAAGTTTCAACCATGATGTTCGGTTGGCAGTGTGAGTAATTGGTTGATGATGGTGCCATTTATCCAGGAGAAGGTGGAGGGTGGGCTGGGTGTGAGGAGGACTTCTAGAAGCTCTACAATTGACAGGCTAGAGGCATTGGAAGAAGGAAATGTCCAGATTATAGTGGGAGGTGAGAGGCCCTCCATGGGCAGGAAACTCAAACTTGGACATAGTCAGCATTTGGGTGGAAATGGATGTGTTCTTCCAGAGAAAGGCAGGAAAAGAAATCCACAGGGCCTAATCTATAGAGTCAGGAAGAGGGGACAGTCAACCAAGCAATAGAGTGGCCCAAGTTTCCAGAATGTCTTTACCTGAGCAATGAAGAAGTTTTTAAATTGGTGCCAAGAAAAGATTAAAGCACCCCTGGCCTTCCTAGGACAATCTCCACTGCTTTCCAGCCTCACATTCAGATAGTGGCTTCTGTCCTTGGCTCTTCAGACTCTAACCCTTGCTCACTGGCTCTTGTTCAACTGTGTGGGTTCACAGATATCTAAGTAGCCATCCAGTGGTGGGGTATTGTGGTGGGGATCCTCACAGATTCTTAAGGAAGAGTCTGGTTAGGAGGGATGTGGGGGAGTGGGCTATTTTGGAAGAGGGCTATTTTTAAAGGTGTCATTGTCCTAGGGGAAGTGGCCAGGGCAGATGACTTTGGTGCTGGGACCTGAGAATGAAGGAATTAAGTCCATGCTGGACTAGATATTCTCGGTCCATTCTAGACTGTTTCTAAGCCAGCCTGACGGCACTACCAGAGCTCTTTCCTGGTTCTTAGTGCTTACTCTTTTTTCTATTGCTTTAGTATTTACATACTTTCTTTGAACCATGAACTTCCTTTAAGTTGTTAGACTTGAGTTTGCTTTCTTGAACTTGTTTAGACTTTTCATCTTTCAAGTAGGGAAAGATCTTTTTCTTTCAGGTCCTGAGACTTGAACTCAGGACCTGGGCACTGCCCTTGAGCTTCTTGAGCCACAGTGCCACTCTCTTTCATCTTTAAAAGTATGTTTTGCCCTAGAGCCAAACTTGCAGTGATGGCTGAATATCACTTCCTTGATGCCTGGATCCTAGCCTAGGATTTGGGGCCATTGGTCAGTGGTAAAAAAATCTCTTATCCTCTTTGCTTTGCTCTCTTCTTTCTCTTCCTTGTGTGTGGAGTGGCTATCGTCCTCTGATGAGAGAGGACCTAATTCCCATGCCCTATCCTACTTCATCTCTGGATTCTCCTCTGTCCTCACCTGAAAAAGAATGCCCCCAAAGAGCATCTTTCTGGTCTAAGAGCTTGTGACTCATTGACTTATAGGTCCCTTGGCATTGAGGAGATCAAGGTGAGTTGGTAGATTTAGATCTTTCCTTCTCTCTCCTTCTGGGATACAGGCTGCAGGCCAGAGCAAGTATCACCAATCCTGGTGACACACCCCACAGGCCTCAGTTGAGGAAATTGGACTGCTTTGCACAGGGATCTGAAAATACTTCAGTACCAGGGTGGTTAATCCTGGCCTGATTATTGCTGATGAACACGTGCATGTGAAGTTTTGGATGATTTGGAGGTAAATCTCCGTATGACTCCTCTTTGGTTTGCCAAAGCTGGGTGTGGTTTTTGTTAGCCAATCACCAGAAATTTCCTCTTGTGGAATTTGGACTGCCCATTTGGACTGCCTTCTCAGCATTTTACTGGAAGTATATTTTCTTTTTTCTTTATTGGAAGTATATTTTCTCTCCACTGACAAAGCCCAAACATGTGGATACTTCCAAGAATATTGGTATGGCTGAGAAAACATCAAGTCCAAAGATATTTTCTTTTCACATATTTTGTCTATTTTCTCCTCTGTCTTTTGAATATTTTTTATTATATTTAAGTAGGTGTACAAAGGGGTTGCCATTCAAAAAAGTAGTTTATGAACAGAATGCATCTTGATCAATGTCACCTGACCCCTTTGAAATTCTCATCTATCCCTCCAAACTCACCTTTTCTAACTTTTCTTAATTTTGTAGGATATGTATTGATTTTTTTTTTTGGGTCCGGTCATGGGGCCTGAACTCTGGGCCTGGGTGCTGTCCCTCAGCTCTTCAGCTCAAGGCTAGTGCTCTATCACTTGAGCCACAGCACCACTTCCAGCTCTTTTCTTTTTGCTTATGTGGTGCTGAGGAATCAAACCCAGGGCCTCATGCATGCAAGGCAAGCGCTCTACCACTGAGCCACCTTCCCAGCCCATGTATTGATTTTTAATTGCATGCTTATACTTCATACATCTACCCACCTCCTCTTGACTCCACTCTACCCCTTTTAAGTCTGTTTTATTTTGTTGATATCATTTTTCCTTTCTAAGGACTTACACTGTTTGAGTTCTACCCTGAATCTACTGTATTTTAGCAGATACACTAGTGTACATTTGCATACCACCCAATGTATTTACTTATATATTTACATACTAATTTATTTATATTTATATATTTATAACTACTTATATATTTGTTACTATGTATTTATAAGCCAATTCTAGCAACATTTGCCCTCTGTCTTTCTTGCACATATGCTGCATATTGATTGTGCCTAAGAGTTTGTTAATACCCCAATTATTCTATCTCAGGCTGAAAAGGAGGTAAGCTGGTCCTCTTGAGAAACCACTGATGGGGGTGTGGTGTGGGTGAACTGATAGACATGGAACCTATCAGCCCCCTGAGAAGACAGGGCAGGAAAAGATGGCTCTAGATAGCAAAAAACCAAGGTGATTCTGTTCCCCAGGGGGCATAGGGCAAAGTCTGATATTTTGGGCTGTCACAATTTGAGTCTAATAAATATCTCCCTGTGCTCCAGATCAGGATGCAATGGTAGCAACGCCAAGAAGCCTGCACCGCAGGGAGAGGCTACTTCACTCATCCTCTCATGGGGAAAGGGACAACTTAATAGACTTCTTTGGATTCGAGATGTTTGAGTTAAAATGGAAATGCCTTTTTCTTTTTTCTTTTTGCTTATGTGGTGCTGAGGAATCAAACCCAGGACCTCAGGCATGCAAGGCAAGTGCTCTACCACTGAGCCACCTTCCCAGCCCTTGGAAGTGCTCTTTTATTCTGGCCAAAGCCATACGAAACAAGTCAGGCAGTAGTGTGGCCTTATATAGGGACATGTTATCTTGGTATAAACTGCCTGTGAAGGGTTGCTCACAGATGAGGGCCTCACTGTTCTGGTACATACCTATGTTTTCATGTTTCTGTGCTTTTGCTACTTTTTCCTTGCTGGAGATCGACAGTCACTTACTTATCCTGAGGGGCACAGGACACCAAATGACTATCTGTTTTCCCCCAAATCTTTGTTTACCTTCCCTACACCGCAGGATTTTAATAACATGCCATACCCAACTGAAATAATTAGTATCTGTATCTGTTCTCCATCAGTTACTTGAAGGGACCTTACTCATTTCTGGCATCCTTTCTGGCTAGCAGTGTCTGTTATAATGTAGGCACTTTGAAATTCATTGAGCCAATGAGATATTGAAAAAGTTTTGGTGGACCCTTAAATGCACCTGCTGACCCCAGGGACTTAACAATAACACCACCACCACCATCACCACCACAACTACCACCACCACCACCACCAGCAACAACAACAACAACATGATTAAACAAGGAACTTCTTTTGTTACTGGTGTGACACCTTACCAGAGCTTTCATGTCATCTCACTTAATCCTCACAAATGCTGTTGACACAGGTAGTCATTATCCTTTTTTTCTAGCAGAGGACACTGTGGCTTAGAGAGGCAGAGTGACACGTCTGATGGGAAATGTCAGATCTGGGCTTCAGATCTAAAACCTATACTTGTAACCACTGTGCCATGTGGCTAAACAGGACTGGCTGCTGACTTTGGCCTCCAGGCTGTCCTCTCTGGTATGTTTTGTAACTCCAGCACCTAGTATTAACAACGCTCCTGAGTATTGAGGAGCAATACCATCAGACCACAAGGCAAGTTATCTTCAGTGGAGGCCTGAGGGCCTCCAGAGAGCTCCGGATTCTATCTAGAAACACTAGAGAGATTGATGGAACCATGGAACTAACTTAATAATTTCAGGTTTCTCTTTGCTGCCAGAAAGGCATCCAAAAGCCTCAAAACTATTTTTCATTAATCCACGTTGGCACTTCAAAATGAATCTGTGCATCCCTTTCTATGACTGGAATTCTTTTCTTTGCTTTTTTCTCTCTTTCCTTCCTTCTTTCCTTCCTTCCTTCCTTCTTTCGTCCTTCCTTCCTTCCTTCGTCCTTCCTTCCTTCCTTCCTTCCTTCCTTTCTTCTTCTTCTTTTTATTTTTGGTGCCAAACTCAGTCAGGTCCTGGCATTATCTCTGAGCTTTTTTTTTTTTTGGGTCGGGTCGTGGGGCCTGAACTCTGGGCCTGGGCGCTGTCCCTCAGCTCTTCAGCTCAAGGCTAGCGCTCTACCACTTGAGCCACAGCGCCACTTCCGGTTTTTCTTTTTTCTTTTTGCTTATGTGGTGCTGAGGAATCGAACCCAGGGCCTCATGCATGCAAGGCAAGCGCTCTGCCACTGAGCCACCTTCCCAGCAGCCCTATCTCTGAGCTTTTGTGCTGAACTCTAGTGCTCTACCATTTTAGACTTTTTGGTAGTTAATTGGAGATAAGATTCTCATGGAATTTCCTGCCTGGTACAATTCTCAGATCTCAGCCTCCTGACTAGCTAGGATTACAGGCATGAGCCATCAATTCCTAGCAGTGACTGGTTTCTTTAAATGTACAAGTGGGCTTTTTACTCTGTAGTGATAGATTCTGACTTGCTAAAGGCATAAAAAGGTTCCATGAATTTATGTCAGACTTTAGAATTGGATAGTTTGAGTTGATTAAAATCTCAATCCAGTGAGCCAATGGCTTTTGTAAAGATTCAGAAAGATGGCTAGTAAAAAAATATGTGCAGTACTTAGAACTAAAAAGTTCTAAGAACAAATCCTCCAAAAAATCAGTAAGTCCATTAAGAAGTGGGCTAAAGACTTAAAGAGAGACTTCTCCAAAGAAGAAACAAGAATGGCCAATAGACATACAAAGAAATTTTTTTGTTTTACTCATTTCTTTCTCTTTTTTAAAACATTTTTTATTGAGATTAAGTGATTACATAAATTTCACAGTGTTGTGAGATAGTGATACTTAAAGTCACAAACACATTTTAACCTTCATAAGGCAAATTGTCATCATGGTCTATAATGTTTGTGAATTCTATGAGCTTTGACAATACAACTATTTCTTCCACATCGGGTGAGATGTACATTTCTTTCGTTTTTGTTTAGTGTAAGCTGTTCCCTCTTTCCCTCTCATTCCCTCCCTCCCATTGCTGCTCTTGAGTTGCTTAGTTAGTTTTCATCAATGTCCAGTGCAGTTGTATAATTTCCCATTTCCCTTTGATTCTGACCCTGCCCCCCATGTATGTGTTGAAGAACATGGAGTAATTTAGAAATGGTGTGAGTGGGGGTGGGTCCTTTGTTTCTTTAGTCCTATTTACTTTGTCATGTCTCCTTGCATTTTGCATTTAATACCCATGTATCAGGGAGACCATGTGCCATTTGTCTCTGCTCTTGACTTATCTCACTCAAAATTATTTTTTCTAGTTCCATCCATTTTCCTGTGAATGCCATTATTTTGTCCTTTCTAATGGCTGCATTATATTCCATTGTATATAGGTACCACAATTTTTGGATCTACTCATCTGTAGTGGGGCATCTGGGTTGTTTCCATATCTTGGCTATTGTAAACAGTGCTGCAATGAACAGGGAGGTGCATGAGTTCTTGTATCCTTTTCCTGTTGCTCAGGGTAGATGCGTAGGAGTGGTATGGTCATAGGGGAGGTCTATATTTAGCTTTCTGAGGTACCTCTAGACTGTTTTCCAAAGTGGTTGTATTAGTGTACATTCCCACCAGCAGTGCAGTAGGGATCCTCTTTTTCTGCATGCCCGCCAGCATTTGTCATTGGCTGAATTTAGGATATGGGCCATTCTGACTGGGGTAAGGTGGTATCTCAGGGTTGTTTTTATTTACATTTCCTTTTACAGCCAGGGATGATGAACATTTCCTCATGTGTTTCTTTGCCATTTTTATCTTTTCTTCTGAGAAGTCTCTCTTTAGTTCCCTTGCCATCTAATGATTGGTTTATTAGATTTGGGAGAGATTAGTTTCTTGAATTTGAATTCCCTATATATAAAATGGATATTAGGCCCTTGTCTGATATATTGTGGGTAAATATTTTTTCCCAATTAGTTGATTGTCTTTCTAGTTTGGTAGCTATGTCTTTAGCTGTGCAGAAACTTTTTATTTTAAGGTAGTCCCATTTTTCTAGTCTCTCTCCAATTTGTTGTGACCCTGGGACTCTGTTCAGGAAGTTCTGCCTGTGATGATAAGTTCAAGTGTCTCCCCTACTCTGTTCTGCAGTAGTTTCAGAGTTTTAGATTTGATGTTAAGGTTTTTTAGTCCATTTTGAGTTGATGTCAGTGCATAGTGACAGGCTGGGCTCCACTTTTAGTTTTCTGTGTGTGGCCGCCCAGTTTTCCCAGCACTAGTAGTTGAAGAGGTTTTTATTCTTCCACTGTATGTCTTTGGCTCCTTTGTCAAATATCAGCTGATTGTAAGTATGTGATTTTATTTTTGGATCTTCTAATCTATTCCATTGGTCTTCAGGTCTATTTTTGTGCCAATACCAAGCTGTTTTTGTTATTATGGCTCTGTAGTAGAGCTTGAAATCTGGTATTGTGATCCCTCCCACTTGTTTCTTTTGTCTAGAATTGTTTTAGCTATTCTAGATCTTTTGGTATTCCATATGAAGTTTTGGATTGTTTACTCTATTTCAGTAAAGAACGTCATTAGGATTTTGATGGGAATTGCATTGAATTTGTATATCAATTTTGGCAGTATGGCCATTTTCACTATATTAATTCTGTCTATCCAAGACCATGCAAGGTCTTTCTATTTTCTGGTGTCTTCTATGATCTCTTTGTTTAGGCTTTTATAGTTTTCATTTAATAGTTCCTTTGTTTAAGTTAATTCCTAGATTTTTTTTGAGGTTATTGTGAATGAGGTTGTTTCCTTGCTTTCCCTTTCTGCTTGTACATTGTTGGTGTACAGAAAGGCAACTGAGTTTTGTGGATTAATTTTGTATCCTGACACTTTACCGAAGTGGTTTATAAGCTCTAAGAGTTTGGGTGTTGAGTTTTGGGGACCATTAAGGTATTATTTCATGTTATCTGCAAATAGGGATAGTTTAATTTCTTCTTTTCCTATGCGAATCCCTTTATGTCCTTTTCTGGCCTCATTGTTCTATATTGAAGAGGAGTGAGGAGAGTGGGTATCTTTGCCTTGTTCCTGATTTTAGGAGATTTGTGGCTTTTTCCTGTTTAGTATAATATTGGCTCTGGTCTGTCATATATGGCTTTCATAGTTAAAAAAATTTTTTTTTTTGTCAGTCGTGGGGCCTGAACTCTGGGCCTGGGCACTGTCCCTCAGCTCTTCAGCTCAAGGCTAGCGCTCTACACAGCACCACTTCCAGCTTTTTCTGCTTATGTGGTGCTGAGGAATAGAACCCAGGGGCTTATGCATGCTAGGCAAGCACTCTAACACTGAGCCACCTTCCTAGCCTGGCTTTTATAGTTTTAAGGAATGTTCCTTCTATTCCTATTTTCTCCAGAGCTTTTTAACATGAATGAAGGTTGCATTTTATCAAAAGCCTTTTCCATGTCAATGGAGATAATCATGTGGTTCTTGACCTTGGATCTGTTGATGTGATGAATTACACTTATTGATTTATGTATGCTAAACCGTCCCTGCATCTCTGGGATGAAGCCTACTTGATCATTATGTATGGTTTTTTTTTGGATTCTGTTGGCTAAAATTTTATGGAGGAGCTTTGTGTCTGTGTTCATCAAAGATATTGGTCTGTAGTAGTTCTTTTTTTTTTTTTTTAATCTTTGCCTGGTTTGGGGATGAGTGTGATATTGGCTTCATAGAATGAGTTTGGGATTGCTCCCTCTGTTTCTATTTCTCAGAAGAGCTTGAGGAGTATGGGTATTAGTTCCTCTTTAGAGGTCTTATAGAATTCTGTACTGAATCCATCTGGACCTAGGCTTTTCCTTGTTGGAAGACTTCTGATTGCTTCCTCTATCTCATTGTAAGTTATGGGCTTATTTAATAGATTTATTTCTTCTTGGTTCAGATGGGCAATTTGTATCTCTCTGAAAATATTTCTGCTAGGTTTTCTTTCCTTAGTGAGTATAGATTCTGGAAATAGTACTTTATAATTGCTTGGATGTCTGGGATGTTTGTTGTAATTTTTCCTGTGGCATCCCTGATCTTCTTGATTTGGGTCTCCTCTCTTCTTTTTTTAGTTAATCTTGACAGAGGTCCATCAATTTTATTGATTTCCCCCCAAAAAAACAGCTTTTTATTTTATTAATTTTATTTATAGTTTTTAGTCTCTACTCTCTACTCATTATTTTCAGCTCTTATTTTGATTTTATTGCTACATCTAGTAACTTTGGGTTCAATTTTTTTTTTGCTTTCCTAGCAGTTTTAGTTGCATCGTGAGATTATTTACTTGGTCTGTATCTATTTTCTTAATGACACACAAAGAAATGTTAAACATCTCTGGCCATAAAAGAAATGCAAATCAAAACAACATTGAGATTCCACCTCACCCCAGTTAAAATGACCATTATTAAGTAAACGAATAATAACAGATGCTGGTGGGGATGTGTCAAAAAGAGAACACTGCTACACTGTTGATGGGAATGTAAACTTGTTCAACCACTCTGGAAAGCAGTATGGAAGTTCCTCAAAAGACTAAACATAAAGCTTCCCTATGATGCAGCAATCCTGTTCCTGGGCATTTACCCAAATGACCACAAAACAGCACAACCATGTTCCTTGCAGTGTTGTTTACCATAGCTAAGATATGGAATCAACCCAGATGTCCCTCAAATGATGAATGGTGAAGAAAATGTGATATAAATACACAATGGAATTCTATGCTTTCCTCAGAAAGAATGATATTGCCCCATTCATAAAGAAATGGAAAGACTGAAAAAATTATATTAAGTGAAGTAACCCAGGCCCAAAGAAAGATAGGCTGCATGGCTTACCTCATTTGTAATAATTAGAGTGTGCTTGTAAACCTACAAGTAAGTCCATGGACAGTAAAAGACAAATAATTGGACTTGGATATGATTAAGCAGCATTCTAAACATTCACACAGTGAGAACAAAGGAGGATATTTAGAGGATCACAGGGCTCCATAGCTTTGAGCATATGATCATATAAAATGATTTATTGAAATGAACTCTAAGTAATGGAAACAAGTATGTGTTTTTTTTTCTCTTTTCAGGTTTTTTTTTTTTGTCTGTTGTGGGGCCTGAACTCTGGGCCTGGGTGCTGTCCCTCAGTTCTTCAGCTCAAGGCTAGCACTCTACCACTTTAGCCATAGCTCCATTTCTGGCTTTTTCTGCTTGTGTGGTGCTGAGGAATCGAACCCAGGGCCTCATGCATGCAAGGCAAACATTCTACCACTGAGCTACCTTCCCAGCCCCACAAGTGTTTTTTTTGTTTAACTTATTGCACTGTTTATGGTTAATTTTTTCCTTCAGATTATTCCATTTTGTCACTGGTTTTGATTTCTGTACCCTTTGTCTTGTATGTAAGTTTATTTGATTTGGGGAGGGCAGGGAAAAGCACAGAAATGGTGGGACAAAGGGTGAGCCAAGTCAGCGTGATACTCGCTAGACATGGTTTGAAATGGACTGTACAACTTTGGGGGGAAGGGGCTGAGAGGGGAAAAACTGGGAGAAAATGATGGAGGGGGTAACACTATTCAAAAAGAAATGTATGGCTGAGTGCCAGTGGCTCACACCTGTAATCCTAGAGACTCAGGAGGCTGAGATCCAAAGATTGCGGTTCAAAGCCAGCCCAGGCGGGAAAGTCTGTGAGACTCTTATCTTCAATAAATCACCAGAAAACCAACATGGCACTGTGGCTCAAGTGGCAGAGTGCTAGCCTTGAGCTGAAGCACTGAGGGGCAGTGCCCAGGCCCAGAGTTCAAGCCCCACGACTGACTAAAGGAAAATAAAAGAAATATACTTATTATTTAACTTGTATAATTGTAACTCCTCTGTACAATACCTTTGAAAAAATTTAAATAAAAGATATATATGTGGGCAGGGCTTTGTCCTTGGAGAACCTGTCTATTTTCCACTTCCTCAGGGCTCTTCTTGCTTCTTAAGGACCAGGACTCAGGCTGCTCTCAGCTTTTGGCTATCTCACTTGGAACAGGCCTTCTTCTCTGTGGATGATCTTATCATTGGCCTATCTGCTATTCTCATCTACCCCAGATGGATAGTTAAACTAGTGTTTCACCAAGTATATAAGCAAATAGGGTTTAGAATGGAAATATTTGTTAAATTTATTAGGAAAGTTCTGATTAAATAAAGGTAAAAGGATAGTTTCCTGAAGGTCCTCTTAGGGCTTTAAGTATTCTGATGAGCATCATTGAAATTCCAAGAAAGAGCTATAGAATTTTCATTCCCCAAATTTACTTGAGTAAAGAACCTTTTAATGAGCTCTAGGATGCTACCCTGGATAAGCCCAGGGAGAGATCCAATAAGGAGATAAAGATTTAGAGGTGAGTTGTGGTATATTTTAATCAAGAAAAAAACCAGAATTAGAATAATTTGTGATTGCTAACAGCTAAAATTTGTTAACAAAAGAATTTTAATCATACACAGACATCTGCTTCTTTATCAAGCTTCAGTTATAAAGGGAACTAGCTGTACATGGTAATGAACTTGAAAAAGTTACCTTTAAGTAGTTATACAAAGGAATTTCAATTCAACATGTCTGTTTATGAGTACAGCGCATCTTGATCAATGGCACCCCTTCCATTGTTCTCCCCCCAGCTGCCCAATATAATAAAATTTTACTATTCATTGATTAAGTAACACTATTACAGTAGTGATAAGCTTTTATTTTTAACATGATAAAAAGAAGAATGTTGATTTTCAGTCTATAAGTAACATATTTAGAATGATTTCATTCTTCATACCATCTCTCTTTTTCTCTGTCTCTGTCTCTGTATTTCTGGTATTAAGGATTAAACCTGGAGTTCAAAGCTGCTAGGCCAGTGCAGTCCTGCTTGAACTAGGATTCCAGCCCTTTTGTTTTTGAAAAAGGGTTTAATTCTCCTTGCCTTAGCTGGACTCAAATTCATAAGTCTCCAGCTTCAGATTCTTGAGTGACTGGGATCATACAGGTCCTCCCTCCATCCCTCATTTCTTCTCTTCTCTCCCTTCCTTGTTTCCCCTTTCCTTTCCCTTTCTCACATCAATAATGTTTCTGTACATAACAACAACTGTTGGGCTGGGAAGGTGGCTCAGTGGTAGATTGCTTGCCTTGCATGCATGAGGCTCTGGGTTCGATTCCTCAGCACCACATAAGCAGAAAAAAAAGCCAGAAGTGGTGCTGTGGCTCAAATGGTAGAGCACTAGCCTTGAGCTGAAGAGCTGAGGGACAGCGCCCAGGCCCAGAGTTCAGGCCCTACGACTGGACCCCCAAAAACCAACAACAAAAAAACCAAACAAACAAAACCAACCAACCAAACAAAAAAACCCAACTGTCACATCCTCATCCTCATCAGACCCTGGGTAGAGAGGGTTATCTTCTCACCTTGACCTAGAAGTAAAGACTACTGATTCATGCCTCCACTCACAATTATACTGACAACTCTTAAGCTTCAGATAAATACCAGAGAACGATTTAACAGGGGACATAACTCTACTTGATGACAATCTCTCTTGTTTTATGGGTGGGGAAGTGAGATTCCAGAGTACTCAGTCATCTGTAAATTTTCCTGCAGACGGTTCTAGAAGGTGAGGGATTAGAATTCAGATGGCTAGTAGCAGGCAGCTCACGCAGACACCACTCTTCTACAAGATCCTTCTGTGAGTGAGGGAAATCTTGAAGAGAATGGCAACTTAACGTGTTTCCTGAAATTTATCCAGCTGCTGAAAAAACCACCCTGGCCTCTCAGTAAGGTAGTGCTTTGGCAGGCAAAGGCAGCGTGAGCTGGGGGATCTCAACCCAAACATGGGCTTTTGTGATGATCCTATACATGCCAGGGTGGCAGCCATGGCTACACTTACGAGCCACCACCCATTGGAACCCAGGGAAGAGTAAGGACTTAGAGACATTCATGTCTGTCTTTGTTTGCTTTCTCCCCCAGGTTGGGTGTCAGGGATACCCAGCCAGGCTGTCTTCCTAGACAAAGCATTTGATTTGCTTTTAAATGAATCCCAGAGAATATAAGTAAAGACCTTACCAGGAGTGTCTGGCATTCAATTGACAAGTGGGAGTAAATGTCTTCTGTGTGCATTCCTATGGATGGTCAATGATTTAAAAAGCCATGCATAGAAGGATTCTATGTGTTTAAATTGCAGAACAATTCCACAAGTAGGGTCTCCTTTTACAACTAAGGGAAGAGAGGTCTTTGATCTTCTCCCAGGTCACCTTAGGATGAGAGAAAGAGATGGAATTTGAACTTAGCTCTCCCAAATTCTATGATGACATTCTATTAGACCACAGCTGCTTGTTTGTGTGTTATTTGGTAATTTTCAAAGGACTTTCACTCATATGACATGCTGTGAAGCTCCCTATGAAGCTCCCAAGGCACAAACACAGGTTGACAGAGTAGAGCATAGAGCTGATGTGTTCAACCATGGTCTGAGGTCATCCAAGCCAGCTCCATCTAGTTTGCATCTCACCAGCTCTTCCAGTGGGTAGCCTCACTCTCCTCTCCTTTTCAGCTTCTTTTCCCCATGCCATTTTTTTAAAGTCGGTCGTGGGGCCTGAACTCTGAGCCTGAGGGCTGTCCCTCAGTTCTTCAGCTCAAGGATAATGCTCTGCCACTTGAGCCACAGCACCATTTCCAGCCTTTTCTGCTTATGTGGTGCTGAGGAATCGAACCCAGGGCCTCATGCATGCAAGGCAAGCACTCTACCACTGAGCTATCTTCCTAGCTCCCTTCCCAACCCAACCCCCGCCTCCCCATCATGCTTACCTGGTGAGTTCTTAGGGGTGCAAATGGATCCTGAGAACAGTCAAAGTCAAGGTAACATTCCTTCTGTGACCCCAGGGGGAGTACTAATAGTAGTTGATCCCACAGTGCTGGTTCAAAGCTCACAGCAGTCCCATGGAAGTACCGGCTTCAGAACTGATGAAACCAGATGCATAAAGTTAAGTAACAGCCAGGTGCTGGTGACTGACTCATGCCTGTAACCCTACCTACTTAGAAGGCTGAGATCTGAAGAGCCAGCAGGGGAGCAAAGTCCCTGAGACACATCTTTCCAATTAGCCACTCAAAAACTGGAAGTGGAGCTGTGGCTCAAAATGGTAGAGCACTAGCCTTGAGCAAAAGAGCTCAGGGACAGTGCCAAGGCCCTGAGTTCAAGCCTCATGACAAAAAAGTTAACTTGTTCAAGGTCAAAGGGCTCAAGAGACAGATGGAAAGCACTTGACACCTCTACTCCATGTCCTTCAGTTTTCAGACCAATCCTCTAGATGGGCTTTTTTTTTTGGTCCGGTTGTGGGGCCTGAACTCTGGGCCCGGGCGCTGTCCCTCAGCTCTTCAGCTCAAGGCTGGCGCTCTACCACTTGAGCCACAGCACCACTTCCAGCTTTTTTTCCTGCTTATGTGGTGCTGAGGAATCAAACCCAGGGCCTCAGGCATGCAAGGCAAGCACTCTACCACTGAGCCACCTGCCCAGCCCCAGACGGACTTTTATAGACACCATCCAGAGACAGTGCTAGTTGCCATTTTGACTAAAAATCTGGAGATGAAACATGTGAAATATCTGAAACAGATCTTTGTTTTGTGGGGAATCTAGAGTCCATCTTTCCTTGCTCCTTCATGCCCTGTGAAGTCTCATATGGTGACAGCAACAAGAGAGTTTGCCATATGTAGCATGGCTGGGAGTGGAGGTGGGATGGTATGGGGTGGGGAGCAGTTGAACTTCTGGAAATCAGAGCAGTAATTCATCTGTGCATTGTTCTGTCATTAAAGAGCCTTCAACCCGCCACCACTGGCCCAGGTAGGATTCCTGTGGTCTAGACAAGGGCTTCCTAAACTTTCTGGATTATAAGGATTGATATAAGTACAGAACCCAAATGTCTTCCTCTGCAGATGTTCATTCTGAGGACTACGGTGGGGGTATAGGTCTCCCTATTTGTGTTCTTAGACATCTATTCTTAGCAGTTAACATATCTGAGGGGTGTGTAACCTGATGTGCTAGAAGCTGGGCAGTCAGAAAGGACAGGGCAGTACTCAGCCCTTCTCTGGAGGAGCTCAGGGACTAGCATGGTGATGCCAGGTGGAGAGGGCCATGTGGGGGAAGAATGAGGATAGGAGGGAACACAGAAAGGGGTACCAACCAGACAAGATGGGAGTATAGGAAGAAGAACATAACCTCCAGATGTGAGGTAGGGCCTAGACATGACACTCATTCTCATCCCAAGATGAATAGGACTGTGGAGCTGACTTTACTAGCTGGCTTCCATTCTGTCTCCTCTTGCTTCTGGATATAGAACTCCCCTGCTATTGTTCTATTATGGCAGGTGCAGGGCTTTGTCTGGGACCTTCCTCAACATGTGTCTTTCTACTCCCCATGCTTCATACTTGTTTGGTATATATTGTGAGCCTTAGGGACCAGACATGTCTATTTCCCTGTAAGCAGCATTTCTCTACCCAAACTCTAGATCTTAGATAGAAAAAGCTGTGCACATATAATCTGATGCTAAGCAAAATGAACCCCAAGATAGGGACACAAGAGATTTTAACTTTCTTGTTCTTTTTATTGTACTTATAATGTACTGTGTGATTTTTTTGTTTCTTTGTACGTTCTTCCCCTGTGGTACAACCCCTGTTGTCACTGTATTTGATTCCAGTGCCCTGCATCTTGTATGTACATTTTTCTAACTTGGGGAGGGAAGGGAAATAACAAAATACTTAAATAAGGATACAGGATGATCCATTTTTTGTAACAATGTAATGTACAAGACAGTATGTTGAAAAAAACTCTACAACTTTTGGGGGGGAGGAGTTGGGGAGTTGGGGAGGAAAGGGATGGTGGGGAAAAATAAAGGAGGGGGTAACAATGTTTGATAAGAAATGGACTCATTACCTTGCTCATGTAACTGTAACCTCTGTAAAGTATCCTTACAATAAAATATATATATTAAGAACAAAAAATGCTTTTGGCTGCCTTGGTGGTTGATGGGACCCCGTTGGGGTCAGTACAGTTCTCACCTCCGGGCCTTCTGAAGGTTGGGCACAGGTGACGAGCCATCAAAAGGTAATGCCCAACAATCACTGTTAGTATGTGTGAGCATTGGAAAGGACTTGGCCTATTTGAATTCTGGAACTCAATGACATTCATGTCATGGAACCCAACATCTCAACTCTTGGGGGTCTAAAGCCAGTTCATCCTGCTGGACTAGGTGCTTGCTTGGATTCTTTGAGACTCTTGAGGAAAATCATACAAAGAGAAGGAAGAGAACTTTGTCTTCTGTTCACAAAGGCAAGTTTGGGTGATTAAGTTAAGAAAGCAAAGCCATGTTAGTCCAGAGGATTAGCTTTGAGGTATGCTGAGAACCAAGAGGTAACATTGCCTGCAAGGTGAACCAAACCCAAGATGACTCTCCACTAATTGCTCGCCGGTCCTGCCAAGCCAAATGTCCTGGAATATAAAGGCCAGCCTCTTCTGCTGCCCCATACTCTGCCTTCATCTCTTTGCTCTGCCTTTGCCCAGGGATCTCTAGCATACATCCCAGATCTTTCACCATGAGCAGACAAGCTTGCAAGAAATCCTTCAGTGGTGGGAGCCAAGGCTTCTCTGGCCGCTCAGCCATGGTCTCCAGCAGCAGCAGCAGCAGTGGTGGTGGCAGGACAAGCTGCGTGGCCGGCTCCAAGGGAGCCAGTGGAGGGGCCTGTGGGCTCCAGAGTGGAGCAGGTGGCTTTAGAAGTCGCAGCCTCTACAACCTGGGTGGAAACAAGAGCATCTCCATGAGTGTGGCGGCTGGTGGCTCCCAGGCTGGCGGCTTTGGTGGAGGGCATAGTAGCTGCGGTAGTGGTTTTGGAGGTGTCTATAGAGGTGGTTTTGGCAGTGGCAGAGGAATGGGAGGAGGCTTTGGGGGAGCTGGTGGCTTTGGGGGGTCTGCTGGCTTTGTTGCCGTTTGCCCCCCTGGGGGAATCCAGGAAGTGACAGTTAACCAGAGCCTCCTGCAGCCCCTCAATGTGGAGATTGACCCCCAGATGGGGCAAGTGAAGGCTCAGGAGCGGGAACAGATCAAAACCCTCAACAACAAGTTTGCTTCTTTCATTGATAAGGTGAGAGTGAAGCCGGGAGGCACAGTGGAGGGTTTTGATGGCTAGTTCTTGGGATAGGAAGATGTCAGTGAGACCTGGCAGGGCTTGAAGGCAGGGCTTTCTGGCTCTTGGCCTGGTTGGCTCTGTTTTCTCCAGAACAGTGAGTGTGCCTCTGTTTCTCTTGAGTTTTGTTTTCCCAGCTGTGAAATGGGAGCAAGATCCTTAGTCTTGGAGAGGTGAGCTGAGGTGAGGGTTCAAACCTGCTTGCAGCTCTGAAGAATGGGGTTTTAGCTCCCAACCAATACAATACCAAGCACTTGTTTGGTAGGCCAATGTAGCTGGTAACCAGTCTTGCACTGGCACCAATTTCATGGTGAGTACTGACAGCTGACTGTATCCCCCAAGGATACTGTCTGCTTCAGTGAGGTTCTGTCCAGCTGTCCAGGCTGAGGCAGACAATAGTGTGGGAAAGGAGCCCAGGACTAGAACATAGGTCAGCTGCAAGATGTGTGGCTGAAAGGAGGCTTTTCGGCATGAAATCGCAAAGGAAAAGTTCGACCTTGCTGACTGCTTTCATTTTCCTTGTGGTGGTGAGAGAAACATACACCAAAAATACAACTAAAAATAACTTCATGCTGAATGCCTCTGGATGTGTGTCAAAGGATCCCCAGGGATCCTTTGGATCCAAAGGAAGGCCTGGGTTTGACTCTTTATGTTTCTTTTGTATTGATTTCCCTTTTGGCAACTTGAGCTCTTTGAGCCTTGATTTCCTTATCCACCTGTTCAGAGGTATATGGGAAAATGGCAGATAGAGTATTAGCCCTCAATGAATTCTAGCTCTCTCTCTCTTTTATAATCTTTATCCTAAGTTCCAGAACAGAGAGACAACTGTGGCTTGAAGAACTGGGTCTGCTGCCATTTCTACCTTTTAGAAAAGAATTATTTTTGAGGAGGGGGGTGCTGGTCACAGGGCTTTAACTCAGGATCTGGGTTTTCTGTGCTCAAGGCTAGCACTCTACCACTCGAGCCACAGCTCCACTTCAAGCTTTTTTTTGTGCTTATTTGGAGATAAGAGTCTCATGGGGGGGTGGGGCTGGGAAGGTGGCTCAGTGGTAGAGTGCTTGCCTTGCATACCTGGGTTCGATTCCTCAGCACCACATAAGAAAAAAGAAAAAAGCCAGAAGTGGCGCTGTGGCTCAAGTGGTAGAG
>NW_012267371.1:638345-640151 GCF_000151885.1 Dipodomys ordii | reverse complement strand
TGGGGCAATGTCATTCTTTCTGATGGAAGCATAGAATTCCATTGTGTATATATACCACATTTTCTTGATCCATTCATCTACTGAGGGGCATCTGGGTTGGCTCCATATCTTAGCTATGGTAAATAATGCTGCAATAAACATAGTTGTGCTGGTAGCTTTAGTGTGGGCTCCTCCATATCTTCCTCCAGGACGTCCACACTGCAGTTTATCACCAGGGTAAGCTGAAGAAAAGGAGGGGAAGGTGACATTCTGAGCTCTGAAAAGTCTCCAGGAAGGACAGCCATACACTTTTCAGGGCTTGGTGCAAATTGTCACTGTAGGATCTTTGTTTAAATGAATGATAAAGATTTAGCCTGGCATTGGTGGCTCATACCTGTAGTCTTAACCACTCAAGAGGCTGAGGTCTGAGGCTTATGGTTCAAAGCCATCCCAGGCATGAAAGTTCATGAGACTCTTTAACTAACTACCAAAAAAGCAGGAAATGGCACTGTAACTCAAAGTTGTAGTGAGAAAATGCCCAGGCCCTGAGTGTTCAAGCCTTAGGACACACACACACACACACACACACACAGATAAAAGATTTCAAGATGATGCCAGCAAGGCATCCTGCACATAATTGTGAAGTAGGTGCTGCCTCTGGCTGAGATCTACATGAGTATCTGAGACCCTCATCTAAACCTGTGATGGATATCTTCATCTTCATCTCTGTTCCAGGTATGAAGATGAGGTAAACAAGCACACAGCAGCAGAGAATGAGTTCGTGGGGCTCAAGAAGGTAGGTGAAGGGGTTGAGAATGTGGGTTAGGGTCTGAGTGCTTCCCTAGCATGTATGAGGCCCTGGGTTCTATTCCTTAGTACCACATGAGCAGGATGAACAGATTCAGGGTCCCTTTCTCGTCCCTGAGAAGGAACGGAGCCAGCGACCCTGTGCTGTGGGCAGGGCTTATACTTCCTTACATTTTGGGAAATATTGATGAAAGAAGTTGTTCTGAGTACATTGCGGAAGGGGGAGAAATCTTCAAATTTTACTGTGTCTAATTAACTGGTTAGTGATGAGAACTAATAATGGATGTTTTATGGATAGCATTAGTCAAGATTTTCAGCCTATATGTACCTTGAGTATTAGCAATAACAATCAACTATAGTTCATTTAAATCAGTCACTGTAATGATGAAGACTTCTAATTAAAAGATTGGGCTTTGTTACTATATAACCAGTCACATTCATATTAGGCGGGTTTTTCTACTCTAACACTAGATTTCTGTGGCTCATTTGCCACAGAAAAGCCATCTACATTTGTTACATTTATATTCATTTGTTACATTTATATTCATTTACCATTATATTTTGTTACGGCTTTAGGTTTAATCACTCAAAGCAATAGAAAAGCAGACATTTATTTAGCTGCCTTTCTCCAATTACCAGTGGGTTTTTTTTTGTGTGCGTGCGTGCGTGCGTGTGTGCGTGTATGTGTGTGTGTGTGTGTGTGTGTGTGTGTGTGTGTGTGTGTGTGTGTGCTGGTATTGGGGCTTAAACTCAGGGCCTGGAGTCAGTCCTGTAGTTTTGTGTTCAATGCTGGTGCTTTACTACTTGACTACAGCTCCATTTTCAGTTTTTGGTAGTTGATTGGATATAGGAGTCTCCTGGACATCTCTTCCAGGACTGAGATTCAACAGGGAACCTTAGATCTCAAATTCCTGAGTAGTTAAAATTAAAGGTGTGAGCCCCTGGTGCCCAGCTAGTTTTCTTCTTCTCCCTTCTCCTCCTTCCTCCTCCTCCTCCTCCTCCTCCTCCTCCTCCTCCTCC
>NW_012267371.1:633190-634662 GCF_000151885.1 Dipodomys ordii | reverse complement strand
CCCCCCCCCCCAAAAAAAAAAGAGTCTCATGGGCTTTTCTGCTTGGGTTAGTTTTAAGCCATAATCCCCAGATCTCAGCCTCCTGAGTAGCTAGAATTACAGATATGAGCCACTAACGCCCAGCCTTCCCACCTTTTGGAATAGTTGATCCTCAAGGGTCTCCTATCCTTCTTCTCTTGATGCAGGTGCGCTTCCTGGAACAGCAAAACAAGGTTCTGGAGACGAAGTGGGAACTGCTCCAGCAGCAGGCCACCCGATCTGGCTCAGGGCCCAAGAATTTGGAGCCTTTCTTTGAGTCCTACATCAGCTTTCTGCACAAGTGGTTGGATTCACTTCTAGGGGAGAGGGAAAACCTGGAGGGAGAAGCGAAGAACATGCAGGACCTGATGGAAGACTTCAAGAAGAAGTAAGGGGCCTAATAGGGGATTTTCCCCTTCTGGGAAAGTAAATAGTAAGCAGGCATAGTCCTGATTTGGGATTTCAACCGCTTCTGACTGCACCTTCAGTTCATCCTCTTCGATGGGTTTGCTGAGTGACCCATGACCAAGCAGAGAGGGTAACAAGGAGGAAATGACACATTATATGGCTGATTATGTTTTTCATATGTCTAAAAGGGCCCCTCCAATCCTAGCCTACATAGATATAGAGAATATACAGTCCTTGTGAATGGGGAGCCCTCACATATAGTGTCACCCTAGAAACTTGTCAAATATACATAATCCTATATCTCATATTGAGAATCAACAGGTGTGGGGCTGATCCCTGGAGTCCAAGTGTTCCCTAGTTTTTGGGCAGTATAGGCAGAGAGCCAGAGCCCTGTCCAATCTCCTGCAACAGCAGCTCTGAGGTCTCTGCTGAGTGTGTGTGTGTGTGTGTGAGTGTGTGTGTGAGTGTGAGTGTGTGTGAGTTTGTGTGTGTGTGTGTGAACTGGGCTTCTCAAAGTGGGAGAGTGTGCTCTGGGCATGCTTGAGGCCCCGTGGAGATGGGACACCTGCTCCAATGCCACTGCACACATTGGTGGCCACTCAGCTTCATGCTGGGCTCTGGGAATTCATGAGCATCTCAAATTTCACATTACCTAGAAACGCCTTTGCTTCGATAGGGTTCCTGCTCTTCAGTCTTCATGAAGTCTTAACTTCAGGGTGAGAGGTTCTAGTTTCTAATAAGCTGGAATCCTATAGCCTTGATGCATTCAGAAGGCCCAGGCTCATTCACATCCCAAATTCTTCTAAGGAAAATTGAACATCCATTAACTGAAACTAAAACATCAGGTGGGATGCACATTGTACATTGTACCTTGTACATTATAAAGCTGACCAAGGAGCACAGATAAGCAATGGGTCTCCTCCATATCTTTTTTTTGTATTAATTCATTTATTTTTTTATTTTTTAAAAATTTTATTTTATTTTATTTGTGAACATACTGTACAGAGGGGTTACAATTACATGGGCAGGATAATGCGTACATTTCT
>NW_012267371.1:590931-630940 GCF_000151885.1 Dipodomys ordii | reverse complement strand
CTTCTTGCTTCTGCATCTGCTTTTCTTCTGCTTCTGCTTTTTCTGCTGCTTCTGCTTCATCTGCTTCTTCTTCCTCTTCTTCTTCCCCTTCCCTTCTCTTCCCCCCTCCCCTTTCCTCCCCTTTCCTCCCCTTCCCTCCCCTTTGCTCACCTTCCTCCTCTTCCTCTCCTCCTTCCTTCCTTCCTTCTTTCCTTCCTTCCTTCCTTCTTCTTCTTCTTCTTCTTCTTCTTCTTCTTCTTCTTCTTCTTCTTCTTCTTCTTCTTCTTCTTCTTCTTCTTCTTCCTTCCTTTTTCCTCCTCCTCCTCCTTCTCCCTCCTTCTTCTCTTTTAACAGGGAAGGTAAGAGCCCACAATTAGAAGGTCTGGGGGAAGGACTAATAGGAAAGATGAAAGCTAGAAAGTTTTGTGGGTCAGGAGGGAGCAGGAGGTCATTCCCTGGGTTTCTGACTTCTCTTTCAGGATGTAGATGCAGCTTACGTGAACAAGGCTGAGCTGCAGGCTAAAGTGGACAGCCTGGTAGATGAAATCAACTTCCTGAGGACCCTCTATGACATGGTGATTCCTTGGTTTGCTAAGCAGCAGCGAATCTCTGTTGACATCTTCTCAAGCATAGCTTTGGGGACTGACCTGGCCCATGGGGAGGGACTCTCCTTCCCTTAGCCCATTTTACTCCTCTAGTCTGGTATTACTAGCCTGTTACTTCATAATACTTTTCCCTCCTGTGCTCCCATGGAGACCTATACAAGCAGGCTCACTGGCTGATGTTTTCAAGTTGACAACCTGAGTATCTATGCAATTTCACTTTCTTCTAGCCTTCTAGACTTGCCATTCTTTAGATTGTAGCCAGATCTGAAATGTAAGCTTATTTTTCTAATTGCCCCCATTCTTTAGCTCCCTCCTTGGGGGTAGGGGGATATCTTTGCCAGTAGAGGGTTCGTTTTTTACCTCCTTTGGGAGGAGGATGGGAGACATTGTCTTAATGACCATCCGTGTTCCCTGCAGGAGCTGTCCCAGATGCAGAATCATGTCAGCAACATGTCTGTGGTGGTGTCCATGGATAATAACCGCTGCCTGGACCTGGACAGCATCATAGCCGAGGTCCGTGCTCAGTATGAAGAGATTGCCCAGAGGAGCAAGGCGGAGGTTGAGGCCCTGTACCAGACTAAGGTGCAAATCCTTCTTTCCTCTCAAGGTCATCAGGACCCAATGAGCTTTACCAAGAGTGTGCCAATTCTTTGCCAAGTCATGTTGATGAGTTTCT
Source organism: Dipodomys ordii (assembly GCF_000151885.1). NCBI lineage: Eukaryota > Metazoa > Chordata > Mammalia > Rodentia > Heteromyidae > Dipodomys > Dipodomys ordii. The sequence continues at coordinate 629,680 of NW_012267371.1, read as the reverse complement.
CCTCTGTTAGCTTGGGGAGCTGCAGACCACAGCTGGCAGGCATGGGGACGACCTACGAAGCACCAAGAATGAGATCATGGAGCTCAACATGATGACCCAGAGGCTGCGGGCAGAGATTGAGAATGTTAAGAAGCAGGTGGGTCTCGACTGAATGGAGTGATCCTGGTGAACTTTTGAGCTTTGGGGAGGAGGAAGAGCACTGGCTGGGCTCCTCTGCCACGTGCTTTGTCTATCATTTCATGGTGTCAGACTCTGGGAGCTTCTGTTCTCCCAGATGGTCCTTCTGGAGGCTTGATTTCTTGGAATGCTTCCTTAAAGGAGAGATGGCTGCCCATTCTGCTCTCTCTAGCCCTCAAATATTCAGCTCTCAGCAGATTCTGCCTTCAGTGGAGCTCTTCGGCATAACTTTCATGACTGCTTTGTATCACAGGAATGACATGATCAGTAAGAGAGCCTCCCAACAGCAAAGCATTCCTGTACTAGCTGAGTTAGAAGTCGATTTCAGAAGGCCAAGGATGTGTTTTTGCCCATTTCAACAGTGACTTGTTTTCTGAGCGTGTTCCAATGGGATTTCTGAGGAAGGGGTAGGAGGGATGCTGGATGGAGGAAGAGATCTCAGGAGCAATGAGATATTTGTTTCCTACCATAATTTATCTACCCTCTCTCGGTCCCAGAATGCCAACCTGCAGACATCCATTGCAGAAGCTGAGCAGCGTGGTGAGATGGTTCTCAAGGATGCCAATGCCAAGCTTCAAGACTTGCAGAGCGCCCTACAGCAGGCCAAAGATGACCTGGCTCATCTGCTGCATGACTATCAGGGGCTGATGAACATCAAGCTGGCCTTGGATGTGGAGATTGCCACCTACCGCAAGCTCCTGGAGGGCGAAGAGTACAGGTGAGGGGCCAAGGCCAGTATTCTCTAGACAAGATTTTTTTTTTGTGTGTGTGTGCATGTGTGCACATGTGTGCACGTGCACAGGTCCTGGGGCTTTAACTCAGGCCCTGGGTGCTGTCCCTGCAATTCTTTTGCTCCAGGCTAACACTCTATCATTTGATTAATTGGAGAGAATAGTCTCAGGAACTTTCCTGGTTGGCTTTCAGTCTGGATCCTCAGATCTCAGTTTTCTGAGTAGCTAGGATTACAGACACTGACACTTGCCTGTCAGATAATATTTTAAAATATCTTTGCTAATGACCTAAAGGAACAAGTTGATAAGGAGAGGATTACCCAGACAACCAATGTCTAGGACTCTCCTGAATGACTGTTAAACGTTTAGGCTTCTAATCAGTCAGCATCATCTAATTCTCCAGTTTATCAAACTATCAATATTTAATTACAAACAATGTGCAATGTGTTAGGAAAAGGGCGTTGGGTTTATGATGTGTGTTATAGACTAGGGGTATCTACCTGAACTTTTGAAGCTGAAAATATTCTATACATATTCTGTCCAATACAGTACTCCATTAGCTGCTTGAACATTTGAAATATAGCTAATGCAACCAAGAAACTGGGAACTGTTTTTTTTTTGGGGGGGGGTGGAGAGGGGAAGAATGCCAGTCCTGGAGATTTGAACTCAGGGCCTGGATGCTGTCTGTACCTAAGCTTTTTCACCCAAGGCTGATACTCTACCACCTGAGCAACAGCTCCACTTCTGGCTTTTTGGTGGTTAATTAGAGATAAGAGGCTCATGACTTTCCTGCTCCAGCTGGCTTTGAACCATGATCCTTAGACTTCAGCCTCCTGAGTAGATAGGCTTATAGGCATGAGTCACAGGCACCCAGGCTAATGCAAGAAATCTTTAAGATGAAGGGAAATAGGGCAGGAAGATGGAAAGATATAGTAATGAGAGTACCAGAAATCTCAACTTTGGATCATCCCTCTTTTCTGGGGAGATGGGGAAAGAGACTTGGAATAGTTTTCCTTCTCCCAGGAACTTGATCCCCCCTAAGGCACATGGAGATATGTGACTCCCGAAGTTTTTGGTTATTGACCCACTGTAGAAATAACTCCCATATTGTATTCCTTTTCAGGATGTCTGGAGAGTACCTGAATTCTGTGAGCATCTGTAAGTAGCACATTTAAAACCTCCCTGGGCTGTAAAACGAACAGCTAGAAACATCCCTACTGACTGAGCTTCAGGGGAGAAAGCCTGATTCATCTAAGCCTGAAGTCACCTGACTGCAACCAGGGTGTTAGCCACTGACATCTTCTGTCCCCAGTATAGGCTGAACTATCTTTGGGGCCAAAACTTAAACCTTCCGCCCCCTGCCCCATGTTTGTAGGGTATGTCCTAAGTTGGAGAATCAGAAATTTCTGTGGGCACTTCTGGTTCCTGCTTTTGGACAAGGATGCCGGAGAACCAGGCTCACACTTCTTAGTTGCAAATTAAGGTCTTAGAGAAGCCGAGCTTTATCTAAGTCAAGCAGGGGACACTGTGGTCATTGATCTCCACCTTCTTTTCTCCTAATTTGAGTGTATGCTCTCTTGTAGCAGTGGTCAGCAATATCACCAGCACGAGCAGCAGCTCTGGAGGTTTCCGAGGAGTCAATGGCAGTAGCAGCAGTGGCTACAGAGGAGGAAGCAGCAGTGTCGGCATCAGAGGCAGCAGCGGTAGCAGCTATGGACAGGACAGCAGTAGCAGGAGAAGTGGGGGCAGGGCCGGCATGAATAGCTACCAGAGCAGCAGCAGCAGCGGCAGCAGCAGCAGCAGCAGCAGCAGTGGGACCAGGCTCGGCAGTGGAGGCAGCAGGTGTGTGAGCCAGCGTGGAGCGGGCTTTGGCTCTGCCTGCATCCAGACCTCAGTAGGCTACAAGTCTGCTTGTGGAGGCAATAGCAGTCGCCACTTCTCCCAGATCACTACCAGCTCCAGCCAGCAGTGCCCCAAGTGATATCCCAGGCCAGCCCTCCACATCCACCTGCTTCCCTCCCAGCCTGCCTTGACAGGTCCTACTCTGCTTGGCATGATCAGGTGCAGACATTTCAATTTCACTTTTCCTCAAGTTTCCTGGAGAAGGAGCTGAACTCGTAACTCCTCCATCTCCAAGTTTTTTCTAAGCCAAGGAAGTCTGGCTACTAGTCTGGGATTAGAAGCCCCCGTGATGGAGCTCACTTTGGACAGCAGCACTTTAGTCCAAGCCTACCTTGCAGCCTGGCCCATGTGCATACTGGGAAAGGTTGGTTTAAAGATGGCATCTGCTCAAGATTTCCACCTGAGGGGACCAGGGCAGAGGGTAGAAAGTCCATCTCCAGACTGCTGGCCCTTGGGGAGCCCTTCTTCAATCTGGGCATCATATCTTTATTTACCTCTGTCCCCTTTATCTCCTGGGTTGTGGAAATTCTGATAATGAGTATGTTGCACTTCCTTTTCTCAATAAATTGCACTGGATGTAAAAGTTGGTGTGTGACTCTTACTTAAAGACCAACCAGGCCCAAAAGTAGAGGGAAATCAGCTGTGGGTGGTGGTCTTCCAGAAGTCAGGAGTGAGTATAAAGGGCAGGGAATAGACGTGGTTTCTCCTTTACTCAATTGGTTGGGTTCTTATGCCAGAGTGTGCATGGTGTTAAAGTGGGAACCTTCCCACTCCCAAGGAATTTATCTCAACCATACTCCACCCCCTCTCCAGGCCTCCATAATCCAATCTCAGAAGCAGAGAGAATGTAGCTTGTCAAGAGAATACATTCCACTGGGGCTTAATAACTTTGCTCTGTCTCTACCTAGCCAGAAAACAAATTCTCCTTCTGCAAACAGCTCCTGAGCTCTAAGGGAGTCAATACATAGCATCCTCTTTTTCCCTATACAGATTCTAAGCCAATTAAAACAACAAACAAAAGAATGAACAAATGATGGGCTGGGGATGTAGTTCAGTGGTTGAGCCCTTAGCTTAGAGCAGTATTCATGTGCTTAGCATGTATAAGGCCCTTAGTTTGATCTCTAGCAGTATTAACAAAGAAGAAGAGAAACTAAAAGTGCAATGCCTATGCACATTTGATCATAGAAAATAATATTTATTGAAATGAACTCCACAAAATGGAAACAAGAAGTTTTCTTCTTTGATTCTGTTTTCGTTTCCTTTTTGTCTTGTTTGCTCATGTATTTGGAGAGAGTAAGGGGGTTACAGAAATAGAGGGACAATGGGTGAACCAACGCATCAGTGGTTTTCATTAGGCACTATGTTGAAAGTGAACTATGCAACTTTTGGGTGGGGATGGAAGGGAAAAACAGAGAGAGCAAGGGAAGGGGGTACACTGACAAGAAATGTACTCATTACTTGACTTAGGTAACTATAATCCCCCTGTATATCACCTTTATAGAAACAATAAAAAATAAGTTAAAAAGAAGAGAAGAATGAACAAACACAGATTCAATGTTTCCATTATTGTTGACATGAAGATACTAGAGAGGCTTTGGTAACATAGGTCTCTTATTACTGGATTTTAGGAATGGGCCAGATTCCCCATCTGGGTACAGACAGCACAGGGCAGCATTTAAGGAGTTCAGACTCCTCTCAGCACACAGAATAGCAAAATGTAAGATTGCTATGGTCAGCCAGATCCTAAGAGAGGAGGGCGAGACATTGCTCTGCACACAAGCCTCTTCCTTCAAAACACAGCTATCAGGAAAGAGAGGGTGGGCGTGTTATGCTAATGTAGCTAACTCCAGCTGGATGAAAAATTAGAAATGGGGACAATGCTTGGCTACTCTACTTCCAAAAATGGCTCATCTGTTCTCAGAAAGTTGATACCAAAACCCAGGAAGGGTGATGGAAACGAGGCAGCTATCAAGAGAAACAGGAAGGACATATTTAAGGAGATATTTAAGGTTTGTGTTCATTTTCCCATCTCTTAAACCAATTCCAAGTGCTTGCATTTGGGTCTGGAAAGTTCTGGCTTGCACTTTATTCCAGATTATGTTTACTTTCAGAAGTGAGATAGGCCTGGATGAAGGAGGGTATCTGCACATCTGCTTTATGACTAAGGAGAATTCCACAGCCTGGACTCCATATATCTAAGTCTTAGATGGGTCTAAGCCCTAGATGGGCTGCAGTCCATCCTGTCTGATCTCCAGAATTTAGCAGCCCTGGTGTGAAGACGTGGAGAATATATTTTCAAGTTTAGTTTGAGAGGCCACAAATCCTTGCTCATCTTTTCAAGGGATATGAGCAGGAGCTATCTCCCTTCTAACTTTCACTACTTGCCTTTGGCGGAACTGTCTGGATAGTAGGAACAGAGGCAAGTAGTTTATATACTGTTACTTTTACTGGCTTTTTAGTCAATTGCAAGAACCCACACCAAAAACCATGGACATGCTTTGGGAGCCCTGTTCTACCTGATGCCTAACATAAAGGGAAGAAGCTGAGCACACTGGCTCAACAAAACTCACATTAGGAGCAACAGGGTTTGGGAACAGTCACACTTCAGCCTCTCTCTCTCTCTCTCTCTCTCTCTCTCTCTCTCTCTCTGTGTGTCCTGGTTTGAACTTGGTGCCTATGTGCTGTCCCTGAGCTTTCTGTGCTCAAGGCTAGTGCTCTAGTATTTGAGCCATAACCCCATTTCTGGCTGTTTGTGGTTAATTGGAGACAAGAGTCTCGTGGGATTTTCTGCCTGGGCTGATTTCAAATGATGATCCTCAGATCTCAGCTTTCTTAGTGTCTAGGATTACAGGCATGAGCCATCAGTGGCAGGCTACACTTCAGTCTCTATCCATCTGTTTCATGTGAATAAAATCTCAGTCTCCAGTGCTATCTCAGGACCCCGCTGGGGGAGACCAGCTCAGTGAAAGTTGTGTGGTTAATTGAAGGGTATTTAGAGATGAATAGAGAGAACAGAACTTCCTTCCCTGCAACAGGAAAGAACATTGGACTGTTCACATTCCAAGGCAGAGTTCAAAGCAGATTTCCTTTACAACTGTTGTGAGGAGGGATGATGGAGGAGGGAACCAAATGAGGTAGTGAAAGCCTGAAGGATACTTGAACTGGGGGAGAGAGTGAGCCCAGAAGGACAGATTGGAGAGCAAGCTCAGAGCAGACCTGGGAAGGAAAAAGTGTCAGACAGCATGTAAGAAGGGCAAAGGAACAGAGTTCAGGTGTCCAGACTAAATCTAAGGAGAAGTCCTGGACTAGTACCATGTTCCATGTTATTTACACAGGCTGAGACCAGACTGTGTGTCGGTGGAACAGAACCACAGAAGCTTCTAGGGTGATGCATTGTGTTTGAGGCTGAACTAGGGGCTGGGGAAGATGGGGCCTTTAAAAGTCTGTGAGAGACTAGCAATTCTGAGTTTTCTTAGTCTTTCCAGAATCCTTCAAGTCCATTTCCCATTGGGAGAAAGAACTTGGGGACCATTTACTTTTCCAGGCAGTCAAAGTAGGTAGAGTAGTAGGTAGAGTAGGTGTTTTTACCTGTGTGGAATGGTCACAGGGGGATAAGAGACTTCTCAGACTGACATTCTGAAATGCTACCAGTTCTGTCTTTAGAGCAACAACAACCAAAAGCACAAATCCATCTCCCAGTAGCCACTGCTCTGTATTTTCCATCCTTATTCTTTATTTTTTTAATCCTTCATTCTTCTTCTTCTCCTTTCAAAGTTCGTTTTCTAGGTTATAGAAACAAAAATGCATAAAATTTAGCCAAATAAAAAAGATATGAACACACACCTATATATTTCATAGGGCATATAATCTATAATCTATACTGCTTTCCTAACCTGATTTTTAGTGAGTCTATTATGCTGTTACTACTGTCTAGACACTGTGCCAGGCCCAAGGATGCAGGGAATACAAATAGTTTCTATACTCACAGAATTTACATATAAAGAGACCATCATTTTCTTTTTTAAGTGCAGACTCAAATTTTTATCGAAAAGACTTTAATTTAGGAAGTCAAACTGAAAGAATTAAACAATGGCAGTTTTCTTCTTTCTTTTTTCTACACCTATGATGTGCATGTTTTCTGGTCAGTAATATTTTATTTAGTAAAAAGCTAGAGAAATGACCATTAGGGTTCCTTGCATCCTCCTCTTACTGGAATTGTGTAAGAATAGTACACCACCATTTTTCAAAAGGGTACTGAACCCAGGGCCTTGCACATACTAGGCAAGTGCTCTACTACTGAGCTACATCCTCAGCCCTGCCCTAAGAAAAATTTCTACAGGAAGACTAGAGTTAAAACTGCAATTGATCGGGTGCCGGTGGCTCACGCCTGTAATCCTAGCTACTCAGAAGGCTGAGATCTGAGGATCACAGTTCAAAGCCAGCCCGGGCAGGAAAGTCTGTGATACTCTTACCTCCAATAAACCACTAGAAACCTGGAAGTGGCCCTGTGGCTCAAGTGGTAGAGCACTAGCCTTGAGCTGAAGAGTGCAGGGACAGTGCCCACCCCCAGAGTTCAAGCCCCATGACCAAAAAAAATTGCAACTGAAACAATTGCAAGAGGAGAGAGCAAACTCTCTCCCCTTCAACCAAAAACCTAACAAATTGGTTTATACAGAAAAGATCTTAAACAAAGCTACACAAACACGTTTAACATGCTATAAGAAAAGGGCATTTCTGGGGCTGGGAATGTGGCTCAGTGATATAGTGCTTGCTTAGCCTGCATGAAGCGCAGGGTTCTATTCCTCAGTACCACATAAACAGAAAAAGCCAGAAGTACAGCTATGGCTCAAGTGGTAGAGTGCTAGCCTTGAGCAACAGAAGCTCAGGGACAATGGCTAGGCCCTGAATTCAAGGACTGTCAAAAATAAAAAAAGAAAAGGGCATTTGTTTCCATGTCTTTCTATTTGATACATAACATGTATCAATTGGTAAAACAGTGATTTCAATAAAAAAGCTTTTGTCTTCATAGAAGTATCAAGTAAAAAAGGCACACATTGTCTAATGATTTGATATTTAAGTAGATGGTAATAAAAAATCTGTATTTCCCCTAGTATTCATCTATATTGTTTTTAGAAATGGTAACAGTAAAAAAAGGCTTTTCTAGAAACATCTAGATGAGACCACAGAGGTTATAGATTAGATCTACTGTATTTCCCTTAGCGTTTATCTATAAATTATTTTTTTCAGAAATAGTGCTTAAGAAAAAAAGGGCTTTTCTAGAAACATCTATCATGAGATCACGTCTAGAGATTACATGAGGACAATGATAGAAATAACTACAAACCCAATACCAGAAGATGAATTTTCACTTGTAGCTTTTGGTTATAGACATCTTTTTCAGTGAATTCTTATCGCCAATACTTCCCAAACAAACTTAACAAAACACATCTCTCCCCTTCCCCCCCCCAAAAAAAACTATCCTGTTTATAAGTATCTCAGATAAACCCTTCTAATTAGTTAAAAACTCCATCCAGGAGGGCCCCTGGGATCAAATCACTTACCCATGTGATTTCTGTGAGCACAGAGGTTGGTACAAACCCCACCTATGGTGCTTGGGACAGGTAGGGTTTGTAATGGTATTGCTTTCCACGGTGTTAATACAGGAACTCATATGCCAAAGATAAAGGGTCTCCTAAGCGGAATGGTAGTCAGATTCCCATTCAGGAAAGGTGGTTACTTTGGTGGCAGCACTAGGGTTTCTGAACATGGCAGTGTTTTAGGAGAAGGCCTCTGGAGGGTTAGGTCTACTGTCAATACTCAATATTGGTGAATAGCTGCAGGACAGGGCTCATTCTTCCCAGATAGCCTCCTATCACCATATAAAACAACATTATCCCAGCCTGTTGGGCCCACAACATCTAGAAAGCTCCCATTTCTGGAGGAGAGAGCTAGTGCCCAAAATCATTCTGGAAAGTTGGTTTGGTAGATGTTTTGCACAAAGAAGTCACCACTAAATCGCTGCTTAAGTCAAGTCCCCGGCCTTCTTTTTCTGCTCGGTAGTCCAGAAACATCTCTTTAAAGGCCAGAAAGTCTGTGAAGGTGAGCAGCATGTCCAGTATGTCACCAGTGATTTCTTCTTCATGGTATTTTAACGTTGCAGTGAAAGCTGCCATGTTGAACTTGGGAATCCGCTTCAGCAGCTGCTCTTCAATGTATTTTTCTATCGAAGAAAGATACTCACGAAAAATTGATGTGTAGGTGGTTTTATCCTCTTCCGAGTTTTCGAATTCCTGGTAGTATTTGTCCATGAAACTTCGCTGCAGTTCCTGGAACTTGGTATCCACAACTATGTCTTCTATGGATCCAACCACAGCATCAAATTCTGCATCAGATGCGGAAGAGGTGGACAGCGCGAAGATCTCTTCCTCTGCGGATTCCATCACATCTCCTGTTGCTGCCCCCTTTCTGGCATGGTGAGTAATCTTGGACCAACCTAGGCCCAGGCTGCTGCTTGCTCACAGTCCAGTGGAATCTGTGCCAATGCTAACCATGGCTCCATCTGCTCATCATCTCCAGTTTGGCCCCTGTTACTGACTTCTAGGTACCCCGCCCTGCAACTGGTCACCATGGTGAAGATCATCATTCTTAATGACTGCATAATATTTACTCATATGAATAACACATTTTGATGGGTATGCTATTTCTACTTTTGATGGGTATGCCATTTCTACTTTCTTCTCCTATATAAACAACTTTGCAACGAACATAGTTGTTTCTGAACCCTCAATATGGAATTGCTGGGACACTTAAGAGTTTTAAGAAGTGATGTGAACTTTATTTGTGAGTACTAATACATACATTTACAATGTATGTATCAGACTTTTGTTTCTCCAGTTTTAAGAATACTGTAGGGTTATTTTTGAGAGTTTTCATGGTCTTATTTTCCATGTATTTACTTTCTAATGAAGATGAGAATGATCAAAATGCATATGGCTAATTTTTACCCTCTGTGAATTGTCTCCATTTATTGTTTTTTGAATACTTTGTTCTTCTAAGTAATCAGTGAGCAAAATTAGATATTTGTGGTAAAATACCTTTAACATATCTTTTAAATGCAGATCTCCATGAGGGTAATATTATACCTAACTCTGGGGCAGAGATGTAGCTCAGTGGTACAGTGTTTGCTTAATATGCATTAGGCCCTGTGTGTGATCTCCAGCATGACAAAGCAAATCAAACTAAACAAAACCAAATAAAATTCTGCTACATGATCTTGTGGCTAACACATCCTGTTAGCTACTTACAATAATCCATATAATAGGTCTGCTATTTAGACTATATTTAGCTCGAATCTCCTTGAAGAGATGAAAATAAACTAGAACCTACCAGGGGAAGAGTGACCTGGATAGAGAGGGTTTGGCCCACATGTCATATACCATGTGTGGACAGGACAGGGAAAAAGTTCTTCAATGGAGTCTCATGACTTGAGTTCTACAAGCTGAGCTTTCAATCTATCCATCTTGCTTCTTACTTTCCAGGGGTCTTGGTGTTGACTGATGCCTCTTCCTCTGGAATGTGGCCCCTTATACCAATCGTAGTTTCTAGTAACTCATTCAGCAGCAAATGTAATCTATCCTGGATTTTATATTAGGGCGAGGCTGCCATTCCTTTCCTTTTGCCTGTCTGAGGCAAGGGCTCCAATAGAGATTCTTTGTTATCAGAGGCATTTCTTCCCCACTAGCAGAGAATCTTTCCAGGAACACTTTTCAATGAAAGAAGCTGTCTTATCCAATGGCAGGTCATAGACTCTCAGTATCCAGAGTACTGGCTGAGTTCTTGGCTGCAGCTAAACCAACTCTAAACTGCTGTATCCTCTTCCTTACCAGTTGATCCTAAGCACTGTCCATAAACTTCCTGCACATAAATCTCAGTCTCAGAGACTATTTCCTTGGCATCTGACCTTAGAGAACATGTAAGAGCTGACTATCTGGCTGCTAGACTGGGATTTAGATTGGAGACTACCTTTCTTCTGACAAGAGCTGGTTGCCTGGGGAAAGTGGAGAAGACTCTGGGATCCTTGAAGACCTGGAGGCAAAAGACCAGGAAAGGTGGGGGAGTTCTCCATACACATACAAGAATTTGTGGAGAAATTCTTCAGGGATTCTGGAAGTGTGAGATTCCCTGGCTTGCTGTGTCTGACTAGCAGTAAACTCTTGCCTGGATATTCAGAAAAGGCAACCCAGGGATGGGCAAATAGTGTTATGCTAACTCAGTTTTACCCAGTTCCATTCTTGTCTGGACATTGTCCTGGAGCAGAATCTCTGAGAATCCCACTCCAGTGTCCCAGGTCTCTGAAGCAATGACTCTTGGTTGACTGAGATAAGCTCCCACTTTCTCTGCTTTCAGGTAGCTCTGGCTGACTTCCTCCCATCCCCTGGGAAATTGGGGGAAATTAGTAAGCACAGGCACGGGGGCTCCTTTTGCACTGTTGTGACTACCATTGGGTTGTTTCAAGACAGGAAGCCTGTTTTATTAAAGGTGGGGTTACTCACAGTTAAGGTCACACAGTCTATGTTTGTCCATAAATTTATTTCATGTATATGTTTCCTCCCAAAACTGGCAATTGAGCCATAGGGCTTTAGCTGGCCAAATAATTCATATGGATCTTCTGAGAGCCTCACATAGAGCTCATTTAGCCTTCACAGTGATCTGATGAAGTAGATGTGATTGTTTTCACCTTCTAAAGAAAGAAAAGGGGGCACAGAGGGGTTAAAGTCACATTGTGTCAGAGGCCAGTTCAAAAGTTAGTACAGGGGTAATTGGGCCCAGAATTCATGTTTGTCACGCTCATGTGACACAAGTGTACCTTTGTTTCTTCATAATGGAGGCCTTTACTCAGAGGCCTTTGAGGCCCCATATCCCATCCACAAAGCCTTGCTCTGTCCTTGGTACTGAAATTGGTCCAGAGAGCCAGGAGAATGGTTCTCTTTCTGGAACCTGACACTACCATGGCTCCCTCCAATCCAGCTTCTCCAAGTCCCTGCTTTATCTGCAGTTATTTTACATTTGGACTCACAGATTCCTGCCTAATATCAAAGTAAACATTTACTCCTAAATCCCAACTTTAAAACAGGCCTAGCTTTGTCCCTTTTGTTGTGTGCTCCATATAAATCAATACCAGAAATTATGGTCTCAAAGTCTTTTTTTTTTTTTTTTTGGGTCCGGTCGTGGGGCCTGAACTCTGGGCCTGGGCACTGTCCCTCAGCTCTTCAGCTCAAGGCTAGTGCTCTACTACTTGAGCCACTTCTGGCTCTTTTCTTTTTGCTTAAGTGGTGCTGAGGAATCGAACCCAGGGCCTCATGCATGCAAGGCAAGCACTCTACCACTGAGCCACCTTCCCAGTCCTCAAAGTCTTTATAGGTAATAAAACTTGAAAATATTAATGTTTTCCTCTCTGTTTTGTTGCTGGGGATAATCTGTAATGAGGATTAGAGCATTTACTTTCTCTTTTGATGTGAATTAATATATTTAACTTAATTCCTTTATTACAGGGATGAGAGATATGAAAAATTCAAAAGTTAATCTTTTCTTGCATGAGGCTAGCTTCATGATGAGTGCCACTAAAAACTGGACACTCCAATAGGGAATGATTAAAAAAGTAATGATTATTCACTAATTTGGCAGTAGAAAGAATACCTTCCTTACAGGGATGTCACAAGGCATAAATATATATTGATTAAAGGCACTTTATGAAATGAGAGAAATTCATACTAATGTTGAGCTACAAAATTCAGTTAGCAACAAGGTCTTTAAAGGAAGGGACTACTACATCAGATGATGCTTGTGGGGTACACAGTATTAGACATAAAATATGCACTCAACAAGCACTGTTTACTGATGGACTGATTAAATAATATACTGAACAACTCCAAGATACATAGTTAAGAAATGGGTAATAATGACCACCATTACTTCCAGGGTTGCTATTGTTAATTCATTTCTGAGAAATAGACCACTCAAGTCTGAAAATAACTTCAGAAGCCATCAAGAACATTTAGACATGTATGGTGGATAGACACCACCCAGTTTTCCTCTCTTTCTTTCTTTTCTTTTTGCCAATCCTGGCAAAAAGAAACTCAGGCCTGGGTACTGTCCTGAGCCTCTCTGTGCTCAAGGCTAGCACTCTACCGTGAGTCACAGCACCACTCCTAGCCTTTTCTGTTTAAGTGGTACTGAGCAATCAAACCAAGGGTTTCACTAACGCTAGGCAAGCACTCCACCACGAAGCCACATCCCCAGTCTCTTCTTCTCTCTTTCTAAGAATGTTAAGCAGTTTCCTTGTTAATTTCACTTATGGGTCTCAATTTTCCCACCACAGTCATGGGGTGGGGGTGGGCAACCCTAACCCCTTGTGTGTCGGAGTCTCCTTCTCCAGCTTGAATGCCTCCATGTTCTCCCATAGAGTCGTCTGTGCGCCCATCTAGGTATGATCAGATGAGCCCGGGACAGGATAGGCACAGGGCTTCTCTTTGTGTATTCTCCATCTTGTCTATGGCTTTGGCAGCCCCTTGCTGCTGCTGACTCACCCTGAGCTGGCACCACTTCCACAGCCATTGTGAAATGGTGCCTCTTTGGTGCCAAGCTAGATGGATGTTTTATTTGATTGCACATGAAGGATTTTATGATAATCTCCATTAATTCTCCCTTAGCAGTGACTTAAGCTCCAGACTATCAAATTATTTTTGAATTCTGACCTGTTAGCCAACTAACTTGTTACTGTTATTAGATTCTTGTCTGTTATAATTCTACCTATATGCATGGATGTTTTCCCTAGTGTGTCCTGAAAAGAAAAATAAAAGACTGATATATAAAGGTAAAGTTGCTATTTATAAAGGAGAAGAAGAGTGTCATGATTAGCCTTGGGTGATTTGCTTATTTAAAAGCTTTATTATGGAAAATGTCAAACACAAAAATAGAAAGTATGCAATAAATGTCACTAATGTACTCATTGCCCGACTCAGCAATTAAGCAATCCCAGCTCCCGCATCTTTTCATGCATAATCTTGCAAGTTTGTCTAAAAGATAAGGGATCTTTAAGTCACATTTTTCATAATAACTGTCCTTCACGGTATCAGCATTAATTCTTTAAATATTGCCAAGTATTCAGTCAGGGTTCTCATGTCTTCCCTAAAGTCCATAGCTCTTTCAGTGGGTGATTACAGCTCAGTTTATTGCTGATTCTAGGACTGATGGACATTGGGTTAGAACAGCTTTTGGCTGGTAGGACAAAACTGCTATGAACACTGCAGTATGTGTCTCCTGGGCCCTTGTCTCTGGAAAAGGCTTCCCCGAGGCTAATTACAGGCTCCCTGATTACAGTGAAGTTGGTTCTTCCTAAAGGGGTAAAGGTGGTGATAGAGGAGAGCAGTGAGGTTCATGGCTGCCCGCAGCTCAACTCTGAGCTACAGAGGAAGAAGCGCAGGTCCAGTGAGGAGGAGACACAGGGGCTAGCCTGGGCTGGGACCTGAGTTTCTTCTTAGCCATGTCCCTGTTGTTTGGATGAATGAGAAGCTTAGAGAACCCTGGCTCTTCTGTATGGGGGAAGGCACCAAGGTTTTGTAGAAGGTGAGGAGCCACAGTGGCATAAGTAGGGAGGTGCTGCATTGGCCTTTCTTCCAGTGATCCGACAAGGGAAGGGAGAGATGCTGAGGGTTCAGGAATAGATGGACTGCTTACACATTTGGCCTTGAATTTGGGGAAAACAAAAGTCTGAGACATCTTTTGCCAAGAGTGAAGTCTAAAGGTGGCACTCAAGGGCCAGGTTAGGCAGAGGGCCAGGTCCTCTGGACACTAAGAACCTTGCTTATAAGAAAAGTTAGCCTGACGATACTTCCTCTATTGGTTCTTTTGTGCTTAAGGCTAGTGCTCTTACCAGCTGAGTTGTAGCTCCATTTCCAGCTTTTTCTGGGGGTGGTTAATTGGAGCTAAGAGTCATAGACTTTCCTGCCTGGGCTGGCTTTGACCCATGATCCTCAGATTGCAGCTTCCTGAGTAGCTACGATTACAGACATGAGCCACTGGCACCTAGCTCCTTCTCTATAGTGTTATGTTTTTCTGCAGAGCAAGTTAAGTGTGTCTGGGACTAAAAACCTCTGCCTGGGACTGCATCTTGCTAGCGGATGCTCGAATCTCCCTTGTGATTGTTAAATGAAAAACACAGTGGGATGAGCACTGAGCTTATGTAGCAAACCCAATCTGCCTGCTGTTTTATTTATTACCAACTTGTTGTGTGACCTTGGTTATCTCTGGGTTTCAGTTTCCTTATCTGAAAACCAGGGCTCTACCCACCTGCATTATGCCAACCCTGCTGATCACATGGGTTTAGTACCAAATTATTGCCACATTACAAATGCAGGCCTGAGAAGTCTCCATGTAGGCCCTTTGCCCATTTATTAATTGGGTTTTGACTCATTGGAGGTATATGTATGTATATTGGTCATGGGGCTTGAATTTGGGGCCTGGGCACTGTCCCTGAGCCCTTTTGCTCAAGGCTAGTTCTCTACCACTTTGAGCTACAGTGCCACCTCTGGTTTTCTGGTAGTTGATTAGAGATAAGAGTCTCACTGACTTTTCCTGTCTGGGCTAGTTTTGAACTGTGATCCTCAGATCCCAGCCTCCTAGGTAGCTAGGATTACAAGTATGAGCCAACAGCACCTGGCTGGGTTTAGTTTCTTGAGATCCTTGTATATTCTGGATATTAGGCCCTCATCAGATGTATAAGCTGGCAAAGATCTTCCATTCTGTGGGCTGTCATTTTTAGCATAGTAACTGTCATAGTAACTGTCATTTTTGGCATAGTAACTATGCCATTTGCTGTGCAGAAACTTGATGCAATCCTATGGTCAATTCTCTCTCTTATTTGCTGAGCCCCTGCCTATGCCAATAAGTGTTAACATTTCTCCCACTTCTTCTTGTAGTACTTTCAAGGTTTCTGAATTGATATTAGTACAAGATGACAACAGTGATTTTTCTTATATATGGAAGTTAGATGTAAATTATAAATATATATGAAAAACGTTTACAGGATCATAGCTATACACAAATAAATGGACTAGAAGTATGGTATATGGAGGGTAGGATTCCAATGGTGTAACTCCTTTGAACAACTAACTTACAGTTTTACCAAATGAATACCAGAAATCTGGAACATGTGTACTCAAAATATGACAGGCTGAATTGAAACCTCTTTGTATAATGACTTAAAGATAAATAAGAAAGAATGGAAAAAAGATACAAAGGAAGAGTGGATACCAAGATCAAGGAATCAACTAAAAATGCAGGTCCGAGGAGAGAGGGAAGCTACTGGGATATTGTTTCTGGAGAAGTCATGGGTGATTGTGATTGGAACAGGCAACAGAGAGCCTCTGGGTGCTTGTTCTTGTTTCTTCTTGGGCAAGCACACTTCACATGAAAAGGAAAACTGTGTCCCAGATCCAGGCACACTGAGACTTACCAGGCACCACTGTGCGTGAGACACTGAACAAAGGATGTCATGTGGATTTAGCTCCTTCCTTCTTGGAGCCTCAGGCTCAAACGCACTAGAAACAGTGGATTCAGCCCAAGTCAGGGAGGTTGGAGAATTGACACAAAGGCAGCTGGGATGAGGGGTTTCTCTGAGAGAAGCTTTCTGGTACCTTATCAGTTATGTGAGAGAATGGAGACACAGAAGGGCAAGACTCCTGCTGGGCTGGGCTAAACAGGGTAAGTGCTGCTCATCCCACTCCTTGGCATGCTGGGACCTAGCCCCAAGCACCACTTCCCTGTCTACTGACTGCATTCTTTAACCTCTGGGCTGTGTCTTTGATTTCTAAATATGAGGATCATTCAGGCACAATCTCCAAGGCCTGGGGCAGACCATCAGTGAATGCCAAATAATCTAAATAGGACTCCTGTCTCCCCATACCCAGGGCCCATACTCAACCCACAGATGGCAACTGCTGGTACAGAACATTCTGAGAATGGGACTCCTTAAGGGTACCATTACCAAGCTTCAGGACCTCAAGGCTTCCCTAAAGGAGGCCAAGAAGGGCTGAGAAGGACCTAGCTCAGCTGCTGCTTCAGTACCAGGAACTGATGAACATCTAACAAGGAGTGCCCTACCCCACCCTTTGCAGAAAAAGCATGGCGTGGTCCCCTGGCAGGGGCTTGGGAAGATAGAGGCTCTGTGGGTGGAGGGGCTGGCATGTTAGGTGGAGGTTAATGGAGGCTTCCTGACCCTAGATGCTCATTGCAGAGATTGTCTATCGACAGCAGCACAGGGAGGAGGTGACCTGGGTGCCAGATCTGGGGCAGTGAACAGTGAAGGCAGAGGGACTCAAGTGCCCTGTTCAGCCATGGGTGCTGAACTCCTACCATGAGCAGGGGTTTCTCCAGTTTCCTAGGCTAATACATTATGGAAAGAGGAGAAAGAGGAAACATGGCAGCCCTGGAAGCAGCTTCGTCCATGTCTCACTTGGCTCCTCCTAGAGTCAGTGGTCCAAAGATGGCTCCCTTTGATGGCTATCACACCCCAGCCTTGTGCACTCTTCCACTTGTCTGCAGGGTCCTTTCCCTATGCTTCCATTGACCTTCTCCCTGGAGTCCCACCTTCCCAGACAGCAGCAATGAAGCATGATAGCTTCGAAGCAGGAGGATGGGACTGAAAAGCCATTTACTCTGTAGTCAGGCCAGGAGGTAGTCCCCAGGAGCTGGGCCATATTTACCCACCTCACATACTGTGTGTGCTGGCCTTCTATATAAGTGGCTTGCAGAAGGCATGTTTACATGAGTATTACCATAAACACACAAGCAATGAGGGGTGGTGCGTGGTGATGGCTGCGATATCAAGAGGTGGTAGGATTCTTCAGCTCCATTATAATCTTCCAGGATCATAGTAGCACTACATATGGTCCATCACTGACTGAAACATCATGATGCAGCACATTAATGTACTCAGACAAAATATAGATTCAATGCAGGGCTAGAGAGCTCCCTGGAAATCTAGAGAAACAGAACAAATATGCCAGGGAGCACATGCATACCTCACTTTCAAAGTCTAGCCCTCATAAAGGACTGCCAAAGGATGTCAGATAAGCACAGAGAAAGAAGAGAAGAGACACACCTTGTTATCATAGAAACTCTTAGCTGAGTAAACATATGACTGCAAGATAAACAAATGCTTACCAGGCTAGGAAAACATAATAGATTACTGCAGCTTCAACACAGATTTGTCTAGCACTACAGGGAAAAGCTCACCTGGAAAACATCTAATATAGAGAGAGTGGAGTGTGGGGATTGTCCCCCATCTGTGGCCTGCATGCATCTCAGAGACTGTGGGCCTCACCTCTTAAAAACAAACCACCATGCCAGGTTCCTGTTTTTCATACCTTGACAACACTCAACTATCTCTTATCTTCTTGGTAACAGCCACTCGGACCAGGGTGAGGTGATACTTCATTGTGTTTTCCATTTGCATTTCTCTGATGATTAGTGATAGTAGGCTTCTTGTATACTGTTGGTGGGAACATAAATTGGCACAGGGTAACCACTGTGGAAAATAGTATGGCGGGTCCTCAAAAAAATAAAGAAAAATGGAACTACCATATGTTCTGGCAATCTCACTTTGGGAATAGATTGCCAAAAGAAACCCAATCAGTAGCTTGAATTCATTGCAATGTTATTCACATTAGCTAAGATACACAACCAACTTGAGCATCCATCAATGAATGAATAAAGCAGTGATACATAGGGTATTCAATGGACTATTAATCAGTCATACTAAAGAAGGAAGTCCTGCCATTTGTGACACCAATGATAGGTCTAGAGGACATTATGCTAAGTGAAATAGGCCAGACACAGAAAGGCAAGTACTGTATGATCTCACTAGTGTATGGGATTGAAAAAAAATCACATACAAACAAAGAGAAGTGTGGTTTCCAGGGTGTGATGGGGGTTGAGTGGGAGACATTGGTCTAGGACATTAGTCTAAACTTTAGGCTGTAAGATGAAAATGTTTTCTAAAGAAAGAAGAAGAAGAAGAAGAGAAACAAGGTCACCTTTAGTTATACCCAGAAGTTGGGACAGAGAGAGAGAGAGAGAGAGAGAGAGAGAGAGAGAGAGAAACACAGAGACAGACAGAGAGACAGAGACAGAGACAAAGAGACAGAGAGAGACAAAGACAGAGACAAAGAGACAGAGACACAGAGAGAGGGACAGCGAGACAGAGAGAGATGAGAGACAGAGAGAGACAGATGGAGAGACAAACAGAGAGACAGACAGAGAGATAGAGAGAGACAGAGAATAGTCTCGACTCATTTGAAACTCATCAGGATATTGCTGTACTCCTTTTTCATACGCCTTCCTATTTTTGAGACAGTCTCACTTGTGTAGCCTAACCTGGGCTTGAACTCAAGCTCCTTCTGCCTTCACCTCCTGTGTGCTGGGATTACAGGCATGTGCCATCATGCCTGCCTCAGTTTTTGCATAGATGGTGAAAGCAGAGCTTTCTTGCACCTTTTGTGTGGTTTACAAGGTATCACAGGGCTGCGTTGCTGCTTACAACGATGCTGTAATTAGTTACAGGAAACTGAGTGGAAAACGCAATTTGCTTGATAGACTTTTGCTTTGTGTAGTAAGAGAAGAATCTCTAAAATGGGTGCTTTTTGTTATTTTCCTGGTGCTGTGCTAAGAGCTTCTCATGAATTAACGGATGTGGTTTTCACAGGCAGTGCTCTTTATCTGCATGTTACAAGTGAGGAAACTGAGGCACAGAGAGATGAATGAGTGTGTGAAAGGTTATACTAGTATGAGTAGAGCTAAGAACCTAACTCCAGCTGTTGAGTTCCAAAACCTCCCTCAGTTGCCCTGTAGAGTAGAATGTAATGTAGTTAAGTGGCAAATTCTCAGACTCTGGAATTACGCTGCCCAGGGGGTGATCTGGGCCCAGCAAGATAAGCTGTATGATTATGGGAGGCAGAAGCTTTGTCACCTCATTTTCCCCCAACCCCTCAGAAATCATCGATACAATATGGTTGTACAGATTCAGTAGTGTCCTCTGCTTCTGGCACATAGGGAGAGCTCTAGACAAGGTCAGTACTGTTTGTGGCCACTGTTTGAGGAATGGAGAGAATAAAAACAAATGATTAATGTATATGTCTATATAGTGCTCTAATTTCTCCATCATGGGTAAGGCAAGACATGAACTGGGAATTTACCTTGGGGTTCATTTACCGCTCCCCCGCAAGGGGTTTGGGATTTTGGTCTTTTCCAACTCCTCGCCCCACTTCTAACGAGGCCTGTAACTTGAGTCTGTTTGGGCTCCCTCTCAATCCAGCACATAGAAGTGTCCTCTGCCCAGACAACCTATTTCACTCCTGGAACCTCCTCACTGTTTCTCCCAGAGTTCAATCCAGGTCTGACTGGCAGCCTTGTTTTCCTCTGAGTCTACACCTGCTCAACTTCTCCCTTTGCCGCAGGGAAAGGGGTGATTGCCAACTTTGTAAAGGATGCATAAATATTCATGACTTCCAGCCTGCTGCATGGAAGAACCTTCATTTGTCTGGAACACTGTTATCTCTGGACCTTCCTATGGGAATTTGCATTGCCACGCTGAGACCTCACGGAGACTTCTAGACCATCTCCAGGCCTAAGAATGCCTGTTAAGTTTGATGAGATGGGAGGAGAATGATCTTCATTTCTAGCCTTGTGGGGTTCTCGTCAGAGGGGTAATGAAGGCAAGGTCCTGGCTGGTTTGGGACTGGAGGAGGAGCCTGAGGAGCCAAACCCAGAAATCAGGAGGATTCCTCAGGGATGGTCCTGGGTACTGGACACCATCTTCCTGTGCCTATATACAGGGCCTGCTAGAGGCTGGAGGTAGACATCCCTTCCACCTCCCCCACTGGTGTGTCTTCCAGGCTGCAGGAGTAGAGGCTGCTTAGGACTTCCTCATTGGCCTCTATTCTGTTAGGGCTGGGAGTCAGGGTCCTCAAGCTCTGGTCTTAGTTGTACCATCAACCTTCTCTGTGACTTTGAGCACATTCCTTTCTCTGTACCTGTCAATCCTTGTGAAAGAAGGCATTGGGCTGATGAACTCGGACATATGTCTGCTTCTGACACTCATGTAGGGAGAAGAGTACCAACAGCTGGGTGGGGAAGCCAAGGTTAGGAACTTTCTATTCATCCCAGGAGCAATTTTCTCTCTTCTCTCATCTGCTGATAACAGGACAAAAAGTTCGCACTTCAAGTCAAGTAACCCCTTTCCCCCAACACACACTGGGGCTGTAAGTGTTCCTCTCCCTCTTGAGTGGGGAGTGGTGACTGAGATTCTTCCTCCTGCTCTCTGCCCCACACCTCTGCCCCACCTGTTTGAGATCCACCTCCAGACCCTGCGAGATGCCAGGTGAGGTGGGGAACACTTCATCTGTGGGGGTTGCTTCTGCTGGTCACACCAGTAGCTCCTCTCAAACCCTGCCTCCAATTGCTCACTGAGATTGTGATCTGAGTGGCTGATAATTGCTCCGGCCTCACCCTCTTGGCAGCACTGTATTTCAGTGTCAGGTGGGGCAGCCTGGAGCCTACAATGCATTTCCCACCTTCCTTTTAAGAAGTATACTTGCTGATATAAGGTGGGAAAGAGAGGGATATGAAGAGATAGGGAGGAAGAGAAGGGGGGCCAAGGACGCTGTCCTCTCAGTAACACTTGTAGTATTTGCTGGGTGCCTTTGCCTTTCATTCTCTTCTGTGTTCCTGGACAAGTTCTTCTTCCTCCTTTTTCCCACCCTCCTCTACCTTGTCCTCTTTCTCTTCCTCTTCTTCTTCATCTCTCCAAGTTTCCTTTTTTCCTATCTTTATTTAAAATTTAAACATCATATCTTTAAGTACTTATAGAAAGGTATTTTGATTCAACAATCCTTCCCTCTTTAAAATTATTATTATCATTATTATTATAAAGGTGATGTATAGAGGGGTTACAGTTATGTAAGTCAGGTAAAGAATACATTTCTTTTTAGACAATGTCACCGTTTCCCTTGCTCTCTCCAATCCCTCCTTCTTTAAAAATATTACTAATAATAAATTTTCTTTTTAAAATATTATTATTATTACTACGACTACTACTAAGCCTGTTTTGGGGCTTGAACCCAGGGCCTGGGGACTATCCTTAAGCTTTATTTGGCTCAAGGCTAGCTCTCTACCACTTGAGCCACAGTTCTACTTCCAGTTTTCTGGTGGTTAATTGGATATAAGAGTCTCATGGACTTTCTTGCCTGGGCTGGCTTTGAACTGTGATCCTCAATAGCCTCCTGGGTAGCTGGGGTTACCAGTGTGAGCCACTAGCTCCCAGCTAAACCCTCTCTTTAATAGAATGATTGTTATTACTATGCTTAAAGAGAATGGAATCCCAAGCCATCATCTCAGTGGTCCTTACATTTCCTCCAGGTCAGCGGTCACTGAAGTTATCTGTCCATTAAAACCACTTGGGATCTTTGAAAACTTCCGAGGCTCAGATCATATTGCCAGACCTTAAACCCACTCTGCTGTGTGTGTATTTGTGTGTGTTGAAGCTGTCCAGGTGACTGTGACCGTGGCTCTGTGCTATGCAGCCTGTTGAGAGATTCCTTTTAGGGACAGCAATTTATCCTAGCAAGCTTATCCACCCTATGGATGCCCTGAGATTAGGTATCTCATTTGGGACAAGCAAGATCTCTCCTGTTGCATGCTATCTCAGATTTTCTTTCTTGTGAGGAGTAGGGAACAGCTGTCACCTTCCACCAAAGGCTCAGTGCATTTGCTGGGTGCCCATGCCCTCTTACCCTCCCCCACCTTTCCATGGAAAAGCCTTCATCCAGACCACAGGAGATGGACTGGGATATTGGCACTGGATGCTGGCAGTTGCTAACAGAAAATGAAAGGACTTTTCTGAACTCTGCTACCTGGTGCCTCTTCTTTTATGTGACTCTAATTGCATATGTTCTTATACACAGCATGAGAATAAATACAAATCTGGGTGAGTGCTGAATTTCTCTCCAATACCTTGCTGGTACTCATAGCTCAGTTCCATGTTTTTACCTCTTCCCTAGAAGCAAAAGGGCCCCATGGCTTTATCTCAGCCTCTTGCAGTGTCCTTTACTTCCTCTAGGCCTTGGCCCACATAACTCCCTGGGTCATTCCCATTCCAATCTCCTATTCCAGAGTACTCCATGTGCTTCCATGCAACATGTCCTTCAAGGCAAGCTTGGCTAGGTCTGGGCTTCTGTGACAGCTTCTGCAGCTGCTTCACTTTCTAAAATCTCATAGCACTTCGTAAGTGCTGCAGCCATTGCCATCAAACACATACTGAGAAATATGTTTAGTTCTTATCAAGCACCAAGCCACAGGCTTTATACAGAGCTCAGAGAGTTCAGAGAGCTCACAGAGATTAGACACAAAGCTAGTCAGTGGAGAGCTGGGTTTCAACTCCATAACTACAAAATGTGGAGGCCACAACTGTGCCATGTGTTGGCCTTAACTTTAACTCAATTGGGCAGGTCTGTGTTATTGGGCTATTGGTCTTCCGACCAGCAATTTTATGGGGTTGGGGTTTTGGGGCAAGATGTTTGGTTCTAATATCAAGAGGCTTCCTATTTATTTAATTGGGAGTAGAGAGAGAGATGAAGAGGTTAATTCTGCATGTTCTTCAGGAAAGCATTAGGCAGGAGAGAGAGAAAGAGAGAGAGAAAGAGAGGGGGAGAGAGAAAGAAGAGGAGAGAGAAAGAGAAGGGGAGAGAGAAAGGGAAAAAAGAAAGAGAGGAGAGAGAGGGAGGGAAGGAAAGGGAGAGAGAAAGAGACAGATGGAAGGAGGGGAGGGAGAGAGAGAGGAAGGGAGGGAGGGAGGGAGAGAGGGGGAGGGGGAGAGAGAGAGAGAGAGATCCTAAGGACATTTCACCTATTGCTGGGATTTCTGTCTGTATAACAGTCTCATTTTTTCCTGCTGACCTCTGTCTGTTCTTCCAGTTTAATTCTCTGGGCCTCTCCTTGACTGAGGATTCTCATCGCCTTCAGGCAACTTTCTCACACTCCACCCATTCCATTCCCAACTCCACTATCCCTTTTCTTCCTCTGGCTCCACTGGTTGTTCTCTTTATCATTTGGAGTTGGAAGAGCCCTGGCTTTGTTCCCTTACTGATTCCCCAAAAGTGTTAAGATCAGGGGTAGAGCTGTGTAGGCCACAGGAGCCTAGGATGGAAGGACCCACTCTTTTGACTTGCCTAGAATTATCTTAGAGGAAGCTGAAAACCTTGGACACACCAGGTAGCTATGATCTTGCTAGGATCTGTGTGCAGCTATTTTTATGCTTGCCCTGATTTGTTCCACACAGCTTACAGCACTGAACCATTGAGAAATAGGAAGATCCCTTTACTATGTGGGGCTCTGGAGTAGGGGGCTTGGCTGAGATTATGCAGCCAGGAGGAAGCAGAGCTGGGAGCTGAAACAGCTCTTCTGTGAGTACCTCAGGATCACTCTCTCTTCCATCCTATACTCCTGCAGATACCTTGCCTAAACAGTTACCAGGCTAGGAAAGCAGAGGAAGGTGATGAGAAGACATGGAATTTGAAGGTGCCCTCAGAGCCTCTCCCAGCCCTAGGATACTTCTGGCGGCTGCTTATCAACCCCTTATTTTTGGTTCTTGTTCTTTCCTATCAGTAGCCTACCCTTTCTCACCTCTATTGGGATTTCTGACTCAACTTTTTGGGTCATTGTGATTTCAGTCCCAAGTTTTGGAAATTATTATATGACAACAATGGAGAAGGACATTTAAAGACTTAGAAGAAAACGCACCACAGTTTGCAATAGATTAACTCATTTCTCAAGGTACTTAAAAAATGAGGAGCTAGGGTTTTAAACTCAGGGCTTTGTACTTGAAAAGCAGATACTGTATTATTTGAGCCAATTTTGCTTTAGTTATATTATTCTTTTCCTGCATTTATGTCCAGGTCAGCTCAGACTGTAATCTGATTTATACTTCCTGGGTAGGTGGGGTGATAGGCATGTGCATCATGCCTTTTATTGGTTGAGGTTCTCATTTGCTCATGGTGGTCTTGAATTCTGTTCCTTTCAACTTCTACCTCCTGAGTAGTGAGGTTCACAAACATGAGCTACTGTACCCAGCTGCAAGCCACTTTTTAAGTTCATCTTTTCTAATTTCTAATTACTATTACTGCTATTTAATGTCAGCACTGGGACTTGAACTCAGGGTGTCAAATTCTCACTTGACTTTTTTTTTTGTTCCTGGCTGGTGATCTGCCTCTTGAACCACAGCTCCAGTTCCTGCACTCATAATTTTTTTTAATGAGTTACAAGCACAGATCAATGTGTATTATTATCCACGTAACATTATAGCCTAAGTGCTTTGATTTGTGCCACATAGTCTCCAGGATGATGATTTGAGATAAATTCTTGTATCTTATTGGACAAACCACCACTTTTCTGATGCATGACATTTAGTTTTTTTCCCCTGCAAGTTCAAAACAGTCATTATTATCTTTTGAATGAAAGCCACTAGCTATTTGGGTCCAAAGGGTGAACACATGGTTTTGTTGGCTGACACAAACGCACTTAAGTATGCTTTCACTCCAGGCCTCTGCTTTGCAGAGTGTGGGCATAGGCTATTGTTGGTCCCTGAGCACTTTACTACAGGGTCTCTGAAGTACAGAATTCAAGAGGAATCACTTAGGAACAACATAACCAATGTCCTCTATAATAGCAGAGCAATTTTCTACTTACTGAATCTGAAAATAGGGCTTGTATTTTGGATGGCTTTGGTCTTTAAATCTCCTTTAAAGGGCCATTTATTCAATTTTATTCTACAAAACTCTTGTCTATCACGGCTCAGAAATGATAAAACAGAACAAAAGATATTTTTAGATAGTTTCTCTGCTGGTCTAGAAGTCAATATTCTATTTTAGTAGATGCTCAACACAAATGTTGATGGGAAGCAGAAAATCCCTTTTTCCCAGGAGGACAATGTAAGCATGGCTTATGTCTCCTCCACCTGTGTCCAGCTACGCTCTCAAGGTAACCAGTTATCTCCCCACTTTGCCCCAGATCTTTCAGACACACCCCCAAACAAACAGATGGATGGTCGAATTTCTTAGCAGAGATCAACGAACGATTTGGAGAAGAAACTCTACAGGAGTTTCCAGCAACTAGATGCTGAGAGATGATTGCAGTCCCATCTCTCAGTGGCATGAGATAAGTGATAAATGATCAAGTTGGGGAAGTTTGTCTGCAACACATAGGTGTGAAGTTTCAAACAGATGTTACTGGCAGGCAAACTAAACAAATACTCCCCTCCCAGGATTCTGGGCAGCCCAGCCCAGCACAGGTGCATGTATATATAGGGACTGAGCCAGGCCTCTTCCAAAGGAGTTATAGCTCCTTCCCTCCTTGATCTCCGCCTCCATCCAGCTGGGCCTTTGCTTTCACTTGTGCTTGCGCCTCTGGTTGCTCCAGCAACCATGAGTCGCCAATTTAGTTCTCAGTCTGCCTTTAGCTCAAGGAGCAGACGGGCCTATAGCACCAGGTCTTCCTCGGGCTTTGGTGGTGGGAGTCGGGCTGTAGCATCTCTGGGTCAGGCCCGAGGGAGGTGTGGCGGTGGTGGTTATGGGGGCTATGGGTCGGGGTTTGGTTCTAGGAGCCTCTACAATCTGGGTGGCAGTAAAAGCATCTCCATGAACCTACTGGGGAGAAGCTCTAGTGGCTTCTGCCAGGGTAGGGGAGTAGGAGGAGGATTTGGAGGGGGCAGGGGCTTTGGAGGTGGTGGCTTTGGAGGTGGTGGCTTTGGAAGTGGTGGCCTTGGGGGGGCTGGTGGCTTTGGAGGTGGTGGTTTTGGAAGTGGCAGATTTGGAGGTGGTGGAGGGTTTGGAGGTGCTGGATTTGGAGCTAGCAATATGGGGTTTGGGGGCTTTGGTCCTGCTTATCCTCCAGGGGGCATCCATGAGGTGACCATTAACCAGAGCCTCCTAGAGCCACTTCACCTGCAAGTGGACCCTGAAATTCAGAGAGTCAAGACTCAGGAGCGGGAACAGATTAAGATTCTCAACAACAAATTTGCCTCCTTCATTGACAAGGTGAGTGAGAACATTAGGTCCAGGCAGGGTCTTGGCTAGGAACTCTGTAACCTCTATACCACACTGTGCTATTTCACTTGGAGGACTGATGACAGTGACATATATAAGGAGGTTTTCTTCCTATTTTGCAGGAGAGTAGGTGATCGGTGTGAAGATATGCAATAGATCCTCAGTCTCATGCATCATTATTCACTTTCTATCTACCCATGCATCTGTGCACCAATATATCCATCCACCCAGCCACATTTATTCACTTTTCCATCTGTCTTTATACATTCTCTTGCCTCCTTTTCTTTCTTTCTTTCTTTCTTTCTTTCTTTCTTTCTTTCTTTCTTTCTTTCTTTCTTTCTTTCTTCCTTCCTTCCTTCCTTCCTTCCTTTCTTTCTTTCTTCCTTCCTTCCTTCCTTCCTTCCTTCCTTCCTTCCTTTCTTTCTTTTTTTATCAGTCATGGGGCTTGAACTCTGGGCCTGGGCGCTGTCCCTCAGCTCTTCAGCTCAAGGCAAGTGCTCTACCACTTGAGCCACAGTGCCACTTCCTGTTTTCTGGTATTTATTGGGGATAAGAGACTCATGGACTTTCCTGCCTAGGCTGGCTTTGAACCATGATCCTCAGATCTCAGCCTCCTGAGTAGCTAGGATTACAGGCGTGAGCCACCAGTACCTGGCCCCTCTTGCCTTCTATCATCTATCATCTCTCCACCCAGCCACACATACCCATCCCTTCTTTCTTACTTTCTTTCCTCTATCTGTCCCAAACCCACACAAACCTACATATCCATCCATTCATCCATCCATCCATCTGTACCTTTCCTTTCCTTTCACCCATCCACTTACACTTTTCCTACACACACAATCCTCCATTCATTCATCCATTCACCAATCTACATACTTACCCATACACCACACTGCTCACCCATCTGCCCACCAATTCAGCCCACAAATGTTTACTAAGAATCTAGTATATACCACTGTGACAACTGCTATAGAGGTGACTATGACATAACTATACCCTCAGGAACCCAGTATTTGAAGGGGAGAGAATGATACCAGTGCATGGAAAAAGTACGTTAATAGCCATTGTATGGACTATGGACTGCCATTACTCAAAGGAAAATGCCATAAATTTATTTACCCTTGCTGCTAGATTCTTGGAGAGTTTTATTCAGGCCCCTCAGGTCTGATCTGAGTCTTAAAGATAGAGGAAGACTAAAACAGATTTCCAGGGCAGAGATTCCTAAGCAGCAGGCATAAAAGCATGATGCCTTTAGGGAATTTCAAATAGTTAAAATTCCTGGAGAATGTCAGTACAGAGGAAGAGGGGAAATGGCTATAAAGATATAAAGCTGGGGCAGGAACAGCAGGCTGGGCCTAGGAGAATGCTCTGGAGAGTGAGGCTCCCATGTACAAAGTGGCATTTTGTCTGAGCTCTTGTGGTATGGAGATGTGGGAAGATGTCAAGGTATAGGATGTTTGGTTTCCTTTCTTTCCCTTAGTGTGTTCCCTCTGATGACTATGAGGAGAGATTATTCAGCCAGGTGGCCTCTGGCATGGAAGGGAGAAGGCTTCCATTACAGTGATTTCTGACTGGCTTCTAAGCTAGTCTTCTTGCCTTACCTCTTAACCCAGCACAGCCCATCCTATGCACTCCAGCATAGTCATCCTTTGAAAGCATATGCTTCTCCATCACATCCTTCCCTGGTTTCAGTCTCGTGTGAAATAAATCCAGAATCCTATAAAGCCTGACATGATGGGGCCTTCCAACCATATCTGCTGCTACCAGTTACTTTCTTTTGGTCCCCACAGTGTCACAGAGTGGAAGTGAGCATAGGACTGGCCAGGAGTGGCAGCACAGGGTAAAATAATTTCTCCCAGGGTGTTGTCAGCTGTGCCGACAAGCCTGTGAGAGCTGCTTGCCTGATAATTTGCTTTGATAAAACTAGGGAAAATGAGCCATAAGAAACAGGGCTCTCTGCAAACGTTTGACAAGGGCTGGCCTCTTCCATGGGCAGTCTCAGAGCTGGGGAATTCTGGGTACTTTCCTCAGTGCTACTTTCAAAGGCATTGTCTGTAGTGGCTCACACCTGTAATCCTATCTACTCAGGAGGTTGAGATCTAAGGATTGTGGTTCGAAGCCAGCCTGGCAGGAACGTCCATGAGACTCTTATTTCCAATTAACTAACAAAAAAGCCAGAAGTGGAACCGTGGCTCAAGGTGTAGAACAAACAAAGCTCAGGGACAGCTCCTAGGCTCTAAATTTAAGCCCTAGGACCTGTGCGTACCTGTGCCAATCTTGGTGCTTGATCTCAGGGTCTGGGTACTGTCCCTGAGCTCTTTTGCTCAAGGTTCACTCTACCACTTGAGCCACAGCACCGCTTCCAGCTTCTTTGGTGCTTAATTGGAGATGAGAGTCTCACAGACTTTTTCTGTCCTGGCTGGTTTCTAATAGCGATCCTCAGATCATAGCCTCCGGAGATGCTAGGATGACAGGTTTGAGCCGCTGGTGCCTGACCAGCAATCAGTTTTGATATTCCAAGCCCAGTTTCCTCCAGTCCTCAATCACGTCACACATGCCAACCAGAAAGAGAAAGGAGCCTTGTGTCTTCAGGGGTTCAGAGGTTTCCTCACCACTCTGTGCTTATTTGTCATGGATAAATGAAGCGTGGGGGTGAGCATAGTTAGGATGTAAAGTGCTGTATGGGAACAAAAGAGGTATTAAGGCTAGGTAATGCACTTTCAAATCCAGATCAAGTTTAATATTCCTTTTAGGCAAGCTGACCTTAGAGCCAGAGGTCAGAAACTATCAGAAACTATCTCCTGTATGAGGGTCCTGGTCCCAGAGAAGGGGCAGCTCTGTGATCCCTGGAGGAGCCATCCTGATTCTTTGAGATCCAGGTGTGCTGTAGGGTTGCTGATGCACCCCCTCCCCTCCGTGGGGGAGCTGGGCTGGCCACAGCATGAGATGGACTGGGATCCTTGTTCTTAGGTTCGATTCTTGGAGCAGCAGAATCAGGTACTGCAGACAAAATGGGAGCTGCTGCAGCAAGTGAACACCTCAATGCGGACCAGCAGCCTGGAGCCCCTCCTGGAGAGCTACATCAGCGAGCTGCGGAGGCAGGTGGATACTCTCAATGCTGAGCAGATGCGCCAAAACTCGGAGATCAGGAGCATGCAGGACGTCGTGGAAGACTATAAGAACAAGTAAGGCTACAGGCGGGGCAAAGGGCTAGAGGAGACCTGTGGCTGGGAACTGACTCCCAGAGACAAGGAATTCTGTGTCAGTGTTGAGGTGTGAGAGGTGGGACTGGAGCCGTGGTGGATCTGTACTGCATACATGTGATGGGGGGAGGGGGCGCACCAGTTTGCATGAGATCTGAGGATTGCTGTTCAAAGCCAGTCCCCCCCCCCCAGTTAAATTTGTGAGACTCTTATCTCTAATTAACTAGCAAAAAATAAAAGCCAGAAATGGAGGTGTGGCTCAGGTAGTAGAGAGTCAGCCTTGAGTGAAAAAGCTCAAAGACAGTGCCTAGGCCCTGAGTTCAAGCCCCAGTATCAGCATACACACACACACACACACACACACACACACACACACACACACACACACACAATTATATTGGGTGGGGAAGGACAGGATGGCTTCATGGATGTTGGAGACAAATAAGCCCTGCCTAAGGGCTCAACTCTTTTAAGTTTTTAATTCTCACATCAGTAAAGAGGGGATAGCAAGTCCTGTCCTTGTTGATTATTGTGATGAAGAGATATATGGTTCTAAAACTTTGGCACGCATCAGTTTGATGAAATTAGGTTGCTGAGCCCCATCCCAGGGTCTCTGATTCAGTAGGTCTGGGATAAGGCCAGAATGACTGCATTTTAACATGTTTCCTAGGGATGTTGATGATGTTGGTGGATTGGGGAACTGCACTTTGAGTACCACTGCTTTAGATAAAATTATGCTTAGTGGGCTGGGAAAGTGGCTCAGTGGTAGAGCGCTTGCCTTGCATGCATGAGGCCCTGGGTTCGATTCCTCAGCACCACTTAAGCAAAAAGAAAAAAGCCAGAAGTGGCGCTGTGGCTCAAGTGGTAGAGTGCTAGCCTTGAGCTGAAGAGCTGAGGGACAGCGCCCAGGCCCAAAGTTCAAGCCCCATGACCAACAAAAAAAAAAAAAACAAAAAGCCAGAAGTGGCGCTGTGGCTCAAGTGGTAGAGCGCTAGCCTTGAGCTGAAGAGCTGAGGGACAGCGCCCAGGCCCAGAGTTCAGGCCCCATGACCGGACCCCCCCCAAAAAACCCCACAAAATTATGCTTAGTAAGTTCCCAGTGCTTTACCTGAATGCACTAAGCACTCAATACTGGACCCAGTTACTACTACTATAGGCAAGGGTGACCTCCCTCCCTTCCTCCCTCCTTCTCTCCCTCCTTTCTTCTTTCCTCCCTTATGAATGCAGGTGCTTCTCTTAACAATGTCTTGACATGCTTACTGTGTTGGGCCACTGAAGAGTCAAAGTATGGGTCATCAAGGGAAAAGTAAAACTCATATTAGAGATGCCAAAGGGCATGACTATAGGTGAAATATTTTTTCTTAAAATATTAGTAAAATCTGGATGCCAATGGCTAAAGCCTAAAATCCTAGTCACTCAGGCGGTAGTGATGAGGAGACCCACAATTCTAGGCCATCCTCCCTCCCCCCCACCCCGGGGCAGAAATGTTCTTGAGAACCCACTTCAACAGTAAAAAGCTGGGCATGGTTGTTTTTTTTTGTCGGTCATGGGGCTTGAACTCTGGGCTTGGGCACTATCCCTGCCGCTCTTCAGCTCAAGGCGAGTGCTCTACCGCTTGAGCCACAGCACCACTTCCAGGGAATGGTTGTATACTGCCTGTCACCCTACAGCAGATAACACAAACGTGAGGATCATAAGCCAAAAGCAAGATCCTATTTCAAAAATAACAAGAGCAAAGAGAGCTGGAGGTGTGGCTTAAGTGGTAGAGTGCCTGCTCGACAAATGTAAAGCCTTGAGTTCAAACCCCAATACTGCCAAAAAATTAACAAAAGTGATTGTTGGTGGGCACCAATGGCTTACTCGTGTAATCTTAGCTACTCAGGAGGCTAAGATTTGATGAAGATCACAGTTTAAAACCAGCCTGGGTAGAAAAGTCTATGAGACTCTTGTTTTCAATTAACCAGCAAAAAACAAGAATGGAGTTCATGAGGTAGAGCACCAGCCTTGAATGAATAAGCTATCTATCTATCTATCTATCTATCTATCTATCTATCTATCTATCTATCTATCTGTCAATATAGATCTATCTATGTATGTATGTATATATATATATAAATATGTGTATATTAAGTCGCTACTTCATGTTCTTAAGGTAAAAAAAAAAGATAGATCCTGCCACATTTACAAAGGTAGCACATCAGGATGAAAATGGGATTCTGGGACATTCTTTGTGGCCCTGGGTTTTCCATGTGGCTTCTCTATCCTCTTCGTTGATTTGGAGAGCTAGAAGTTGTCACTGGTATCATCAGGCCGTGGTGTTATGAGCAGGACTGAGTCTAAGACAGTGGGGGTTTGGGGGAAATCTGAGCTTTCTGTTGGGCAAAGAAGCCTCAGGGAACCAAGGACAGCCCAACAGCCTGTCCCTACTTCTTGCCTCCCACACAGGTATGAGGAAGAAATCAACAAGAGGACCAACTCTGAGAATGACTTTGTTGTTCTAAAGAAGGTGAGGGAAATGGGAGGGGGACTGTGGCTGTAGGAGACTGGGTGGAGACTGGAGCACCTCGTGGTGTGTTCGGTGACATGGGCAAGGTGCCTCTGGGGCCAGCGTGGTGCGTGTTGCCTAGACATGGGGTTCTTCCACTGAAGAAGTGTGAGACTCACCTTCATGGCTGTCTGTGAGAATCCTCCAGTCCTGCCTCTCCAGGCTTCTGAAAGAGAAATGAAACAAGTGACAGTGCTTGAGTTTGGCTATGGTAGCCTTGCAATACAGGGAGGGAGTAGGGGTGCTGGCCGTGGCTGGCTGAGCTATGGAGGTTGGTGTCCTTTCTCAAAGCCAGTTTTCAGGACCCAGATTTAAATGAGGTGATCACATTTCAGGCCAGGAAGTGAAGCCAGAGAAGTGGTGCCCCTTGTCTGGGTCACCCAGTGAGTGGTGTGTCTGGGCGCTAAAGTCAAACCATCTTTGCTTGTTGTCTAGGATGTGGATGCTGCTTATATGGGCAAAGCTGACCTGCAATCCAAAGTGGATACCCTGTATGGGGAGATCAATTTTCTGAAATTCTTTTATGAAACGGTGAGTTCAGCTGTTAAGAGAAGCTCCTTCCTTTTCTCCCATCTTGGGCTGGAGGAGGAGAGGACTGAAGCCCAACATAGTGTACCAAAGGCTCATCTCTCCTGCTACCCCAACTGTGAGGGCCTGGAGTCAGTTGACCTCCCAACCCCAATCCCTCAGGAAATTCCTGGTGGGAGTTTCCCCTGTTCTGTGTCTCCCAGTCTGTCTGGGACATGAAATGAACACCAGGACATATCAGGACAAAACCAAGCAGAAATCTTCATGCATTCCAGGCTGTAGGAGATGGGAATAGGGAATCTTAGAGGAGATGAAGTACTCTCCTACACCCGCCCTCCTATCTGCTGTGTCTAACTTGATGACCCACACTATTGGCTGGGTGCTTGTTAGAAGCTCAATTTATGGGGATTTCCATTTTGTATACCAAACAGGAAGTGAGAGATTAAATTACCCACTTGGTGGCTACTCAGCTTGTCAGTGGCTCTACAACCAGACTCTTCCCCACTGTCTCTGGGAACTCATGTACCTTCAAGGAGCTAGTGTGCCTGTTGGAGGGCCCAGCTCAAAATGGAAGCCAAGAGAAAGAGCAGGATAGAGGGTACAGGAGAGGTATGACAGGGAGGTGGCCTTACAGGGGCCTTGGGCTCAGGCACCTTCCTGGTTCCTGGAGGCTGAGCCTGGGCTCCATTACCTTGAGATAAAGGAGACTCTCCCCATCACCTCTCGGCATACAATTCAAAGAACTCTCCCTCCAAGATCCCCAATTGCAAGACTCCCTCCTGGTGCAGGCTCTGGCCTTACCAGAGAAATTTGATGGAGCCAGTGGAGGGATACTGAGACTCTAGGAGGAGAGTAGAACAATTCTACTAAGTCCTCCATGACCTGCAGGAGCTGTCCCAGATGCAGACCCACATCAGTGACACCAATGTCATCCTGTCCATGGACAATAACCGCTCCCTGGACCTGGACAGCATCATTGATGCCGTGCGGGTTGAGTATGAGATGATCGCACAGAGAAGCAAGGATGAAGCAGAGGCCTTATACCAGACCAAGGTGAGCTCTGCCCAGCAGACCTTGAACCCTCAAATAAACAGATACTTCACAGAACGTCCTACTGTCTGCTAAAGCATCCCTGGGCATGTTGATGGTAGAAACTTAATCACAGAGATTATCCATAACTTATCATCACGTGAATATGCTCAGATAGTTCCTTCCAGTTCTCTGTTGCAGATAGTTCTGGAGAACTCCTATGTAGGTACCAGACACCATACAAACTTTTTCCCCTGCTTGGTGCTTCTATTGAGGTTTGAACTCAGAATCTCATGCTGTTGCTTGGCCTTTCTTTTTGCATGAGACCGACACCTTGCCACATGAATCATACCTCCTCTTCCAGCATTTTTCCTGGTTAATTGGAGATGAGACTCAAAGAATTTTTTCTGCCAAGGTTGGCTTTGAACCTTGATCCTCAGATCTTAGCCTCCTGAGCAGCTAGGATTACAGGTGTCTGGCTTTACATAAATGCTTTATGGAAATATTTAGCAGAGTATGAGATTGTGTAATTTACCTATGTCCTGTAACTAGCAAGCAGCACCTAATTAAACCTAGTTAGGTTTACTCTATGTGCTTAACCACTAAATGTTTTTATTTTTATTTTCTCATCATGGTACTTCTTAAAACATAATTTTGAATTTTTCTTTCTGTGACATTAAATATCCCACAATTTTTTTTTTTGGTTGGTCATGGGCTTGAACTCTGGGCCTGGGCCCTGTCCCTGGGCTCTTCAGCTCAAGGCTAGCGCTCTGCCACTTGAGCCACAGTACCACTTCTGGTTTTCTGGTGGTTAATTAGAGATAATAGTCTCACGGACTTTCCTGCCTGGACTGGCTTTGAACCGAGATCCTCAGATCTCAGCCTCCTGAATAGCTAGGATTATAGGCATGAGCCACCGATACCCGGCCCTACAACATTTAAAAAAAATTTATTGTTTTATTGTAAGGATGCTGTATAAAGGGGTTACAATTACATGAGTAAGGTACATTTCTTGTTGAAAATTGTTACCTGCTCCTTTGTTTTCTCCCACTATCCCTTCCTCCCCCACTCCCCCTGCTCCCAAAGTGGTAAAGTTCATTTCCAACATAGTCTTGTGAATATCATGGTTGCAATGGGTCAGCCTTGTGCTTCTTTCAGTATTTTTGTTATTTCCCTTCCCTTCCCCAAATCAGATAAATGTATATCCATGATGAAGGGTACAAGAACCAAGGACAGAGATTGCCAAGGATAAACCAATGGGAAAATAAAAATGAAATAAAATAAGAAGAAAGAACTAGATATAGTACATTGGGGACAACAAAGTCGAAAACTGAAAAAAAAAAAAGATCTGTTGTTTCTACCCACAACATTTTTTTAACAGCATGCTATTCCATTATAAGACCAAACCTTCACCTACTAGATGAATGTATGTGTAGCTTTTTCTTTGCTTATTTATCATAAATTGGCCTAGGCATTTTTGGATGGTGAAGATTCTGTAGTTGAAGAGACAAAGGCTGGCAGCCAGGCATTAAATTCTGACTGGTACTTGGTGATCTGCTTTGCAATTTACCCTTGACCAACTCTAATCACTCTGGCTAGAAGGCAGGTGCTCTGGGGTGCAATGGGTGTTGGCATCAGACTGAGGAGGTACTCAACAATAAAAATATCAAATTGAACACATCCTCTCCAGTCAACTCTCCCCACACCTACCATACCCAATGGGTAGAGTTCTGATGTATGCGGGGCGGGGGGGGCAGGAGAAAAGAGAAGAGAGAGGGAATAGGGAAAAGGGAAGAGAGGAGGGAGATGGGGAGAGGGAAAAAGAGGAGAAAGGGAGAAGGGGAGGGAGACAGGTAGGAAGGGAGAGAAGAAAAGGTGGAGGAAAAGAGGAGGAAGAAAGAGAAAGGGGGGGGGACAGACAGAGATAGACAGTGATTGAGGAAAGTATGTGGAACATATTGAGGACCTCTGAAGACAGGAAGTCCTGCCTGCTAGTAGAATCACCTGAAAAAGGTAAGAAGGACTATAATAGTATGGAAAAAGCAAAAGGCCCCAGTATGGCTAAGGAAGGACTAGTATGAAGGCTTGGGTATGTAAGAAAAGAAGTAATAGGGCTCAAAAAGCAGGTTGATTTGGCTGAGGTATGATCCTGCCCAGATTTGGGGGTGGGGGGGATGAGGGAGGATTGGCTTAGAGGTGTGTGTTTGCAGCTCAGGTGAGAGGGGCTTTGTATGGGTATGACTCTGTGTGTGTGTGTGTGTGTGTGTGTGTGTGTGTGTGTGTGTAACCACAGATCTGAGTGGGCTTCTTCTGGAACTTCCCAGGGGAGAGCAATGCAGCTCATTCCTCTCCCAGAGTTGCTCACCTGGTCAGTACCAGGTGCTGACCAGGATGCTACCTTTGACCCTTAGTACCAGGAGCTCCAAATCACAGCAGGTAGACATGGAGATGACCTGAAGAACACCAAGATGGAGATTTCTGAGCTCAACCGCACCATTCAGAGGCTGCAGGCAGAGATCGGCAACGTCAAAAAGCAGGTGGGATGGGTACTCTGGGTCTGTTGGCTAGACAAGCTGCCTCCCATAATGCCTTGCTGAAAACTCAACACCGTTGTGGTTCTCCAAACCCTCTCTGATACAGATTGAACAGATGCACTCAGCCATTGGGGAGGCAGAAGATAGGGGAGAGCGGGCCCTCCAGGATGCAAAGCAGAAGCTGCAGGGCATGGATGAGGCCCTCCAGCAGTCCAAGGAGGACCTGGCCCGGCTGCTGAGAGACTACCAAGCCATGCTGGGAGCCAAGCTGTCCCTGGACGTGGAGATTGCCACCTACCGCAAGCTCCTGGAGTGTGAGGAGAGCAGGTGGGTGTGGCAGCCATGATTCTTGGCAAATCCAGATGCACTGTTTGGAGAGAAGAGAAGCGTTCTAATTTTCTGGGAAGATTGGTACTCCAGGTGGAGCAGAAGTGTTTGAGTTAGAAGCAGAAGATGTAGGATTTGGGAGCATGTGGGATGTGTGTGTGTGTAAAGCCATGTGTCATCCATTCCTCATCCTCCAAGTACCACGTCTCCATACCTGAACCCAAGTCACTGTAGCCAGCTGTGACTCCAGTGCTAAAAGGTTTCATAAGAGTGCTCATGGCTTCTTGTCCTCTGAGGTTGGAGGTGGCTTTCCCTTTCACACCCACATCTTCATATTGTCTCCAGGCTGCTGCTTCTGGCTAGTGTCTTCAGGCTTCTTAGGCCTGGCTGATGTTTGCATTTTCATTTTCAGGATGTCTGGACAGCTGCAGGACCATGTGAGCATATGTAAGTACCAGCAGAGTCCAGAGATAGAGACTAGTTGGTGTTGAGCAAGAGAACAGGCTGAGGGGACAGTTGCCAGGAGACCAGCGGGAACTGGTGTCTGACATTTTAGTTTTCAGTTCTCTATCCAAACAACAGCTTATCATTGCAAATCCTGGAAGAATTTGTTAGAATCAATGATGATGATTTTAGATCTGCTTATCTTAATTTCTAATGGTATACAATAAACAGTGGCTACAATGTTTAGGTTATCTATTCAGTAAACAATGAATAGACTCTTCAGAGAGTGCCACCACCATTTTTTTAAACCAGCTTGTTAGCTAGGTGCAGGACATGAACATTCATGAGACTCTTATCTCCAATTAATCATCCTCCCTCACAAAGAAATCTGGAAGTGGAACTATGGCTCAAATGGTAGAGCACCATCCTTAAGAGCTAAAGGACAGCACCCAGGCTCTGAGTTTAAGCCTCAGTACAAGAGAGAACTACCTTCTCCACTCTATTTACATTAGTTATACATGGAAGAATTTCACTGTTACATTTCTACAATATAGTCCCACCAATCTCACCCTCTTTATTATTCTTCCTTTCTCCTTCCCACTATATATGTATATGTGTGTATGTATGTATGTATATATGTGTGTGTGTGTGTATATATATATATATATACACATATATATTTGTGTGTGTGGTGGTACTGGCGTTTGAACTTGCGGCTTGCAAGGCAAGCACTCTACCACTTGGGCTACTGCCTTCAGTTTCCTTTTTCAGAGAGGGTCTTAAATTCACCCCCCCTCGAACCCCCTCAGGGGTGAGGGACTAAGATCAAGATCTTATTTACCTCTCAAGTGGCTGGGATTACAGGCCTGAGCCACTGAAGCAAGCCTGACTCAGGATGCTAATTTTCAAGTGGGAATAGGGGTAACTTCGTGTTTGTATATGTGGGCAAGCTGTTGTCACCAGGGATCAAGGATGTAGGGGGCTGCAAGGAGAGGGGTGGGTGCAGCTGAGACCCCCTACCCATGGATCTGACCCGTCTGCCCTTTCCCCTTCACTTCCAACCCCAGCGGTGCATAGCACCCAAACTACCTACAGTGGCAGCAGCAGCAGCGGCGGCGGCGGCGGAAGTTACGGAGGCGGGGCTTCCCGAGGGGGCGGTGGCGGCGGCGGAAGT
>NW_012267371.1:568269-588810 GCF_000151885.1 Dipodomys ordii | reverse complement strand
TTTTCTTTTTGCTTATGTGGTGCTGAGGAATCGAACCCAGGGCCTCATGCATGCAAGGCAAGCGCTCTACCACTGAGCTACCTTCCCAGCCCCAGTTTTGAGATCTTTTATTGCCTTGGCTGGCCTTGAATTTTAGAAATCCTCTTGCCTTTACCTCCTGAGTAGCTGGTGTTACAGTTGTACACCATCATGCCTTTCTGCAATACACCATCTTGGAGAGCATCAAGGACATAATCTTAAAAGTGATCCATCATTTAAGAATTAGGTACACATTTGTTCAGTGGGCATTTATTAAGCTCCTACAGTGTGGCAGGCAGAGGCTTAGGCCCTGGAAATGAAATGATGAGGAACATGTTGAATCTTGAAAGTGCCCATAATTCAAATAATATTGGGTGGGGGTGGGAAAGAAATGTTGAGGGGGAGGAAAAGCTAGAGTGTGTTCCTGTGGGCCATATAGCCTGAGGGTGAAACAAGACCTGAGTGCATAGGCAGACCCACTGGAAGAGAACCATTGGGCCCACAGCTGTTGGGAAAGGGAAGTTTGATCCCAGTGGGCTTCTGGAGGACAGGAAGGTGGCACAGAGCTAGGGAAGAGACTAGGAGCAGGTGTGGCAGGGACATCATGGAGGGTCCTTAGGAGAGATGACTAGTCTGCCCAGAGACTCAAAGGTAGACAGTGAATATGTTTGAGCCAGTAGGGAGCAGCAGGGAGAAACAGCTGGGAGGTAAGAGGCTGAGACCTGTTAACTGGGTGGGGGTAAAGGGCAGAGGACACATTTTTAACTGACGCCTTAACAGAAGATAGAATGCAGAAATTTAGAAAGAAATGGAGCCAGTTAAGCCATCACCTTAGCCCATTTGTATTTCTGAGTCTGTACAAAAAGTCACATAAAAGTTGTGACTTGCCTTCTTATTCCCTAAAGAAGCATAGATGTAATTTGGATTTGGGATTCACTCAAATATGGTTGCAACCATATTGATAAGACATTATGTTCCCAGGCACACCCAACCTACTTGCTGAGAAATTTCTTCCTATTGCAACCTGTCTTGGCCACAGGTCTGTTAAAAGCAGGCTGGGAAAGGGAAAGATATGCAGAAGCTGACCCAGGGGAAAAGGAAAGAGGAAGGTCAGATGTAGTGTCTTATACTTAAAGTAGAAAATCACAAGCACAAGACTAGGCAGGGCAGATGTGGTTAGATAGCAGTAGGCATAAAAGTGATTGACAGTATTCTGCTGTTGGTGAGAACATATGAATCTGTAGGGCGTGGTAACTTCTGGAGACAAGCATGGGAACCAGGAAGGAGAGCACCAGGAAGAGATTTCTTTCAGACCCTTCTATAGTCATCTGACCACTCTGGGGGCTCTGAATTACTGTCAAGGATTCACAGGGGTTTATTCAGTGATAGGAACCAGCACAGTAATGATAGAGTACCAGAAGTCTAGCTACATTGAGTGGTTGGTGGGCTTGGAGAGCAGTCTTTGGGAAAGATATGACAGCTACCTGCAAATATTAGAAGGGTCTCCATAAGAAGGGTGGAGGAAGAGGAGGAAGGGGATGGTGATGATATAATGATGATGATGAGGAGGAGGAGGAGGAAGAGGAGGCTGATCTCAGTGGATGACCCACATGGGCAGGTGGGAACTCCAGCAGATTTGGCTTCATGTAAGGTGCACCTTTCCATTGATCTTGAGATGGAAGAGGCTACATGGGGAGTTATAAAGTTAACTATTTGGCAGGAGGTGGAAGGAGAAGGTGGAAGATGGTGGGGATATGTGTATGGTGGCATTTCACATCTTATTGCCCTAAGATTTCATGTGGTAGAGGCTGAGAGGGGGATTAAAGGGATTTTTCTTTCTATATTCAATGGGAAAAATAAGACCAGATACTATGGAAGGAGGAAGTCATGGAGAGAGAGAGGGCAAGGGCCTAGTTAGGATTATACAAATGAACCCCAGTTTTCTAGCACTGTCAGACTGATTACAATCTGTGGATCAATTTCTAGCACTGCGGATTGGGAACAGATATGGATAGTTGACTCCTGGGATGGTGCTTGTGTTGCTCTAAGATACTCTGACTTCAGATGCTAGTGGCTCACTCCTGTAATCCTGGCTACTCAGGAAGCTGACATCTGAGGATCACAGTTCGAAGCCAGCCTGGGCAGAAAAGTCCATAAAACTCTTATCTCCAGTAAACTACTCAGAAAAAGTGGCA
The DNA here is from genome assembly GCF_000151885.1 of Dipodomys ordii. Lineage (NCBI taxonomy): Eukaryota > Metazoa > Chordata > Mammalia > Rodentia > Heteromyidae > Dipodomys > Dipodomys ordii. The sequence goes on along the minus strand of NW_012267371.1, from coordinate 586,597 downwards.
CTGTGGCTCAAGTGGTAGAGCACTAGCCTTAAACAAAAGAAACTCAGAGACAGTTACCAGGCCCTGAGTTCAAGCCCCAGGACCATCAAACAAACAAGCAAACAACAACTACATAAACTAAAACAAAAAGGGACTCTGACTTGGCTCTGGCCCTGCAAGAGTAGGGCCACCCAGACGTCAAGATTAACCATTTCCATCCTTTCCCTAGGCAGGAATCAGGATCATCATAGTCTTTTCAGAAGACTATATCATCTCATTCAGAGGGGATGGGAAGTGTGTGTGTGTGTGTGTGTGTGTGTGTGTGTATGAGAGAGAGAGATAGAGAGAGAGAGAGAAAGAGAGAAAGACAGACATACAGAGAAAGAGACAGAGATAGAGTGATAGAATGAGAGAGTGAGATGGATACAAATCCTGGGAATATTAAAAGAGAGATGACCCAGGTGGGAAAATGGAAAATAAAGGCAGGAGGAGAGGAGTCAGTCCAGAAAGGGCTCTTAAAGTCTAGATCAAAAGTCTTGGTTTAATATTCTGGGCAAAATGGAGTTCTCTAGCAGAAGAGAGCTCTCTAGGGACCTATGCCATGGGAACTGGCACTGAAAAATGCTAGAAGAAATTTCCTGATAGGGACAGAAAACACTTTCATCAGGAACAGATACCACTCACTTCCAGTTTGCCCTCAATAAAAACAGTAAGCAGCTCTATAATCCAGGTACAAAAATATTCCTCATAGATTAATCTCATTTTTCACTGTCACTGCTATAGGTCTGGGGAGACCACATGTGGGAGCTGTGTGCTTTTTTTCTGGGACAATGGAACAATGGAACAACCCCCCTTCCCACCACCACACACACTCATCCAGTCTTGACAGGGAGAGTAAAACTAGCCCATTCATTCATCCAATTGGGGACAGGTACCAGTGGGAAGGAGCCCAGATTTTGGGGCAGTGAAATCCCAGGGGAATTATGCCAGCTGCTCCTCCCTCTGAAAGGTGGTGGCAAGGGCGGGTCACACTGGAAATCTAAATTTAAATCCACCAGCTTCTCAGCTGCAGAGATTTTTATCTCAGGATGTAATGAAATGGAGGAGATTCATTGGCTCAAGAAAGTTCTCACTCAGTCTGACCTTAGATAAGATGTGCATTTCTGGGCTGGGAAAATTCCTTGTCTAAAGTAGAGTCTTGAGAATAAGGCCTCACCCTCAATTGGCCCAGCCTTTTGGCCCAGATTGTCTTCAACTTAAAAAGCCAGGTGCTCCAATAGTCCCTCTTCAAGTTCTGCGTAACTCCCACAGTTTTGTTGGACTTGCTGCCCTGGTTTTATCAGCTTTCCAATTGGTTCAGGAACATGGATGGATGTCTTCGAGTGGATCAAAGCTCTGTCATAGGGCTGGGCTGAAAATTTGGAATTGGTGGGAGATGCTCCAATGTGCAAATCATTTCTGAATGTCTCCTTCCCAAGCTTGGCAGGGCTTCTTGAGAAGGGAGCGGATGGGGGACTGTGGGTGTGCTGCTGGACTTCCATGCCGACCTCCGTGGGCTCAGCCTACCCTGAAGTACAGACATTCCATAGTGCCAGCCAGGGCTTCTTCCAGCTCCTTTACCTCCCTCCTGGATGGTGCACCCCGAGCTTCCCTACAACAGATTTACAGGCTTTACAGGTCCCAGAGCTTTCTCTTACAAGATCTCATTTCATGAATGTCAACTTAGCCTGTCCACTGTTTTCAGTGAGACAGAGGCTTGTTCTGAAGTTTTCTCTGATTATGATCCCAAGTTTTAGGTCTTTCCAATTGCCAGGGTAAGAGTGGATCCTTCCTCCACTGTTGATTACGACACCCTGTGGTTTCCTTGGAAAGTATAGTCCCTATTTTACAATGGAGAAAACTTAGAGAAAATCATGACCTGCCTGGAGTCACCCAGCTAGAAATGAGCACTGGGGAGAGAACACAGACTAAGACAAGCTGTGTTGCATCTCTCCTGCATCTTTGGCTTTCTCTCCCCTGGCCTCTGCTCTGCTCCTATGTGGCTGGTTCCTGGGTGAGCCCTCCTTTCTGTCTGTCTTCAATGGGGCTGCCCCTCACTCCCCACTTTTCTTTCCTGCATAAAAAGTCTTGGCCCCTCCTCTGCTGCCTGACAGCTTTCAACATCTCACCCCGCCTCCCCATTGTCTGTGACTCCCCTGCACTCCTCCCAGGCTTAGGCTTTCCCCACTCCCCTGAAATTCTCTTCTCCCACGTCCCTTCCCTGGTAGAGCCCCGCAGGGCTAGGTGGCTTGTCATTGCATGTTTCTCTTTAATTCTTTTCTCAGTCCCATCCCTCAAAAAACTCTCAAAACATCACCACGCCTGCCTCTGCCTATGCCCCACAGCTTGCCTGTGCAACCTCTCTGCCATCGGCTCTGGGGTGTGTGTGAGTCCTTGGGCAGGTGTTCTGGCAGTCTTGTCAGCCAGTACTGCTGGCCATACCCCACAAATGCTGGGGACCATAGATGTGTGGGACTAGTATGGCTTCCCAAAGACTTACTAAGCAATTGGGGAGGGTCATCAGCAAACACACATGCTCATACGGATGCATACTCATACACACACATTCCTATATGCATGTGCAAATGGCCAACTGATACATCAATGTGTACTTGGGCAAACGGCAACAGAGAATAGGAAAAGAAACCAATACAGCAGTGAGTGGAAGAAAAAGAAGAAGAGAGAAAGGTATTGGTTGTCAAGAGAGTCAAGGGACAGAAAATTAGATTTGGGACCAAATGCTGAAGATTTGAGATTGAGGGGATTCCAGAACTCCACTATGGGAAGAGCCAGTTGTTGCCTTAAAGTGAAAATGAGCTGGGAAAAGAGAGGAAAAGGGAAGTAAGAAAATGATGATCAGCAAAGTGTGGGAGGAAGGGTCATGGTGTGAAGCTGATGACGGGTGAGCCAAAAAGGTGTAGGTGATACTGGTGATAAGGCAGGCCAAGGCCATGAGGTGTGAACTCAGGGCTGGAGAAGCCTGGCTTGTCAGTTACCAGCTGGGTGATCTTGTATACAGAGTTTCACCTCCATGAACCTATGTTATCTTTTCTTTAAATGGTGACATTAACAGCCCGATAACTTTTCATATCATTTAAATGAGATATAGTACTTGCAGAAGTCAGTACCGCTTTCCCTTTTCACTTCTGTCTTTATTTTGTAAACGTGAGTATATAAATAAACCAGCAGTGGAGGTGTGTGTGTGTGTGTGTGTGTGTGTGTGTGTTAAATATCTCCACATACCTACTATGTTCCTGGGGGCATTGCAGGAAATGAATGAGCCCCATTGTAGTTCCTCCCTGGCTGGGTGGCACTGAAAGCCAGCCCTGGAAAGAGAAAAGGATTTGGATTCAAAAGTTGGAGGATTCCCAGGACTTGATTGTACATCTGGGACAAATATCTGTTTCTTGGAGCTGACATTCTATCTTTGCTTGGCAGGCTGGTGTGTCCTTAATGCTCCATGGATGGAAAATATTCAGTGAGTTTTTTGATACTAATTTATAGGGTCCTCCACTTGTCTGTCTTTGTATCTCTTCTCCAGTTTCAGGAAACAATCCATAAAAACCCCAGGCTCTAATCCCAGATGTGTATACTCCTAGCTGGAGAGTCTAGAGCTTCCCATAGTGTCTGCGAGCCTCCACTTTGTATAATGGGTTTACGTCTCTAGTTCTCAGCATGTGAAGATTGTGTGTGTGTGTGTGTGTGTGTGTGTGTGTGTGTGCAAGTGTGCGCATTCTGTGGGGAGAGATGTGCAGATGTAAATGGATGATGATTTTTTTCTAGATCCTGTGCTTCTCCCTTCCCATAGTAGCCCTTAGAAAATGTCTGCAGCTTTGTAAGTTGTCTACTAATTGCTTACCTATTGTCCCTTTTTCTTTCTGTCAGTCCTAGTGTAGAAGCGGGAATCATTGTAGAGACTGGTGGTTGGTAGGGATACACATGCACACAAGCTGCACACTTGTATGTGCACCCCTCCAAAATGCTAGAAGGAATCGATTGTGCAGAGTGATATGTCTCATAGGGAGTATGCTGAACTGAAAGAATTTTGATTGCCTGTCAGAAGATAATTAGGTAACACTCATTACCATGCCAGGACTATCCCAGTCCCCATTGTTCCCAAGTCCCAGATTACTCATTCCCTCAAGAGATAGTTGCTTTAGCAGTCTAAGGATGTCAATGCTAGAATGGAGTCCCAGTTCTATGGAGACAGGAGGGAACAGGGGGAGCAATGGAGAGGCAAGGGGGCATTTTCTGGAGGAGGGTAGGGTGAATGTGTGGGAAGAGAGGGATGAGGGTTAAGGGTGAGGATGGAGGAGGGGAGACTGACAGGGAACTACCTTGGAAGGGGACCAGATGGTCTTCACAGATCCTCTGTCTCCAGCAGGCCCCTTTCTCTTGTGTTGTTCAGTGAGGACTCTCCCTGTTATGCAAAGCCCCTCCCAGAGTCCCTTGGAACCTGCTGATGTTAGAGTAGGCTTTTCCCCATGGAGTCTTCCACTCTGTCTTTATATGTAAGTGTGGGGCGCATGACAGGCTTCGAAGAAATCCCTGAATGGAAGTCTGTGTGTGGTTCAGGTCTTGCCAGATCTCAGGGTGACTACTGTCTGTTAATACTGATCAAATACTGCGCTTCAGCAAGCCTCTTGGTGTGTCTGGGCTGGCTGCAATGCATGCTGGGTACTCCTGTATCTGCCTGGAAGCAAAGTCTCGTGAACGCCACATCACCAAAATCTGTTTTTCAGAGTAATGGAAGGAGCATTTCCCAAGGATGTTCAGGTGCCAGGAGCCAAGGGCTCAATGACATAGTCTTCCTGCCTTCAGACCACTCTGCAGTGGGCCAGCCTCCCATGCTGTCTGGCTTTATTACATCAGGTAGAGAAAGTGAATTCAACTGAGGGGCTGTCATATCCCACAAGGGCTAGGCTCTTGTGCACTGTATATAGTTAGAAATCCTCAGTCTAAATCCCAGATGTGCCACTTACCAACTGTGTATATAGACTTGGGTAGGATCTTCAACCCCCATGCCTCAGTTCCCTCATTTTAAAATTGGATAGAATAATGTCAATCCCAAAGTGTTTGTGAAAATTGAGTTTATATATATATATATATATATATATATATAAAATATGTGGAACAGAGGCTGCTCATGGTCAGTTTTTGATACATGGTAGCTATTGTCACTGTCATCATCATCATCATCACCGTCATCATTACCATTATCATCATCATCACCATCATTGTCATCATCATCATCAACATGATGTGCAGAAACAGCATAAAGTCAGATCAGGCTTTTCAAACTCTCATTATCTTCCCTTCAAAAATATGCATTTATCTCTCCTAAGGCCAAATCTTACCTCCTCTACTTTGATTTACAAGATGTTTCAAATATCAACTCATCTCACTGCTCCACAGGCTTTTTCAACTGGAACTCACATGGTACCTGTTTTCTGTTGCTGTTGTCTCTGTTATGCAGTATATATCCACTGCATCTCTGAAAAAAAGAAACAACTGGAAAATTTAGACAATAAGGTATAATCCAGGCACTAGTGGCTCATGCCTGTAATTGCAGCTACTCAGGAGGCTGAGATCTGAAGATCATGCTTCGAAGCCATTTTGGGCAGAAAAGTCTGTGAGATTCTTATCTCCAATTAGCCATCAGAAACCTAGAAATGGTGCTGTGGCTCAAGTGGTAGAGCACCAGACCTGAGAGGAAAAAGCTAAGAAACAGAACAAAAGCTAAGAAACAGAACCCTGACCCTGAGTTCAAGCCCCAATACTGGTGTGCATGTGTGTGCATGAGCGCGTGCACACATAGGGAACAGGTCTTTTTCTTCAGGTGGTTGCAAAGCACCTATCCATTTATCCTGTTGGATGATAGATTCTCTTCTTTTAGTCGATCAATGCACCACATTAATAAGAACTTATATGCCTGTATGTATTCTTTAATTAAAAAAACTTCTATTTTTGACTTTTGGAAGCCTCCACTCTTTGTAACTTGATGATTTTGGAGGGCACATCTAGGAAATGGGCCAGAGAGTTCCTTCAACCTGGGGAATTACACTGCTGCTCACAATGAGATAGTGTGTGTGTGTGTGTGTGTGTGTGTGTGTGTGTGTGTGTGTGTTTTACAGCTCCTGAAGGCAAGGCAAGCATGGAGACTTGTATGCCCTTTTGTCCAGGGTTATGAAATCCTCCCAGCAACACAAGGAGCAGATGTGGGGTCCTAGTTTCCCAAAGTCACAAGCACTCTAAGAGAGATCCCGTCTGATAAAATGATTACCACACGAACCAATCTTGCCGGCACAGCAATTTTGAGAAAACATCCTAAGAGCTAGGTGTGTAGTGTTTATCGTATTGTTGAGGCTCGTAAAAATCTTGTATGGCTGCAGGCAAGCCAAGCCCTTCTGAGGCACTGCATCTCCGCTGACTCTGGAGACCAAGCCCAACTTCTTCCCTGTATATATAAGGGGACATCTCTGGGCTCAGGGCAGAGGAGTACTTAGCTCTTTCCCTCTCTCTTCTTTGCTTCTACTTCTCTCGAAGGCAACATGAGTCGACAGTGTAGTTCCAGGTCGATGTGTGGGGGTAGCCGGGGCTTTAGCTCCGGCTCTGCCGGTGTGGTCAGCTTCCACCGCAGGTCCACCAGCAGCTCTGTGCGCCGCAGCGGTGGAGGAGGAGGTGGTGGAGGCGGTGGTGGGCGATTCTCAGGAGGATTCTGTGGAAGATATAGTGGTGGTGGTGGTTTTTCAAGCAAGAGCGTTACTGACCTTGGTGGTGGCCGGAGCATCTCCTCCTGTGTGGCTGGAGGAGGTGGACGGAGTGGTTTTGGTGGTGGCTTTGGTGGTTTTGGTGGTGGCAGTAGCTTTGGCGGTGGTTTCGGCAGTGGTGGTTTTGGTGGTGGTAGTTTTGGCGGTGGTAGTTTTGGCAGTGGGGGTGGTTTTGGTGGGGGTGGTTTTGGGGGTGGTGGGTTTGGAGGTGGTGGATATGGCGGTGGTTTTGGGCCTGTCTGCCCCCCTGGTGGCATACAGGAAGTCACCATCAACCAGAGCCTCCTTCAACCCCTCAATGTGGAGGTTGACCCTGAGATCCAAAAAGTAAAGTCTCAAGAAAGAGAGCAGATCAAGACACTCAACAACCAGTTTGCTTCTTTCATCGACAAGGTGAGACTCTCTGTTCAGTGCTCTAGCAGGGCTGTTCCTAGATCCTTTGAGATTGGAGCAGCCAAGACATGAGTAGGCTTAACGTTATATTTTTGTTTGGAGATTTGTGAAATGATATTTTGTGAATAGACTTCCAGGACCTATGTTAAAACTATGCTAATAACTATATTCTTTCTTGGACAAAGGAGTATGTGGATGACCTAAATATGAATCAAACTGACATTTACTCTTTGGTGGTTTTTTTTTTTTTGTCAGTTGTGGGGCTTGAACTCAGGGTCTGGGCTCTGTCCCTGATCTCTTTTGCTAAAGGATAGCTCTCTACCACTTTGGGCCACAGCTTCACTTCCAGTTTTCTGGTGGTTAATTGGTAATAAGAATCTCATGGATTTTCCTTCCCAGGCTGGCATTGAACCATGAGCCTCAGAACTCAGCCTCCTGAGTAGCTAGGATTACAAATGTGAGCCACTACTGCTTGGCCTCTGGTGTTAATGCTTGAGCTCTTGAACTGAATGGGGACCTACTTCTTTTGAATGAAGATAATAGAAATGGGGCTAATGAAACTTTCTAGGGTATATAAATTAGACCCCTGGAAGGATCTTCTTAGCTGATGAAAAGGGAACTGAGAGGCAATGAGAATCCTTGATGGCAGAAAGGATGGGATGAGTCAGTGCTGAACATCTTTTGCTCTCAAAATGGAGCTCCACCCTCTGAGAATTGCACATTGGTACTGCATCAAGGAGAGATTTTTGACATTCATATTTTGAAGAATCTGTTCTGAGAAAAACAAAACAAAACAAAACGTGTGGACCAGCTTTTGTTTTTCTGCTTAATCATCAATCATGTTAACCCAAGGTTATTTACCATAAATTTCAAATTCATATTTACCATAAATTTCAAACCATACTTTTGAACCCTGTGCATACTCAGGGAATGCAAACTAATTCTTAAGGCTGACTACCTAAAAACATTGGAAGGCAGAGTTCTTAAATATCTTACATCCGTTTAAAACTATAGTCACAATCATTTGACATGTGCCTTGCTATTGGTTTTAGGTAGCTACTTCCTTCCAATGCTTCTCTGAGTTAAGAAGTGAGTAGGGTTTTGTAGTTAAGATGATGACTTGGTAATTGCCTTCTGATTTCTGTTTGTTATAGACAGGGATAGAAACTAAAGTTCTTATTTGAATAAGGCATTGGCTATGCTCATGGGCCATGGTAGCCCAACTCTGCACTAGAGTAATGGGTCTTGTGTTTTAGGTGAGGTTCCTAGAGCAGCAGAATCAGGTGCTGCAAACAAAATGGGAGCTGCTCCAGCAGGTGGATACCTCCACCAGAACCCACAGTTTAGAGCCTTACTTCGAGTCATACATCAGCAATCTCAGAAAGAAATTGGACCAACTGAAGGGTGACCAAAATCGGATGGACTCAGAACTGAAGAACATGCAAGATATGGTAGAGGATTACCGGAACAAGTAAGGAGCCCTGCCTGGGCACTTGTTAATTCTTGCTCTAAACCTATTCTCAGAAAATAATAAGCTAAGAATATGAAGTAGGAGGCAACTGTGTTTTTCCTTAAGCTTAGAGGTCAACCAATTGGGCATTTTCAGAATGTTTCATCTTCTCAGCAGGTGGAAATAGTTTAATGTTTTGTTGCTCAGAAGACAGAGGTGGACAAGATGTGCCAACTTGAACTAGAAAGGCAATGCCACCTTTAGTTTAGAATGCTGGGCTTCTGGCCTCATTGTCTTTCAGCCTCCTAACCATTCCACTTTCCTGTAGGTATGAGGATGAGATCAACAAACGGACAAATGCAGAGAATGAATTTGTGACCATCAAGAAGGTGGGTCAATTCTTTAGTGGAAACCCACCTGTAAAATAAATAATAGGAGAGACTCTCCAATGGTAAGCAAAACGAAGCCATATTCTGGAAGTAGATAGTGGGCCTGCTGAGGACCTGAAGTAGAGGTGTTTTCTCACATTACCTTGGCTTTGCACTAATCCAGGCACTCAGACCATCCATATTTCTGTATGGAGGGAGGAAGTTTAGAAGGAGTCAGGCTAGCTCCTGGACTAATACAAAGAGGTGAAACAATTCAGGAACTGATTTATCAGATCTGATCTGATCTACCTGATCAGATAGGTAACAATTCTATTGGAGCTATCTGATTCACAGTATAGATGTGGATTAGACCCCAAACTGTACTTCTACTTGAAAAAAACCCTGCATAGCTAGAAAGAAGGATCCATTCTGGAAAGATTATGGCTTCCTGATGCCTTTTGCTCCTCTAGGATGTGGATTCTGCTTATATGAACAAGGTAGATCTTCAAGCCAAAGTGGACAACTTGCAGCATGAAATTGAGTTCTTAACAACACTCTACCAAGCGGTAAGTCCTTTGGTTTCAACCAATGCTGCCTAAATGGAAAGTCTTGAAGGCTGACCCCATCTTCTAACCCCTTGCTCAGTCTAAGTGGTTTGGTTTTTAGCATTTTTAAAAGCGTTTTTAACATTTGGTTTTTATCAATGTAACAAATGACTGTGTCTTGTAGGAGCTGTCACAGATGCAAACTCACATCAGTGAAACCAATGTGATCCTGTCCATGGACAACAACCGCAGCCTGGACCTGAACAGCATTATTGAAGAAATCAAGGCCCAGTATGAGGACATTGCCCAGAGGAGCAAGGCTGAGGCTGAGCGTGTATACCAGAGCAGAGTGAGTGCCGGAAGGCTTAGCCAGTTGCCCTGATATATGCTGCCCTGTGCTGTATCTCTCTCATATTTGTATGCAAACTGGGTTCTACCCACATGTAATTGACACAAACCACTGTCTTTAGTATGAGGAGCTGCAGATCACTGCTGGGAAACATGGTGACAGCGTGAAGAACTCAAAGATGGAGATTTCTGAGCTGAATCGGGTAATCCAGAGACTTAGATCTGAAATCGACAGTGTCAAGAAGCAGGTACTTGCTTTTAGTTTTCTTTAATTGCATGGAATGGGGGTGACTGTGACTTTCAGGTGGCAGGGAGTCATAATCCATACACCTTCATTATCCTCATATCTCTTGGTGGCTAGGATTAGTTTCCAGAAATTAGCTACCACGTGGAATTCTGTTAAGGGAAATCTGTGAAAGTGACCTAGTTAGGGAACAGAGTGATAGAATGAATGATCTAACCCATGATCTAAAGCAGACTTAGAAACTGAAGAGCATGTAGGCTGGTAAGTTTCAGGGCAGGAGTGTTGACGAAGAGCTAGAGGAGTCTTGGCTTGGGCCAATAGAGGCTACTGTCTATCACCCCTTATGTCTTTTTAAAGGATGTCCATGTAGTGATATACTATTCAGAGATGACAGAGTCCAGTGATTCTGTGGAGCTTAGTCTATTCCCCCCTACCCCTGAGATGAAGGGATTACATTTGCAATGGGAAGGCCAAGGTGGGACTAGGCAATTTACTGGGATCTCTTTTCTCAGATCTCCAACCTCCAGCAGTCCATCAGTGATGCTGAACAGCGTGGTGAGAGTGCCCTGAAAGATGCCCAGAACAAACTGAATGAGCTGGAAGATGCCCTGACACAGGCCAAGGAGGACTTGGCTCGGCTGCTGCGTGACTACCAAGATCTGATGAATACTAAGCTGGCCCTGGATATGGAGATAGCTACTTACAGAACTCTCCTGGAAGGAGAGGAGATCAGGTGAGTAAGGGACCCAGCCCCTTAACACTCTTTCTTGGAAGGTTCATTTTCTTGCAAACTGATTGGGGGCAATAACACAGCCACCTGGATGCAGCATGTTCTGGTTTGGGAAAATGGCTAAAGCCAAGGCTTGTCTTCCTGTTGGGAGCCACGCTCCCAAATTTAAGTTTCCATTCCCATTTCAGTTTACTAGTTCATTTCCTATGGTCTCTTTTCCTGATACCAAAATCAATGCCTTTAGATGTGGCTACTCTTAGCTATAAGAAGACTCTTGTCTAATTTATATGGAGATTTATGTTTGTACTCAGTGCTGGCGGGGGGGGGGGAAGACAGAAGCTAAAGGGTGTTCCCCTTCTCTAGTAGGTTTTAGATCAAGGGGATATGAGGCAGCTGGCCTGGAGAGGTTTGTGGTGGCTCTGGGTGGCAGAGAAGAACAAGTTTGTAAAGCAATCATGTCCTAAGGGGGCTGCTTTTTTTTTCTGTCTCTCTCCTGCAGGATGTCTGGAGAATGTACCCCGGATGTGAGTGTGTGTAAGTACAAGCCTATTTCTCAGGGAGTGTGCAGGTTTTGAGGGATGGGAAATGGACATGGAATGGATGCTGATGGATTCTCTCTCCCCTGTGCAGCGGTGAGCACCAGCCACACCAGCATGAGTGGAAGTAGCAGCCGAAGAGGAGGTGGTTATGGAGGCTCAGGAGGCGGCAGCTATGGTGGCTCTGGAGGCGGTGGTAGCAGTGGGGGCTATGGCTCCGGAGGTGGCAGCTACGGCTCTGGCGGTGGCGGCGGCGGTGGCTCTGGAAGCTATGGAGGCTCCGGAGGCAGCGGAGGCCACAGAGGTGGCTCTGGAGGAGGTGGAGGCAGTTCTGGCGGCCGGGGCTCCGGCGGTGGGAGCTCAGGAGGTAGCTATGGCTCCTCCTCCGGAGGCCGGGGATCCAGCTCTGGGGGTGTCAAGAGCTCTGGTGGTTCTAGTGTGAAGTTTGTTTCCACCAGTTATTCCCAGGCAACCAGATAAAGTGGTGTCTTCTCCCCCATTAGCTCTCTCTCTCTTCTCTCTCACTCTCTCCATCACTTGCCAGATAAACTTGGCAAGCCCAGAGTCAACTGCCCCAAGTTAAATGGAGACAAGAGAGCTATAGTTAATGGCATTGGTTCATCCTATTCCCTTCCCATCACTCCCGGCCTTTCTTTTTCTTCTCTGCTTCCCAAAGAAGTTCTCAGATCAGTGGCAATCTCACTGCCCTGGTGATGCTGCTGCTTTGTGTTTTGCCTGAGAAACAGTTCAGCAATGATTACCACACTCAGGTGATATTTCAAAGGCCCTCCTAATCCAGCCAGAGGAGGACCAATCAGACCCAGGGCTTCCTGGTCACACTGAGAACACCTGTCTCTGGACAGCTTCTCCAGATCCTGTCTCTACAGCCCGGCTCTGTAGAGCTTGGTTTTGTACATAAGGTGTATGCAACTTGTTTGGCTTTTGTGGAGAAGTCTTACACTCCCCACTTCCTTGTTTTGCTGCAATAAACTCTGCATTTGAAATTCCCAGTCTCAATCTCCTCTGTTTATGGCTGTGTTGATCTTGTTTTGTGGGAAAGAGAGAAAAATCTCAGGCCAGGTGACCTGTGAGGGACACATGAATAAGATGGAAAGGCAGGTCAGGCAACATTTAGCTAGGGTGGAATCCCAGAGATTATGCTCTTTCCCAAACAGACAGAGGGAAATGGAGAAAGGGGGAGACTGGGGTGACAGATTTTATTCATTTGAGAAGACTTTTTTGGAAACAGAAATGATCAAATAGTTTGGGAAGGAAGGAGGGAGGTTGGGATGGAGGAGTTGACATTGAGCAGAAGGAAAGGATTAAGTGTTCCTGGGGGAGGGGCACAGGTAATGCAGGGTAAGCAGACACTGTAACCAAATGCACCCTTTGGCCTGGGCAGTAGGGGTTGAAGAACCCAGAGTGGTAATAGAGAATCAGATATGCCAGTCCTTCCTGTCACCACTCTAAGTGCTGCATCATTTCCAAAATGCGCCCCCCATGCACGCATTTCTGACCCTCTCCCTCCCCTGAGTGAACTTGTAAAGTCACACCAGGGCAAATGCAGAGTGGCCCATGCATTGCGCACTAGAACTTAGATATGTATGTTCTTGAGTTCCAGTTGTATGAAGAGGTACAAGTTACAGATCTTTCTGCACCTCAATTCTAATACCTCTGAAATGGGAATAATAACATCTTCCTTACAGAAATTATTGTGACGACTGAAAGAGATGAGTGGATGTGTCTGAGCTCACAGCAAGCACTCCATAAGCATTGATTTTTCACAATGCTGCTGCTGCTGCTGCTGGTGGTCTGGTTATGATCAAATAGCTTCTTATATTTCAGACACCTCGGTAGACACTTGTCCAAAGGAACAAGGAAACATCAGCTTTACAAGACCACGAAAAAAAATCAGTCGACACCCAGGAACATTTTCTTAGGTCCTCATTAGGAAAAGTTTTCCTACCAGCTGGGTTGGCCAGGGCTAGGAAGAATACATAGCAATTAGATGGACAAGAGTATTATGTAAATACACTCCAGTGAACTCTAGCCTTCTTCTCTAGTCACCCTTTTGGTAGGTCCCCCAGTTCTTCTCATTTCTTTGTGTCCTACAGAGGAACAAAGGGTGCCTTGACTGCTTTGTGACCCAGCCAGCTGATGCTCCCTGAAGTCCTGAACCCACCCTTGAGTATTCCCTGACACTAATAAACTTGTCTAGGTTGTTGCTTAAAATACTGAAAAGTTAATCCTTTTGCGAAACACCTAGAAACTGGCCCTTGCCCTGAAACAAATTCCTTAAACCTTCATATAAAACTCTATGACCCAACCTGCTCACTGAATCTAGGTGAAACAGCCTTGTCTTGCTGGCCACCGAAGTGTGCCACAGTCTCCTCTTCATATAAGTTCACCTGTTTAATGCTGTGAACTGATCACCCTAGCGGTAATGCTTCTTTCTCTGGAATCCTAACTGCTCCTATCTTGCCTGGTTTGGAGCACTCTCCTTTGGAAATTTCCCCGTTGTCATTTTTTAGGGGGCAGTTTTCAGCTATGGGTTCATCCAGGAGAAACATCTTTATCAGGTCTATTTCTATGTGGACTTCTATGAAAGTTTGAAAAGCATTGGGAAGGAGTAGAAAGGATAGGGATTTTGATTTAGAGAACCTCTGTTTATTCCACTGTGACATTTATTTTTTATTTTTATTTTTTTATTTAGTGTAAAAATATCATACAGAGGGTTACAATTACATGAGCAAGGTAATAAGTACATTTCTTATCAAGCATGGTTGCCTCCTCCTTTGTTTCCCCTTCCCATCCCTTCCCATCTCCTCCTCCCTACCCCCACCCCACCCCTGCCAAAGTTGTAAAGTTTGTTTTTCAACATAACGTCGTATACATCTCATTGTTGCAATGGGTCCACCTGTATCCCTATTTAAACAATTTGTTTTTTCCCTTCCGTTCCACAAAGTATACCAACATCAAATACAGTAAAAACAGGGGTTATACCGTGGGGGAGGGACATACAAAGCAACAAAGAAATCATCTTATAAATATGTTAGAAACAGTCGCAAGAAAGAAAAAAAAACATTTGAATCCTTGTCTTGGGACATTTAAAGGGCAGGCAAAGAAAAATCATTCACAGGTTGCAGATCTTGGCATCTTTGGACAAACTGCTCAGTTAACCTGAGCCTCCTTTGTGGAGAAGAGTATTTTCCTCTAGAACTCAGGAGGATAAAAAATACAGTGTGAAAATACCTTATGGATTGTGACTGTACTGTACAGAAATAGTGAAATGATGTTGTAAAGGAGTGGTAAAGAGGTAAAGGAAAGTGGCTGTCTGTTCAGTGACAATTCTGCGGGGGTGTGAAATCTATTTTGTCATTGCACCCGAAGTTGAATGTGCCCATGACAACTGATTTATGTGAACCAAATACACACGAGATGGGTGTGGAAACCAGCATGTCCATGCATTAGCTCATGAGGGAAACTATATTTCAGTGACTGAAATGCCAGAGCTATTTCATACTGTTATCAAGATACTTGGGAAACTAACTTAGTCACAAAAGGCTTCTGGGTGTTTGTGGATTTAGAACAGTGGGAGTCGGGCGGCCATGAGGATGATGACTTACCTTCCTCCACAAAGGACTTGACTGCTAGCCTGGGCCTGATGAATATAACACTGCTGTCTTGGACACTGTTCAATGATTAGTGATATAATCTTTAACATTTTTAAGCTGGGCATCCATGGCTCATGCCTGCAATCCTACCTATTCAGGAGGCTGAGACCTGAGGCTCATTGTACAAAGCCAAACTGGGCAGGAAAGTCTGTGAGACTCTTCTCTCCAAGTAACCATCCCATTCCCCGCAAAAAGCTACAAGTGGAGCTGTGGCTCAAGTGGTAGAACACTAGCCTTGAGCACAAAAGCTCGGAGACAGCACCTGACTTTAAGCCACAGGACCAGCATACACACACAACTTAAAAGATCTACAAATGGTTGGACAAGGGGATCACAATTTAACACGTCTATTATATGTACAGTGCACATTGATGAGAATCACCCCTTCCCTTACTGGGCATATCAAGTTTCCCATTTCCTGTTTCACTTATGTATATTGAATATTATGACTGTGATCATCCACCATTCCATTCCCCTTTTATTCACCACTCACTTCCCACTAACTCCTCTGTCCCCCAGCCCCATTCAAAACATGTCTTAGCTTCTTAATATTCACTTTGTTAAGCTTTCTGTTAATTTGAATAGTATTTTATTCTTGCACTCTGGCCCAGAGTTCCTAGATCCTTTCTTAGGTTACAATATCATTTAGTCACAAATCAGAATTGCAGTTTTTCTTGTTTGTCTTGTTTGGAGTTGGGTGTCTTTTGTGAGGTGAGATATGAAAGAGACCACTATTCTTCACAGTGATACTTACTGAAGATTGTAGAGTTGCAAAGATTAAATGAAAGTCCAGTGTAAGTCGGAGCATGACATAGAAGTAGGTTGAGTAAGGTCAAAAGTCCAAATGCATTATTGTTTGAATGATGATATGTGAAAATCCTGCATCAGAACTACTTAAAAACCATTTTCTGCACAAATACTATGGGTTGTTGATGTTCTATGGAGACTGGACTGAGAGCTGTGGGTCTGAAGTTCTCTGATGAGATTTCAAGACTTATTTGCTCATTACAACCTACTGGGTCCTGGGGACTTAGGAATGTGAAGAAAAGGGGCTGCTTTGCTACTAGTGGTATAGGAAGTGGGTAGGGGCTGCAACCTGTCTTGTTCCTGACTGTCCTAAATACCTGGTGTACCTTCAGGAAAGCTGTTCATAGATGAGTCTATGCTTCAAACCACCATCCGGTGAGGAGGTGCTGGTGGAGGGACTTCATAGGACCATGACATGGTCAGATGGAGTCTTAGAGGGAGGCTGGATAGGTCCTTATTAGAGGCAGGAAGACTTTTAGCATGCTGTTGTGAATGTGCAAGTAAAAGACCATCAAGGCTTGCTCTTGAGTGACAGTCCTGAGAGGTGACAGATCAGAAATGAGGATAAGCATTTTAGAGATGAATTGCAGTCAGGTTGTCAGGATCTGATGATGGATGGGATGTAGGCTGGTGTGGGGTGAGACAAAGAAAGAGGGGAGGAAAGCTTCCACGTTGCTGGCTTTGGAATACTGAGAAAACAGCCAGAGGACTGGTGGGGAGAAATGCTGGACTAGTCAACAGGCACATCTTCTCTGTCTCTGAACTGAGTGGGGCTAGAAGAAGGGGAAGTGGGAGAATACAGAGAACCAGCCCAAGTAGGAAAGCCTGAAATATATGCAGGACTTATGCTCAAATAGAGAAATATAACTTTATTGTTATTATTAAAACATAACCTTATTGTTATTATCAAAGTGTTGTACAGAAGGATTACCATTTCACAAGTCAGGTAATGAGTACATTTATCCCTCCCTCCCTCCCTCCCTCCCTGCCTCCCTTTCTTTCTTTCTTTCCTTCTTTCTTTTTTCTTCCTTCCTTCCTTCCTTCCTTCCTTCCTTCCTTCCTTCCTTCCTTTCTTTCCTTCCTTCCTTCTTTCCTTCTTTCTTTCTTTTCGCCAATGTCACCCCTTCTTTTGTTTTCCCCTATTTCCCCCTCCCATCCCTGCCCACAAGTGTCATTTTCTCTATAGCGTATAGCATGTTTGTTCACCACCCTTCCTCCCTCCCTTTCTGCATCAAATAGAGAGTTTAAAACACACACACTAAGTCCAAATTCTCCAGACGTTTTCTAGCAAAGATACTGAGGTTCTCCAGATCTAGAGAAACCCCTCAAAAGCCCAGACTCCATTGTTTTCATCTCTAAATGGTTGTAGTGTAGATTTGATGCTCGCTACTTAACCAAGGAGTAATGTCTAGAAGGAAGGAAGCCCACAACAACAACTGTATGGTTAAAATTCTTCTGTCTCTTACCATGAATTTCCTTTCTTTGTGACAATTGTGGCTTCTTGAATATCCTTCTAAAATGAACAGTGTATGCATTCTGCTTTCTCAGGAATCCTGATGCTCTGGCCTTTCCAGCCCTGAAGACTTGATTGTGTCTACCCTGCTGGGATTTTAATGCACGTCTGTGATAGATAAGCTTTTTGGAATTGGACAGTGGCTTCTGCCCATAGGCTAAAGCCTATGCCCAATGCCTATGCTTTGGCCTTTCTTTAAGATATCTACAGACATCTTCTCCCCTTGGTCTAGACCCATGTGTCCCCCTCATAGCGATGTCTCTGGAAGGATGGAATCCTTCCCTCAGCTTGTTAATCAATTGAGCCATGGGATTTCCTTTGGGCTAGTTTCTTCCTTGAAGATCTGCAACATTAAAGCTATTGGTCAGTGGCCAGTCTTCTTTTCACAATTGGCCAGTCTTCCCCCCCAACTCAGTGTAAGAGGTGGCTCTTACACAGCCTCCCCTCTAGGATACTTCCTCTTCCTCCATTCATCTAACTTTAGAGAGCAATGAACTTCTCACCTTCCACCCACATCAACTGCCTCCTGTCCCACCATCTCAGGCTTGAGAACCACTCACTGGGTGTTCCTGAGAAAACTGCAGATCTGGCAGCTCTTCTGAGACTCATTGCCTCTCACATCCTAGTTTGGGTTAGTGCAGTCTTGGATTCCTGGGTCCTCACTGGCTCAGGGCTTGTTTCCTATCACTTTGGGAGAAATAATTCTGAAAAAAGATCTTGAACTAGAGCCAGTGGAGTTTCAAGAACTAAAACCTTCCAAGAAGAACTTCACTGGGATGAAAACCATGAAGGCTTAACACAATTATCCAGATCTATTCAAAACAAGTAGGGATGTTCAACCACTTTGGAATGTAGTATAGAGGTTCCTCAAAAGACTCCACAAAGAGCTCCCCTATGACCCAGCAATCCCACTTTTGGGCATTTACCCAAAT
>NW_012267371.1:561016-567089 GCF_000151885.1 Dipodomys ordii | reverse complement strand
GAGGCTACAATGCTTGATAAGAAATGTACTCATTATCTTGCCCATGTAATTGTAACCCCTCTGTACAGTATTTTCACAATAAAAAAATAAAAATTAAAACAAAACAAGTAAGGAGAGCTAAGTGCCAGTGGCTCACTCCTAACTACTCAGGAGGCTGGATCAAAATTTGAAACCAGAAATGGGCAGAAATGTCAATGAGATTCGTATCTCCAATTAATCAGCAAGAAGCCAAAAGTGGAGGTGTGGCTCAAGTGGTAGAACATAAGTCTTGAGCAGAAAAGCCAAACAAATGTATAAGGCTCTGAGTTCAATCCCCAGTACTGGTGTGTGCATGTGTGTGCACATGTGTGCATGCGTGCACACACACACAGATGACAAATGAATGGAAACCTTAAGAGAGACTTATGGTTATTAATAAATGTTTCATCTGAAAAAGAATACTGTTTATTTAGGTCAGTAGTTCCACGGTTTCCATAGCAAAAATAAAGTCAAACTTTTCACTGTGAAGAAAACCAAAACAAATATATTGTGATCACAAGGAACTTAAATCTAAAGGAGCTGCAATCTAAAGGAGGCACAGAGGAAAAATAGTCAATATCATCAAATATGTCTCATTCAGTAAGACCTCAGGCAAGGCTACACTAGAAATTAGGTGTTAGCACTTAGAGGTAGAATCACTGTGAGTTCAACCAGCTACAAGTGTAGATGAATGCTGTGATGTCTCTACTTGCAGTAGCTTTGGTATTGATGACACACTGTTGCAAAGAGATACCCCTCCCCACCAAAACAAATGAACAAAAATGTCAGTATATTTCCTGGTGAAGAGAAAAATACAATCTTTTATCTATTTATAGGGAACCATTCCTCCACAACTCAATATCCCTGAACACTGCAAAAATGCTTTGCATCAGAGGTGATGGGGAGCTGGATTCTGAATCCATCCATGTACAAGTAAGGATGTTCAAAAGCGGTGCAGGAAGTCTAGCAGAATCTACATCCTGATCACTAAATGTCAGTGAGAAGCAAAAAATAATTTTAAAAAAGCCCACAGATTTTAAAAAGATCCTGAAAGCAACATTGGTTCTCTAAGATACTTTTGTGGCTGGGAAAATTTTTTTTGAGAATTCTGGAAAGAACATGAAGCAAATATTTTCAACTTTATAGCAAATTTAATGCATATTGGTTGTATGAAAGAGTTTCATTGTGTTATATCTATATGTGAATATAATATAATTTGATAAAATTCAACCCCCTGTTACTCTTCCTTATCCCTCTTCTCCCTTTTTGGCTACTCTATTGGGTTTCATGATTCTATTTGCAAACATGCATATACAATATTTTGATCATATTCACTTCCCCCATCACCATCTCCTTTTGCTCTCTCTTCTTACATTGTTTCTCCACCGTCTCCCCCCCAAAGCCCATCATTTACATATGTTAAAGTTTTTTTTTTTTTGGTCATGGGTCCTGAGCTCTGGACCTGGGTGCTGTCCTTCAGCTCTTCAGCTCAAGGCTACACTCTACCACTTGAGCCATGTCTGGCTTTTTATGCTTATGTGGTTCTAAGGAATTGAACCCAGGACCTCATGCATGCAAGGCAAGCACTCTACCACTGAACCACAGTCCCGATATGTTAAAGCTTTCTTTAGGTCTAGACTCCCAATAAAAGGGAAGACATAATATATTTTTCTTTTTCAAGTCTGGCTTATTTCATATAATATGATGGTCTCTAATTCCTTCTATTTAGGTACAAATATATAATTTCATGTTTCTTTATGATGGAACAATACTTTATTATGTACTTTATACATTAATTGGTTGATGGGTGCCTAGGCTGATTCCATATTTAGATGATAGTGACTAATGTTGCTATAAACATAGGTGTGCAGGTATCTCAATTATATTCTGACTTACATTTCTTCAAATATATACCTATGTAACAGTATCATATAGTAGGTCAACTTGCATTTTTTTGAGGAACCTACCTACTTATTCCATAGTGACTGCATTAATTTACATTCTCACATATAAAGAATTCTCCCCAATAGCATATAAAGATTTCCCTCCATCTTTGCCAGTATTTGTTATTTTCTTGATGATGGAGGTAAGATGGAATCTTAATGTCACTCTGATTTGTAATTCCTGTATTCAACTCTCTCTGTCCCTGTCTCTTGCTGTCTAGGGATGGACTATAGAAAAACCATATCTCTATCTGAGAGAATATTATGTAGACTCTTCAATTGAGTGACTTTATTAGTTTCTGGCTAATTTGCCTTTAAAGTAACTTATTCTCTTAAAAAGAAGGAGGAGGCTCAAGAATAGAGCTCAAGGACCACTCTGCTGGTCAGCTACAGAACTGAGAAATCAGTCAACAGTGTAAGGGAACAATCACGGAGAATGAGGAACAGTGAAAGAGCACATGTCATGGAAACAAAGAGGGGACCATATTGCTAGAAGCAGCCTGCAAGAGAAATCATTGTGAAGTAAAGACTTGTGGAGGAGCTACAAATTGAGAAGAGGTTAGAGAAATGGCCACATTGGGGGCAGGTAAAAGGGATGAAGGGATTACTAAAGGCCCATTCCCTCATGAAGAGGCCTTGGCCATAAATAACTACCAACATTTGGCAGCCAGAAATGAAATCCATAAGTTACTTTCTGAAGCTCTGGTCGACTGGAACCTTGCGCTAGATAGAAGGAAGAGGAAAGATGCCCATAAGACATTTGGGTGGTGCCAGCAATTTTCAGTTGCTTGTTGAAAGAATGGATACCCATGAGGCTTTGCGACACTGTGTCATTGTGCTGGCTCCTCCTATATCTGCTGGAGGGAACCTGGCACTCCTTGTCAATCCATTATCAGAAACATGGCGCAGCAGTCTTCCTCAACTTGTGACCTTCCCGGGTTCGTGCAGGGTTATTCCCACCCCTCCCAGGTGCCCACACCCAGTTCCCAATCTGTCAATAATCCCTGTTTGTTCTAACTAGGCAGTATGGAGTGTCCTCTGCTGGTTCAAAGGAGTCTTTACACACAGTGACGGGCCCTATATGATTTACCACAAGACAGCAGCACCCAGGGGCAGTGAGAAGAATGATGATGTAGTGTGGGCATTTCAGAAAGCTCTTTAGGAGTAATAGAAATAAAAAGACTTTCCCTTGGTTCTGTTCATTGGTTGTAAAGATGTAAGGAAGTGGCTCAGTTCTTCTTGGTATAGTCTCTGTAGGGGGAGAGAAGGTCTTGTCCCTAGGCTTGTCCCTTGAGCTTAGCCCTGAGTATTTTGTATCTTGTGATCAGAGGTCAGATCTGAAGCAGACAAAGGGACAGGAAGGAAGGAAGACCAGAGATGCTGATGGAGGGTGAGGTGTGAGAGTCACTTTCATTACAAAAAAAGGCCTAGTTGTTTGACAATAGTAGGGCTGCTATATATAATCTTTGCTAGAGAGGGCTGTTTAGTGGCCATCTCTGGGGAGACAAGTATCCAGCAAGGATAGAGGACAGATACTGATTAGGTTTAGAGCTGAATCCCTTAGGAAAGACCTCAGGGGGTAATGCTTCCTGTAGGTGGGGTTATTACAGGTCAATGTCATCTGTTATATAATCATCATCAGTGGAGAATTTTTTTATGGGGAATAAGTGGGTGTTCCAATGGTAGATTCTAACAGAACTGGTCAGGAAATGCTGTTAAGTGAGGATGGCCTTGCCTGTCAGACTTTTTAAAGGGATGCTGCAAGACCCTTGACTCTTGGCATTAGGAACATGAGTAAAAGCCCTTAGGAATTCAGCCTCAGTCATGGGAAGGTGCTATAAGCCCCTGGGATGGTAGCCTTTGGTTTTACCTCTTTCTTTTAAGATCTGTCCTTTGAGACCACCCCATATAGGATGTCAATGCGTAAATACACAGAATATCTGACTTTAGCTTGAAACTTTCTATTAATGATGCAGTCATCATGCCAACTGTTCTTTTCCCAGACACCAGGAAGATGCAGACAATAAAGAAGGTTCTCCTGAGATCATGTGGCTCGGGCTGGACTGTACTTGGGTGCATGTGTGGGAGTAGGTTGGCAGCGGGTGGCAAGGTCATTATGGTCCCAGGCAAGAAGCTGCAGAGGATACTTCTCATAGGCATGTATTGGGGCTGTTAGTGTCAGTTGACTTTGCCTCTGGGCCAGGTCTACAGGAAGGGGAGGTAGCATTGTCATTCCCCAAACACGCCAGTCTATCCTCATGCTGTGAGGTCTTTGAAATGTCTCTTTTTCATCCTAAAGTATCTTTCTCATGTCCATGACTAAACACTTGCCCATGATTTAATAGCTAGTTCACAAGTGCTTCTCTAGGAGGCATTTTTCGACTGTTAGATCACATTTCCATTTCCTTGTTCTTCATAGCTTTGTCTGATAGAGTGCTGGCACCAAATTATACCAGCTTTTGAAAGCCAATGGTGTGCCTCTTTTCCTAACTCTGAATTCAGTGACGTCATTTTGATAGCTTAAAGCTAACTACAGGAGGTCTATTTACACCTCAGAAATTGGCAAGTGCTACAAATCACAGCATTTGCCAAGATAGAACTGCTGACTCCTATTGCATATCTATTTGGCTCCACTGTTTGTAAGTCTCTCTTGCCTTGAGGGTGAGGACTTTTCATCCCAATAATACAGCAGAGTGTATTTAGGTGATCAGTGAATTCTTGTGTCTTGAATCAGATAGAGAGCAGTCCTGGAGACATTTCAGAGGGAGGACCCACATGAGGTCAGGTCATCAGTCTAGAGGAGAGCACATCTGAATTGGGTCAGGGTTGATGGTCCAGGTAGGGACAGCTAGGTGGGATTCCCAAGATAACAACTAGTTCCAGTGCAAGTGAATCTTTGTCTAGGTAAGTCCTGAGAAGCAATCTCCATTTTAGATGGCAGTCATTTTTCTATTCCAACTCTAAATGCTAATTTGACCTCAACTATGACATATGGGAAGGGGTAGAGGAAGGGCTGGTCCTTTGCTTAGCTTTTTAGACTTTAAATTCCATATATGCTTACACTCCATATTCCTCCTCTGTGTGCAATGGAATAGATGGTGGGTCCTTTTGTTATTAGTCTTAAGTTTCTCCCCTAGTTGATTTCCTTTGGGTGGTTGGGAGAGCTGGAGGAATGCTCTAGGTGAATGAACAACATGCTGCTTTCCTCAGGTTCCCAAGGGAAGAATAAGATAATCTGTAGTTGAAATTATCCACCATCAGCAAGTACCCATGAAATGTTCACACATCTTCCTCCCCCTTGTACTCACCAGTAGGGATTAGAGAAACCTCTCTGGCTTCTCAAAGAAGTGCCTCACTTTTGTGGTTTTTGGCTGTATCTACTCACTTATTTTTTCTCTTGATTTGACACTGGACTAACAAATCATACATGGTTGTACACACCAGGCCTTGAGGCCAGGTTGTATGGCAGGAAGCTCACAGCCATCTCATTGGCGTTTGTGGCCTGCCATGTGCTGCATGGAGAAGTACACAGTTCATTTGGCAGGACCAGGGGATATGTAGCCCATCCCGGGGCAGGATAGTTACCAACTTCTGGTTATGGAGGGCCAGATAAAGCCAGAGTTAGATGATCTTGAACTCAACCTAGTAGCCTCCTTTTCCTGGCCCATCTACAGGGGTGTGAATAGGAAGATGTGGCTGGTCTGATGCCTTGGTAGCCCTGAGGGAAGTGTTATAATGACAGATTAAGAAGCCTGTAAAAGACACAATTCCTGTTTGCTTCCTATTTTTCATCATAATGGGCAATTGAGTGTTGACTGCAGTATTTATTAGAGCCCCGTCTTTGGGTCTTAGCAGAGGCCTCTGTGTTAGCTGTGAAATTTTGTGCTGTTTGGATTGGTAGGGGTAGTTGCTATGCTGGGCTCTTGTTCTAGTAGTCATTAGTCAGGTGACTGAAAAGACACTTGACTCATAATTTTTCCTCTTAAAAAATGAAGGTAGTAGTTTGGGCTGGGAAGGTGGCTCAGTGGTAGAGCGTTTGCCTTGCATGCATGAGGCCCTGGGTTTGATTCCTCAGCACCACATAAGCAAAAAGAAAAAAGCCGGAAGTGGCG
>NW_012267371.1:533825-559915 GCF_000151885.1 Dipodomys ordii | reverse complement strand
CGAACTTTACAACTTTGGTGGGGGGGAGGAAGGTTGGGTGGGGGGTGGGGGGAGGATGAGATGGGAAGGGGAAACAAAGGAGGAGGCTTCAATGCTTGATAAGAAATGTACTCATTATCTTGCTCATGTAATTGTAACCCCTCTGTACGGTATTTTCACAATAAAAAATAAAAAAAGAAGATAGGCAAAAAAAAATCCACTCATAGGAGGAGGGGAGAGCTCATATTCTAAAACTACAATCAGTAGTCTTATAATCAATGCTAGGGTAATTAATCCATGGGCAGGAAGGAGCTGAGGGCCAGCTAGAGAGGAGACAGGTGCTCTAGCAGGTAGGAAAGGCCTGGAAGTATGGTTTGTATGCCACAGGTATGGAATGCATGGCCATGTGACAAGATAGAATTGCTTTTATTTTTTTTTAAACCCGGTCCTGGGGTTTGAACTCAGGGTCTGGGTGCTGCCCCTGAACATTTTTGCACAGGGCTAGTGCTCTACCACTTGAGGCATAGCTCCACTTCCATTTTTTTTTTTAAGTGGGTAATTGGGGATGAAAGTCTCATGGACTTTCTTGCCTGGGTTAGCTTTGAATTGTAATCCTCAGATCTCAGCCTCCTGAGTAGCTAGGATTACAGGTGTGAACCAATGGTTTCTGGCACTTTTGCCATTTTTATTATCATACAGTATTGGAAGCTTGAGACATTTCCTAGGACCTCTATAGCTCATGAGCAATGGAAACATTTGTTTTGAGCTGAAAATGATGCTGAATGTTACAAGCATTATCCATTACACAATACCCCTCTGAGGTGCTATTAACTCACTTTACCCATGGGCAAATGGAGGTATCAAGGGGTAGGTAAAGACAAGAGGTTAATAAGTGGTGATGCTAGACAGGTAGGCTAGACAAATCTATACATAGTCCCAGGGCACAAATTAGTCTGTGTTCATTACGAGATGCCATGCAAGGATAAGAAATCACTTTCTCCCCTAAACAGACAGTCCCACCATAGACTTCTCCATTGGATATTGTAGCCATTTTTTAACACTGGGACAGAGGGCAAGGAAAAGAACTAAGGACAGAAAGAGGTCCCATAGTTTGTGGATTGAAAGTTTAGGGTTCCTACTGCTTGATGCAGAGCAGGACAACTCCATCTTCGATCTACATCCAAGCTCCTTCCAGTTTCTTCTCCCTCTAGGACCCTCACAGAGAATGATGAGGAGTCATGATGTTTAGTCCTTTGAAGAAGTCCAGGTCTGCTTGGCAGGGGACTTGTTCCTCTCGCATACCAGTCCAAGCACTCTTCCCCTGGTGGAGCAACTGAGAGGAAACCCAATCTTCTCACCAGATCTGACCTATATCCCGCCGCTCTGCCACCTGGTGTTTCTCCTTCCTGAAGGCTCAGGGCAGTTGGGGGAGACTGTTCATCCCTTGGCAGATGATAAAGTTCACTTTTCTAAGATAAAGTTAATATCAGGCCCAATCTAGTAGGATGCGCTCCAAATTGCTGTCTGGGATGTTCAAGATATGTCAAAATGGTTCATGATGGCCAGGATGTTAGGGGACAGTACTGTGGGGCCAGAGAAGAGACTGGAGCACAGGATTATTTTCAGGGACAAAGGGTAGTTAGCGAAATGTAGAGGCTATAAGTCAAGAAAAGAATAATGCATATTAGAAAACAATACTGATAACAATATATTCCCAGCCTTTGCTCAACTTCAGGGGACTCCTTCCCCAGGAATTCTGGGCACTCTTATGGTGGTTTGGCAGTTCTGGACCAATTCCTTACCTCCCCCTGGGTCCTGAGAGCATGGCTCTTGGCTGGGGATACACCAGTGGCTCTCCTGACCTCTGAAACTTGCCCCTGATAAGCCCTGTCGTTGTTTTCTGCTCTTTCCAATAATTAGTTCCAGCTGTTTTTGATACACCAAAGAGCTGTGTCTCTGCTGCATGCAAGGTTAAGGAAGATTCCCTGTCCCACCTATTGTGGAGTCCTGAAACACCAGAGGAGCTAGGGGCTTACCCTTCTGGGTCACACTCAACCTGATAGTCTGTCAAACTCCTCCTCTCTGGTGGCCCCACCCCTGCCCCATGACAGCCCCACCCCTCTGTGCTGGCCCGCCCACTGTATCCACCCACTGGGATTGGTAACAGAAACCTCCTAGAGAATCCCACTACTGCAAAGGTCTCTCCACCTGTGTCCTGGTATGTGCATGAGAAGCAGTGGCTTAGGAGGGGACAGCCAGTCAGGATGCTGGTTGGGCAATGTCCTGTGCTGAAGCCGGTTCTGGGAGCCAGAGCCTGGGGCAGGATGTGAGAAACATGAGGAAGTGAGATCAGTTGAGGGCAGCACTGCCAGTGAGAATCTGAAATCCTTTCCCCCTCTTCTCAGTGAAACTGTACCTCCCTGTGAGCATCTGACTTCGCAGAAATTTGCCTGGAGTCCAGCTGTGGCCTCCTTAGGGATGCTCCAGAGACTCCTGTTTAAGAACCTGGCTGGGGAGTTTTTTATGAGCGGAGTCCCACAAGCATGACTCAACCACTTGAGATAAAGGAAGACGGGGGGGGGGTGACAGGGTGAGTGAAGATGGGTTAAGGGAAAACCAGCATCCTGCAGGGTCATGGAAGCCAGGAGAGTGGGCATGCCGCACCACTGGCCATCTGCAGGGATGCCCGTGCGACAGACACAACAAACACATGTCCTGAGCACAGTCCCTGTGCCATAAGGGATAATCCTTTTCTGGCTCAGTTTCTCTTTCTGTAATAAGGCTCTGTAATGGGCTCGGTTTTAGTAGATTGAGACCAGGAAAGCAAAAACAGACATACCTTGTAAAGAAGAAGAGGTCCTACCAAGGAAGGAAAGAAAAGGTGGGTAAGCTATTTTGCGCCCATGCTGTAGGGGTGATAACTTGAGATGCTGCCTTTCTGCCCAAGTGTGAGGGCTCCCAGGGAGAACTACTTGATCAAACCTGAGACTTTCCCCCTATGGATGGTAGAACTTGTGCCTGGTCAGCCTCTGCACAGAACAGGGCCATGAAAATGTTGGCAACCGCCTGGCTTCACAGATTTGCCTCAACAAGCCTGCCAAACACCTCCATCGTAAAAATCTCACATTATGATTCCTCTTTCTTACTAGAGAAGCATTATTTCTGCTTGCCAGTGAGCGAATGACATGTAGTTAAACCTTCTATAGAGAGAAATGCAGACATCAACTTTTTTTTTCTTTTGATGACATTTGCAACTTTTGGGCTTGCTCAGTGTGGGAGAGACATAATACTTGAACATGCAGACTCAAATAAAGCAGAATATTGGGACAAATGGCAATCACAGCAAAGGGACTGCTGCACAAGGGAGGAAAGCTTAGGGATTGTACATACTTAGAGATTCCAATCTTTTTGAATTTTCTTCAGAATTCTCCTGCATGATGGGTAAGGAGCCTCAGAAGAGGAGAAGTTCTCTGCCTGCCTCAAATATGTTGTAGAGATTGGTGCCCAGGGAAGAGAAAGGATTTGAGGAAAAGTCACAGAGCTAGATCTGAGCTGTTTTGTTTAAAATGATGTTTCAATGAAACCACTACACATAGATTCACTCTAGCTAGGCATCTTTAAGAGAAAATATCTTTTTTTTTTTGGTCTTGGGGCTTGAACTCTGGGCCTGGGCACTGTCCCTCAGCTCTTAGCTCAAGGCTAGCATTCTACCACTTGAGCCACAGTGCCACTTCCGGTTTTCTAGTGGTCTTTATTGGAGATAAGAATCTCATGGACTTTCCTGCCCTGGATGGCTTTGAACCATGATCCTCAGAGCTCAACCTCCTGAGTAGCTAGGATTACTGGTGCCTGGCTAAAAGAAAATATCTTTAAGTAGTTGTGCAAAGGAGTTGCCATTAACAGAGCAGTTTATGAATACAATACATCTTGATCCATGTTTTCCCTTTCAACATTCTCACCCATCCTTCCCCAACCCATCCCTTCCCTCACTCTTCTTCTAGGCTTTTTTTTTATTAATAAGTTTTTTTTGGTGAAAATACTGTACAGAGAGGTTACAATTACATGAGCAAGGTAATAAGTGCATTTTTTTTTTGGTCGGTTGTGGGGCTGAACTCTGGGCCTGGGTGCTATCCCTCAGCTCTTCAGCTCAAGGCTAGTGCTCTACCACTTGAGCCACAGCGCCACTTCCAGCTTTTTTCTTTTTGCTTATGTGGTGCTGAGGAATCAAACCCAGGGCCTCATGCATGCAAGGCAAGCGCTCTACCATTGAGCCACCTTCCCAGCCCCATGAGTGCATTTCTTATCAAGCATTGTTGCCTCCTCTTTGTTTCTCCTTTACCTGACCTCCCATCTCTCCCCTCCCCCGCCTTATTTGCAATAACTAGTATATGTCTGAGACAAGCAGAAACATTCAGATAAGTTGATGTTAGGTGAAATGAACCCCAAGATAAGGACTCAAATGGTTTTTCTTTCTTGCTATTGTTTCTTACATATTTATATGATGTTTCTTTGTTGCTTTGTATGCCCCTCCCCTATGGTATAACTCCTGTTTTCACTGTATTTGATGCTGGTATAATTTGGGGAGGGGAAGGGTAAAAACAAATTGTTTAAATAGGGATACAGGTGGACCCATTGCAACAATGAGATGTACAAGACGTTATGTTGAAAAACTAACTTCTAGGCATTTTTGAAAAGAAATAAATCTCTGAGGAACTCAGAGTCTGGGATCAAGATGTAAGGATTTTAATTGCCCATCCTGTAGACAATTTTTTTAATTCTGCCTGATGGCAAAGCCACCTGTCAGCCAAGCAGCATTGACTGTCATTTCTTCTTTTGTCCCTGAATGAGGAAATGGGAGGATGCAGTTGCTGGGGCTAGACATTGATTTCCCAAGTTAAACTTTCAATTGGGACCCCAGAGCTGTCTTCATTCTTAGCTCCCCAGTCTTAATCATGAGCAGCCTGGAAGAATGAATTGACATCTGTTCCTAAAGAACTCTTTTGGGTCCATAGCCAAGTGGCTCCATCTCACAGGGAGAGAAATCCAAAACCCAGAACATTTGAAGACGTGTCTCAGAGTGGTAAGGGATCAGAAGATCATAAGGTCTGTGATGAGTAAATGTCTCCTCCCCGATAGTCCTTCTGTCCTTGGTGGTTTCCAAGCCCCTCGGTCTATAGGTTGAGGGATGGGAGGCCACATGCCAAGGTGAATTAGTTGGTTTCTAGCAGAGGGATTTGACCTTTTGGCCTAAACATATTTTCCCCAGCATATCACATGGCTTTCCTTTTATAGGACTGCTAAGTAGAGGCTAACGTACTCCCTTGAATACCCAATGGGTTATGAAGTGTGCCTATGGCTCATAAAAATTTAATTCAGGTCATAAATGTAATACATCCTGGATGAATGACTATACTAGCTCTATTAAACATTAACTGCTTAATTAGCAATGATTTCATTTGCTTTTGTAGGATTTAAAAGGCTTTGACCTAGAGTTTGAAAGATTCACAGTTTCTGATACAGAGGGGGAACAAAAGTATCTACAGAGATTAAAGCACTAATGGTTCTCTCTCTCTCTCTGTCTCTCTCTCTCTCACTTTTATAAAAGTTCTTGTAGTGACCAAGTCATTCAGAATCAACCCTGTGGCTAATTCTTGCAAAATGAGCTCTATCGGATTGAAAGTATCTCTAAAAACTTTAATGCTAGACCAAGTTTCAGGAACTTCTTGAATTTGCTGCTCCGTTTGGGTGGTATATGCCAGTAAATTTGGCTGCTAAGGAGGCTGAGATCTGAAGATCATGGTTGAAGCCAGCACAGGCAGAAAAGTCTGTGAGACTCCTATCTCCAATAAAAACTACTTAAAAACCCTAAAAATTAAGAAAAGTGAGGGAAGCAGTTGGGTAGGAGGGGTGGGTGAGAATGTTGAAAGGGGTGACATTGATCAAGAGGCACAGTACTCATAAACTGCTGTGTTGATGTGTTGAGTTGTTACTCCTTTGTACAACTACCTAAAGAAAATTATCTATATCTATATTCATATCTATCTGGAAGTGGCCCTGTGGCTTAAGTTGTAGAGTGCTAGCCTTGAGCAGAAGAAGCTCAGAGACAATGCTCAAGCCCTGAGTTCAAGTTCCAGGACAGGTGCACACAAAAAAATTAAAGTTATTTTAATGCTTGGTCTCTGTTTCATTTTGGGGGAGGGGCGTTTCTCCATTTTCTTCCTCTTCCAGCTATCTCCATAAACAAGAAGTTTAAAAAGATACACAAGAGAGTACATGAAGGGAGTGAGAGGATGGGATGGAGATGGAGGAGAGAGAACTCAATGTATTGATGAAACTCTGAGTGCCCTTGGCAAGGGGTACTGCCAAAAAATGGCAAGTGTCTGAGGGGAGCACTTGTCAGTGATAGCAGTGCTGCATGAATTAGAAGGCTCCCCATGATTGAGGGTCAGGTATGAAGGAGGTGGTATTAAACTTGGAGAAGCTCAGGAAATTGGCTGAGCTGTGCCATATGACTATGATGACCCCTTGTTCTAAAATCACAACCAGGATGAAAGGGAATAGCTGATGGTTATGTGGTCCTTCCAGGGTTGAGAAGTAAGATATTGATGCTGTGGTAGGGGGAAAATTTAGCCCAAAGAAACAGTTTGGCTAGAAGTAGGGTTGTAGCTGGAAACATCAGAGCTGTGAATGGTAGACCTCTTTGCAGCTCTCTCCCTGTGAATGAAGAAAAGGCAACACACACACACACACACACACACACACACACACACACACACACACACACACACACATACCTAGTGTCATTAACTGGATGACATTTTAGCAAGAGACATCAGACCCAGAGAGTTGTAGAAAGGCAGAAAATAAAGCTGAAGATGATGTAGCTGTGTCTTCGTCTCACTGAGAATAAAGTTGGAATGCATAACTTCCCATGTTGTGGGTCAGATCCTCTGGAGCCCAATTGAAAAAATCAGAAGCACATGTGACATGTATGTTCTCAGCCGTGGGAACAGAAGTAACATTCACTGAACACCTCCTATAAGCCAGTTGTCCCGATCTCCCTTCATTGACTGGCTTATGACTATGTGCTGGGTGGGTGGCTTCATTCACCCAACAAACACCAGCTGTGGGCTGGGCCAGCCTCTGTCCTCTTGGCCCCTAATCAGTGTGCAAACCCTGATAAGTGTGGCACATTTGTCCTGGGATGATCCTGCACAGTGGTAACATTGTGTACTTCCTACAATGTGTGGATACATGAGTGTTGCATATATATGTGAGTGTGTGTGTGCACGTGTGTGTAGCAGATGATTAGGCTACCTGTCAAAAGGTTTTAATATAGTATAAGTTGAATGATAACATACTCTCTCCCCTCCCCACTGAAAGGACAGGTTAGGTAAGGCAGAAGGGGAGGGCATGGCTGAGATGGGGAACTGGGTCAGGGGCTGGAACAGAGACTGAGTAAGGAGCTTTAGAATAATCATTTACAAAGAAATGCCCTGGAGGGAGGTGTTGAGCAAGTGTCCTATTGGCAGCCTTGGAGCCACTGGCACACCACCGCTCTCACACCAGCCGCAGCTTAGTGCTCCATGAGATACCCTGGGAGGCGGTGGGCAGTGCAGATCCGCAGTGCCACCTTGCCAGGGCTCTGCTGCCGGCCGGGATGAGGGACACTTTTGGCTCTGTGCTGTTGGAAACTCTTCATGTGATTGGATGCTCTGGATTTTGACCCCGTTGGGCAGCTTGAGCCCAGTGGCAAGGGCTGGAGAAGGGTTTAAATGTGTGTGTGTGTGTGTGTGTGTGTGTGTGTGTCTGTCGGTCTGTCTGTCTGTCTGTGTGTTTTTTAAATGCAAATACTTTGTTTCTATTTTGAGAGGGATTGGCAGCCCTTGTTCAGTGGATGGATGGGTTGTCTCTGGGGAGGAGAGACAGCACTTAAGTCTGTGGGTACAGTGGAACAGAAATCGGAGACTTAAGCCCTTGGGTTCTTCAGGGAACAGACACTCAGAGCAATGCTGTATTAAACGCACACATCAGGGAGAGTGTGCCATTGCAAACCAAGATCCACAGAAAAGAGGTTTTGATTATAGGCTTTTTCCACGACCCTGACTCTGCCCTGCAGAAGTCTAGGGCCACAATTCACTGTCTCACAGGAGGGCACTGCTGATGAGGCTGTGAGGGAGGTGGATGTGCTCTCAGGTCATGTGGGGTAAGGTAGTGTGGGGAAGGGGACATTCATCTCAAGATGGAGAATCAACAACCACCGTGATGGAGACTTTATTTCCCATTGGCAGAACAGTTCACACACACACCTCCCACCGCCACACACTCTGTTGAACACGATGACTCTGCTTTCTGTCCTACTCGGTTTTTCTGTCCCAGTGGACTAAAGATGTGGACCAAATGGGCCAAAGATGTGCATTTGAAAACCTGTGAGGACAAGCATTCAGGATTTGGGGCTTGCTGGCAGCTCCCTGAGAAAGGAACTAACTAGGGAGCTGGAGGATAGCTTTTGTTTTAAAGGATTCTTGCTTTGCTCTCAGAGACAGCCAAGCTTAAAGCTCTTTATACTAACAGGTCCATCCTCTTATGGGAAGAATATGGGCCTAGGATAAATGTTCTCCTTTTGTAATTGAAAATGAGTGCCACAGTGGATATAAGTGGCACTAAACCACTGCCAGAGAAGGATTCTTAGCTCCCATTTTTTGAATCCTTAAAGAATACAAAGCACATAAAAATTATATTGACCAGGACTGGGAAGGTGGCTCAGTGGTAGAGCTCTTGCCTTGCATGCATGAGGCCCTGGGTTTGATTCCTCAGCACCACATAAACAAAAAGAAAAAAGCCGGAAGTGGTGCTGTGGCTAGCCTTGAGCTGAAGAGCTGAGGGACAGCGCCCAGGCCCAGAGTTCAAGCCCCACGACCGGACCCAAAAAACAACAACAACAACAAAAATTATATTGAACAAAGTATGGTATCTGCAAGAGAGGATCCCAATGATGTAACTTTTTTGAACAACTTACAGTTTAACAAAATTAATACTAGGAAGCTAGAAAATGTGGTGTTGGGGGAGTTCAAGGGGAGGATCCAGCTGAATGGAGAGAGGAAAGGTGGGATAATTCAGTCATAATATTCAGTTTACTTATGTGAAAACAGAACTAGGAAAATTGAGGAAATGAGAGGTGTCTGGAGAGATGGGGGTGATGAAAAGAGTGACAATGATGAAGATGCATTGTACTCACCAACTGGCACATTGAATTGAAATCTCACTGTACAACTATGTAAGGACAATAATGTTTTTTTAAGAAAAGATAATATAGTAAGGGGAGCACAGAAATGGAGGGACAAAGGGTGAACAAATACTGCAGTAGTACTCGTTAGACACTATGTTGAAAATGAGCTATGTGACTTGGGTGGGGACGGGAGGGAAAAAACTGGGCGAAAGTGAGAGAAGGGGTGATACTGTCCAAAAAGAAAGGTATTCTTTACCTGACTTAGGTAACTGTAACCCCTCTGTACATCACATTTATAATGACAATAAAAATAAAAATGAAAACATCATGTAAAAAGTGAAGTTAAAACAAATACAGAGCCAAAAACCTTGCATAATATACAAGTTGCATGAGTTCTGCCCTCTTGATTTCAAAACAGGAGGAAGATTCTCTTTCAATTCTTTTAACTTGATTTTCACCGTTTGTGAATATGTCTTGAAAGAGAAGATGCTCAGTGGGAAAAGAGAGAGAGAGAGAGAGAGAGAGAGAGAGGGAGGGAGGGAGAGAGAGTGGAGCAAGAGAGAAAGACAATGCCAGGTGACAGCAGAATGAATATGTTTATGCCAGCCCAGTGCCCAGCACAGGCCTCGGGCACAGCGCATACTCACTGTTTGTGTCTCTCCATCACAGAGGGATTAAGACCCCTCTGAAGCTGGCAGGGCCTTCCGTAGAGTCATAGTGGAGTAATGGGCAATTAGGGCGGTGTTCAGATATCCATAGATAATGACACATTTGGCTTTGGATTGAGAGTCTCTCCAACGCTTTTAGCTTTATGAGTTATTTGCATGATTGTAATTATATAAGCCAGAATGGAAAATAAAATCCAGGAGCTGTTGATTTGCTTTCTTCAGCATTCTTCTTTTCTACAAATCAAATATCTGATTCCCAGTTCTCTATTCCCATTCCTACACCTGCCAGACAGTTACCACATAGGGGAGGAAACTTGGTGTGGAGGAGGGAAGAGTAGGAAGGGAGACAAAATTGATTGAGTTTCTGCTATTAACTAGCAACTGTGTTGGCATATGTGTATATTATCTTCTTTTTTCCATTGTCAGCATTGTTCTCCCTCTCCTTAGTCCTCCTCCATCTTTGTCACATCTTAAGGATTAGGAAACTGAGAAACTGAGGCTTAAAGAAGACCATCAATTATCCAAGGTCTCGTTCCTAAAATAAATGAAATTGTGACTTCAACTCAGAACTGTTGTTCTTTTTCTTTGACTTTGTGTTATGGTGACTGTGCTAGGGTCTGAGCTTTTAGTTCTGGAAGTAAGACTGTCTGCTCTATGGAGTGCTTGGTCAGAATCATCAGAAGGGAGACTAACACACATCTTTCTTTCATTTGACAACGATGAAGATAACTAACATGTATATGGCATGGTCATGGCTTTCCACAGAGCCTCCAGAGTTTAATTCAAGATAATATGGCCAAATAGATGGCAAAACTAGAACTCAAACCCAGAGCTTTTGACTTTTAATTTGATCTGTTATTTTAAAGTGTTTCTCCCAGCTAGCTACTTGGACAGAGGAGAGACTGGCTAAGTTTGGGTGTGAATGTTTGTGCATCCGGAGACTCTGGCTAGACTGGATGGCTCTTCTGAGCTTCATCCATCTCTGGTTGTCAGCAAAGAGCCTGCCTTTCTAATTGCTTCTCAGAATCACCAGGCCACAGCGTGGTTATTGAACAACTGAGTCAATCTACACTTGGATCTTAAAGTTGTGTAAAACCTTTGTAACCTTTCATTTTGGCCTGTGAGTCATACAGTCCCGGGAACAGAGAATCTTTCCTTATACCCCTTGTCCTCCACATATTTCATGTAGAAAGCATTGGTTATTTAAGCCCCTGGTTATGAGAGAAAATAACTCCTGTACCCAGCACATTATGCATTTCTGGCACAGTAGGCTTGAAAGATCCATGATAGCTTGGCAAATAACTATTCTCTTGCAGTGTCCTAGGTAAACCTCTCTGTAAGAGGATGCTGATTTGGATACCTCACAATCATGCTCTGCACAGAATTCCCCACCTCCCCAACTCAACTGATGCTGACTGATGCTCTTCCTAGACCATAAGCAAGTACAGAGAGCCATAAGGCTGGATGGAGAACTGTGTGGTGAGCCTGTGTGGGCCTGGGAAGTAGCCA
Organism: Dipodomys ordii; assembly: GCF_000151885.1. Lineage (NCBI taxonomy): Eukaryota > Metazoa > Chordata > Mammalia > Rodentia > Heteromyidae > Dipodomys > Dipodomys ordii. The sequence goes on along the minus strand of NW_012267371.1, from coordinate 548,530 downwards.
ACTACCCGAAGATGGGTCCAGAGTAGGGAGTAGCGTTCTATGGAAAGGCTCTTCATTTTCAGGTTGAGAAACCTAAATCCTAATCTCTTCTTCTGATGATTTTACAAAAATCAAATTACGTGACAGATGTATAGATAAACAGAAGTTCGCAACCAAAGCAAGTTCTGGAATGAAGCTGATTTTTTTTAATGGCTATTAGCTTGATAATCACTCACCAGGAATAGCTTCCAGGCAGACCAAACCCATGCATAAGTGAGCCCACACCCATGCTCACCAACACCTAGTTGGCAGGTATAAAAGGGGACCCTGATAGACTCCGAACAGCGCAGTTCAGTCTCCAGACTCTTCTCGTCTCAGGAACCTTTGACTTTACTCGCTGGGAAAAGGCATCATGAGTTGTCAGATTTCATGCAGATCTCGAAGAGGAGGAGGTGGAGGCGGCGGAGGAGGATTTAGGGGCTTCAGCAGTGGCTCTGCTGTGATCTCTGGAGGCAGCCGGAAAACAACCTCCAGCTTCTCCTGCTTGAGCCGTCATGGTGGAGGGGGTGGAGGTGGAGGCTGCTCTAGCAGTCAGAGTCTTGTTGGCCTTGGAGGGTCCAAGAGAATCTCCATGTCTGTGGCTGGAGGCGGTGGAAGCTTTGGCTCCGGTGGTGGATTTGGTGGCCGAGGAGGTGGCTTTGGAGGCGGCGGTGGCTTTGGAGGCAGCAGTGGCTTTGGAGGCGGCAGTGGCTTCGGAGGAGGCGGCAGTGGCTTCGGAGGAGGCAGCTTTGGTGGAGGTGGTGGCTTCGGTGGAGGCGGTTTTGGTGGAGGCCGCTTTGGAGGTGGAGGTTTTGGGGGACCTGGTGGCTTTGGTCCTGGAGGACTTCCTGGTGGAGGCATCCATGAAGTCTCTGTCAATCAGAGCCTTCTGCAGCCTCTCAACGTGAAAGTTGACCCAGAGATCCAGAATGTGAAGTCACAGGAGCGGGAGCAGATCAAAACACTCAATAACAAATTTGCCACTTTCATTGATAAGGTGAGTGAGGAAAGGCCACTTCCAGGAGCTGCATTTTCAGTGCTGGTGGACAAGGAAATGATCAGAGATCTGTCACTTCTAGGAGCCACTGGTGTGTGGCCGTCGTAACTGGATTCATACTCCATACGGAAGGGCTGATAGCTTTGCAGGCATGCCTTCCACCACGGCCCGTGGTTAGCAGTTGCATTTTAGATTTCAGTCCAAATAAATAATGTTTGTGGAGACTTCTGATAATCATAGACAAAATGGATAGAGGCAAGGAATAGCAAGCAGGTCAAACTGAGTGACAGTAGGTTTTGAAAGAAAGAGATGTGATTCTCTTTCTAGTCTCTTCTCAGGTAGATTTTTTTTTGGTGCCCATACTGGGTTTTGAACCCAGGGTCTGGGTACTGTCCCTTGGCTTTTTCACTTAAGGATGGCATTCTACCACTTGTATCACAGCTCCACTTCCAGCTTTTTGGTGGTTTATTGGACACAAGAGTTCCAGGGTCTTTCCTGCCTGGGCTTGCTTCAAGCTTTGATCCTCCAGTCTTAGCCTCCTGACTAGCTAGGTTGTGATTCTCTTATTAAGTTCTGAGAAGCAAAACTTGAAATAAGTTCTGAGAAGCAAAACTTGAAATAGTTGCTTAGTGATGAATGAAATTCCAGCGTACAAGAGAAGCAGTTTCATACCCATGAAGTCTTTATTTGCGTTACTTTGGGGTGTTTTTGGGTTTTCTTCTGTTTCAAGGCAGACAAACCTGTCTTGGTTCCTTAGGCAGGAATTAATAAGGATTAAAAAAAAAGTCTGAGGAGTCTTGCCCTCCAGGTCTCGCATTCTCAGCTCACTAAGTTGAAGTGCCAGCAGATGCTTGACATCTTCAGGATTTATGGAACCTTGGCAGGGAGGGCAATTAGGATGCAGAAGAGAAATGGCCTGGAGTCTCAGAAGTGGCTGCAAAACATGCAGTGGGCATGAAGTAGGAAGGAGAGTTCTGTGCATGGAGATGACCAGAAGCAGCATTAGGAGTCAGTAGAACTTTCCAAGTGTTTGGAAAAAGAGTTCAGGAGCTCTGCCCAGTGAGCACTTTCCAGCTGGTATGAAGTCTTTCTACTTCCTTACTTTCCAGGAGCAACACCATTGCTTTCTGGGATGAGTTTGGCTTGCTGGCCTAGAGGGCAATCCAGATCTTATATGCTTTTCTTCCTCTGGCCATGGCAGGTGCGCTTCCTAGAGCAGCAGAACCAGGTGCTACAGACTAAATGGGAACTGCTTCAGCAGCTGGATGTAGGCTCCCGTTCTACCAACCTGGAACCCATCTTCCAAGCCTACATTGGCATGCTCAAGAAGCGGGTGGATGAGCTCTCTGCAGAAAGTAATTCACAAGATTTGGAGCTGAACAACATGCAGGATCTTGTGGAGGATTATAAGAAGAGGTAGGTGGCCATGGAAATACTAAGTACAGATACATATTGAGCAGAGCTCAATTTGTGGTGATGAAGGAGAGGGACATATCTTTGTTGAGAACATTAGAATCTGAGAGAGAAACAGAGAGAGAGAGACAGAGAGAGACAGAGATAGAGACAGAGACAGAGACAGAGTATATTGGTGATGGGTCTTGAACTCAAAGGGCCTTGAACTCAAAGGTCTGGGCACTGTCCTTAAACTTTTTTGATCAAGGCTGGCATTCTACCACTTGGACTACAGCTCCATTTCTGGATTTTTGAGTGTTTAATTGGAGATAAGAATCTCACAGATTTTTCTACTCAGGTTGGCTTTGAACCATGATCTTCAGTTTTTCAGCTTCCTGAATAGCCAGCATTACAGATGTGAGCCACTGGTAACTTGTTCAGACATCATCTTTTTTCTGTTTGAGAGTGGATCTATAGAAATCCATTCTCATATGAGAGATTAAGTTTCAATTTATACATGTAAAGAGCATTTAATATTCATAGATGATTTGGGTGAATCCAGTAGAAAAAGGGAAAGCACAATAAAGTAGAGCTAATTTAAGCACAGTATCATTTTGTACCACCAGGTATGAAGATGAAATCAACAAGCGCACAACTGCTGAGAATGAATTTGTGACACTTAAAAAGGTGAGTGAGTGAATGGTATGGTTGGGGCAAGTATGTGAAGTATGTGAAGTAGGGCACTTCACATCCTTGCCTGTGTCGAAACATACAGGCTAAAAACCAGGGCATGCAGTAGCAATCAGATAAAGAGGTGAGCATGTCCATGGTATTGACTTAGGAACAAAAGGATCTCTATAGTTCAAGTTTTCATGATATTCTGCATATTTTGCTCCTCATTAATACTCCACTTAAAATTCATTATATAAATCATGAAGAGTGCAAAGACAGAAATCATTTAGTTCTTTTAAGGAGCTGGAGAGGAACGGAACTGGTTTCAGAACATCTGCTTACAGTTGGGTTGTGTGATTAAAGGCTGAGTTAGGAGGCTAAAAGGAGTGAAATTTCAGGTTCTTACAGGGGTCTTGGTGTACAATCCAAGGAAACGTAAGGGAGGTAATATGGAGAAACAGGACAAGAAGTTTGGAGGCTGTGGAAGCCACAGAGGCCATGGTATCCCATCATGAGAACCCATTGTGTCTCAATTAGGGGAGAGAGAGTTTGGTGAAACTTGGCTCCTTGCAAACTCATATGGTCATGAAGGCGTATGAGTACGGATATGAAGTTCCCATCCCCATGGGTGCCTGGTAGAGTGCCTGCTCAATCAGCTCCCATTGACAAGGGACTTATCTGGAGGTGCCTGGGGTATTGAGGAAGCCACTAACCCACACTAGGTGGAGGAGAGCAACAGAGACAAGCTGGGACACGTACATGAAAAATGTGTGTGTGTGTGTGTGTGTGCATGTGTGTTTCACTAAAAGACTCTGACTTCCTTTCAGGATGTAGACAGCTGCTTCACAGGCAAAACAGAACTGCAGACAAAAGCGGACATTCTACAGCAAGAGATTCAATTCCTGAGAGCTCTCTATGATGCCGTAAGGATGCTTGTTTGGGACTGACTCTAATCTCCTCTTCTTCCCACAACAGGAAAAATTTTAGCTAGCTGTTGAAAGACAACAAGGCTGGAATTACGGACTGGCTTACTTCAACTGGTCCCATGCTCCTGCTCCCTAGGGGGCTTCTCGTTAGATGATGAGAGAGGAATTTCCTCCTCTGATATCACAGGAATCGAGACTCCCTTCCCCCTCCATCCCCTGAAAGTCCAGCCTACCTTAGGAAAGGATTTGCCTTGTGCCCATTCAGTTGCCCAATATACGTCAGAGGTCAAAATGTACTCATTCTCCTACCTCCCTCATAAGAAGTAAAGAAAAAAGTATTTTCCCTGGACCAGCTTCTTTTTAGGGGCACTCCCTGGGGAAAGTAGTAGAGGCTGTGAACTCAGAAATGTAGGGGTGTCTCAGAAATGTAGATACCCCCTCCCCAGGAATGATGGCTCTGCCATTTTCCACGCTAAGTGTAAGAGAGGAGACCTCCTCACTGCTCATGAATGTGTACAGGAAGACATGGTCAGACTACCTTTTACGTTGTAGGAAATAGCCCAGCTACAGCAGAATGTCACCGAGACCAACGTCATCCTCTCCATGGACAACAATCGTGACCTGGACCTGGACAGCATCATTTCTGAAGTTCAGAGCCAGTATGAGGAAATTGCCCAGAAGAGCAAGGTGGAGGCCGAGGCACTGTACCATAGCAAGGCAAGTATTAGAGCTATAGAGGAATAGCATATACAGTTCCTTACAGCAAGCTGGGCTTCACCTCAAGCCAGGATGTATAGAGGAAGGTGACTATGTGATTGCCGAATGGGAGTTGGGTATCATTCTCCAGAGTGAGTGTGGAGTGGTCTCCCAAATCCTATGAACACAGCTACCATCTTTAGCTGTGTTGACCATCCCTAGACAAGCTACCAACCCTTCTTTAGCTCAAATCTAAATCTTCTCCAGGATGGATTTCCCCATGAACTCTTCCCGCTTTCTTAAAACAGTATGAGGAGCTCCAGATCACTGCTGTGAAACACGGAGACAGCCTGAAGGATATCAAGATGCAGATCAGTGAGCTGAACCGCATGATCCAGAGACTACAAGGGGAGATCTCACACGTAAAGAAGCAGGTAAGGCCTGGTCTGTGTGATGGCTGAGGGGTTCAGAGGAGAGTAGGGATATCTGTGTATGGCTTGCTCTCTCTCTCTCTCTCTCTCTCTCTCTCTCTCTCTCTCTCTCTCTGTGTATGGGAAGACACTGAGAAATTTTCCTCAATGTACTCCAATCACAATCTGCTCTAAGCTAAATAGAAAATTCAGGTTGTAACAGGTTTTAGAGTGGGTTAAGAGAAATTCTACAGTAAGGATAAGTGAATAGGAAGAATAGTGATCAACTTTTGATTGTCTACATGAGTAGAGGGAGCAATAGAAAATATGGCAAAAGTTGGGGTGATTGCAGATGTAACTTCTTATTTGTGTGTTGTCCCTCAGTTTCACAGAGGGGCAACGAGTGGGAAGGAAATTTGAGTCAGACAATAAGGTGACAGAGGGAGGCAGGAGGAAGATGCTCCAGAAACAAACTTTAACACATTGGTCTGCAACCTCCATTAACTCCAGGGGTATTGGACCCAATACTTCCAATGCCAGTGCTTCTGGCCTCCCACTGGACATTTGCCAGGCAGGCACTCCACTCTGTGCCAATGGAAACCTTCCCTTTGTTTCTCATAGTGTAAGAATGTACAAGACTCCATTGCAGATGCGGAGCAGCGTGGAGAACATGCCATTAAAGATGCCAAGAACAAGCTCCTAGACCTGGAGGAGGCCCTGCAACAGGCCCGGGAGAACCTGGCCTGTCTGCTACGTGACTATCAGGAGCTGATGAACACCAAGCTGGCTCTGGATGTGGAGATTGCCACCTACCGCAAACTCTTGGAGGGCGAGGAGTGCAGGTGAGGGACAGAGGGAGGGAGTAAGGGTACCTTGAGCCATCCTCCTCCGCTTTTCTCTTTGATCCAGAGATAGAGTCAAGGCAGGAAAAAGCAGATAATAAGGTGGCAGTCTATAAGTTGATGGCTGAGAACTTCTATTAACTATTCTTCTTAGAAAGAATTTCAGGGCACAAAGCCTTGAATGCAAGACAGGATGATGATCCTGTCTGTCACTGTCCTGTGAGGGCCCCATGGGGAAAGCCAGTTGTACTTTTATCAATATGGAAAGAATAGCAAAGCATATCATAATATGTTAAATTGAGACAGTAAATGTGGAAACAGAATTGTCTTAGGCCAAAACCTTGGCCTCGAAGTCTACAGGATGGGAGGCCTTCTCCTCTCTCTACAGTACGATCTAGAATAGGAGTAATGCAGCCTGCCTTGTCCAGAGAGGACAGACCTGGTTCTGTGAAGCTTTTCAAAACAACAAACAGAGCTAGTTGCTAACCTTCAAAAGAAGACCTTTTTTTTTTTGGTAGTATCTGAATCCTTTGTCATCAGTCCTTAGTGACCTAACATAGCTGATGTAACTAGTAGGGAAAAAGTCACCTTGGGTTATCAGCAAAACAGTCTTTGACAGAAAATGCCCTTGACCCAGCTTAGAAGGGGAAGTAGGAAAGGCTTCAGTGGATTCTGAAGAGGGAGAGAGAAATAGGCAGGCTGCAAAGAGCTGCAGATTTTTCTGTATGGCATGTTCCTGGTGCTGCGACATTTCAAAACTTTGGGCGTTGCATGTATTATACAGTTTCCTTGAGATGGATTAAATTATTATTATTAATAATAATAATTTTGATGGTGGTGGTACTGGAGTTTGTACTCAGGGCCTCTAGTGTTTGCTAGGCAGGTGCTCACAACTTGAGCCATGTCTCCAGCCCTAAGATGGATTTAAATACAAAATGGGTTCCACAGTTAGCAATGGATCTGCTTTTCAGTCACTCTGGCTCAATAATGCACTTGTTCATTTTAATCAGAACAAAGAAAAAGATTTTTGAGATGGATTGAGGTACCAGACTATGCCGAATTGTGAGGTCTGTCACCCTCTCTGTCACCCAGAAGCACCCAGTGGCTGATTTTAGTGGCTAAGCTGCACATTTATAGGCAGAAGTTGTAAAAACAAGATGCATGCAGAATTTCAAGTGCTCAGCTACAACTTTGTTTCTCTCTTCCTGACAGGATGTCTGGAGAAATCAGCAATGATGTGACTGTGTGTAAGTCATGGGGTATGGTCATGTCCTGTGGGGCAGTGTGTGGGCAGAGGAGGATAGACACTTCAGTGATCACAATGGCCTGGTAACACGCTCTCTCTTGCAGCTGTGACGAGCAGCACCATTTCTTCAAGTGTGGCATCCAGGGCTGGTTTTGGAGACTCTAGTTCTGGAGGTAAAGGACCCAGTGGAGGAAGAGGAGGAGTCAGCTCTGGAAGCAGCAGTTATGGCTCTGGAGGCCGAGGACCAGGCTCTCAAAGTGGCGGTGGAGGAAGCTGGGGCTCTGGCAGTGGCTCTGGAGGAGGCTACGGCTCTGGCGGAGGCTCCAGAGGAGGCTCTGGCTCTGGAGGCGGCTACAGTTCTGGAGGAGGCTCCAGAGGAGGCTCTGGCTCTGGAGGAGGCTCCATAGGAGGCTCTGGCTCTGGAGGAGGCTATGGTTCTGGAGGAGGCTCCAGAGGAGGCTCTGGCTCTGGAGGAGGCTCTGGCTCTGGAGGAGGCTACGGCTCTGGCGGAGGCTCCAGAGGAGGCTCTGGCTCTGGAGGAGGCTATGGTTCTGGAGGAGGCTCCAGAGGAGGTTCTGGCTCTAGAGGAGGAGTTTCTACCTCTGGAAAGAGTGGAGCTGGCTCAGAGGAAGGTTGTGGCTCTGGCGTGACCTTTTCTTTTAGATAAACATAGGGTCTCTTTCTAACTCTTCCACTCCAGAATGCAGAAGCCTGTTTCTGTACCTCTAACCAATAACAAGTCAAATTTCAAACCTCCAATAGTGTTTTGGAGGAAGTGTGCCTACACACATGGTTTTGAATGATTGCCTCTTTGAAACAGTTAGAGCCAGTGATATCTCACTGTGTTCTGGGGGAAGAATTTACATTGCCCAGTATGTCTCTAGCCACCTCCAATCTCCTGTGCCTCTTTGCCTGATCCTTTTAGTGCTCCTTCTCCAGAATGGTGCTCTACCAAGGACTGTAGGGGATCCTGTGCTTCTGTGTACATAAATGCCTCAGTGGATTCTGCTTTCTGAGTGCTGTGGTTTAGGTGTCTGCATAATAAACTTTGTTTGCAACTGGTTTCATGTATTGTCTGTTTGATGTCAGTAGCTGGGGGAAGTGCAGGCCATAGGAAAAGGAGGTATGGGAATGGTGAGGGAGCGGTTTCTGAGCCCGGTACTGCTGGCTCACACCTATAATCCTAGCTACTTAGGAGGCTGAGATCTGGGTACCACCAGGCCAGGAAGAAAAGCTCAAGATACTCTCATTTCAAATTAACCACCAAAAAGCCAGATGTGGAGGTGTGGCTCAAGTGGTAGAAAGCCAGCCTTGAGCTAAAAAGCTAAGAGACAGTGCACTGGCCCTGAGTTCAATACCCAGTATGGGCACTCAACAAAGAGGGACTCCTGAGGGTGATGTGGCTTGTTAGTGAAATGAGTCCCTTCCTATAGATTAGTCCACTCCTTCCCTTCTCCACAGCTTAGCATGCCCCTTTCCTAGGCAACACAAGGCCCAGGTAGTAAATGCGGTAAATAATCAACTTCCAACCCCCTTTGCCTTGGGATGGCACTTCTCTGGGGCAGCTACCACAATAGAAGCCAGCAAGAGCCCCTTAGAGTGACCTTCAGTTCTGGGCAGCAGCATGCCCTTTATCTACTAGTTGGATAGCAGCCATAAATCCTAGTCTGCCATGATGAAGCCCCTGGCCCATAGGCCCACACCAGGGACTCTGCCTCCTAGCCTCTTCTAGGCTCTCCTAAGCCTCCTAGGTTATATAGATCACCCCAGATAATAGCCAGTGCTTCTTCTCATTCCTGCCTTGTGAGAAGGAGTCTTGGCAGCACCCCTTTCCTGGAAATAAACCTTTCTTTGTTTTCTGTACTTGGATGTCTGCGTGGTTCTCTGGCAAATCTACTTAATCTTATTTAAGCTATCATGGCTGGAGAATCTGAGTGTTTCCTTCTGCGAGGGAAGGGGTGGGGCTGGGCCTAGAGTGCTAGCTGGGCATGATGGTTCCAGAAAGTTCTTGGCAGACTGGGGGCTATAGTATGGCCGGGCACTAAACAGTGAGAAAATTCCCTTAGGGAGAAATACTGATGGTGAGGGGCCTTCTCCCACAGCCTGCCCTCCCCCTTTTTGACAAGTGCTTTCTCCGAGGTCACTTTGCTGAAGGCAAACCAGCTTGCCCCTGCAGTGGCCATCTAGGGTTTTGCAGCTCTGTCTTTCCAAGTCTCTCAGCCTAACATTGGTTCTGGCTTCCTACATCCCCATGGGCAATGTCTCCTGGACACTGTTTGTGCAAGGCTGAAGAGGATGCTCAAAGTGCCTGGAGCGTTCGACATGGTATCCACAACCACAGGTTTCTGTTTGCACACCAAGCCATCCCAACACGACGTACAAAGCACCCTTCTTTGCCCCAATTCCATGGGAGGGGGTCCCAGTCAGAGTAGCCTCCTCCTGTGGGCATGGAGATAAATCTGCAAACGTAAAACCTAAAAAGACCTTATCACCTGGCAGATGTTTTCAGGAATGGTTGAGCAGGTGGGGTTGGTATTTTCCTGGCTAGAGTAGCCCAAAGGGGAGTTAGATCAGCTTTATCTGTGTGGCATTCATACACAGCAGACATGGCTTAAAACAGCTCAGCAAACAATCTCTACTTGCCCCACGCTAAGACTCTACCTCAACCTGAGGCCTGGTTGAGTCCATGACCCTCTTCTTGTTCCCAGAATAGGATGAGGTGATTGAGAGATGCAGGGGGATTTGCAGAGAGTAGGTACCTTCCCTGGACCAGAATAGCCAGGACCCTGGCTTGAAAGGTGAGCAGTTAGGTGACTGCACAGAAGGAGGAGCATCCACAGGTATCACATGACCCAGGCCTCAGTGGTCCAGTGGGCAAGGTCTGTGGAGGGGACAGTACAAGCTTGGAAGGAGAATCACAGTTTTAGGGTGCACCCATTACATAAATGTAAACATAACCTTGAACATAGGTCCCTGATATATGTGAATGGAAGGCAGCTTTAGCAGCCAGTGAATTTGAATGTCCCATTGAGGTCCAGAAACAGGTAAGGTTCAGTGTGGGGGCATCGAGATCCAATCCGGTCTCCAGCTCCCAATTCTTGCTGTAATTAAAGACCTTGGGAACACTGAGCCGTTCTGATAACATGGACAGGGAAGGAGGTGAGGCAGAGCAGCGGTCAGTGGTCTGCCTGTCTGATCTCTGCTCTGTTCTCAGCTCTTCTCTTCCAACCCGCTGATGCAGGCTCTCTGGCTCCAGATCCACTCAGACCCGAGCTGCTTTCATGCTATACTGGAATGGCAAAAGTAATCCTGACCTTTGATGCAATGGGATATAGATAAGTGTGAGACTCTCAGAGGTATTGGGAGAGGAAACTAGCCTTGCAGAAGCACTGCTCCCTTTCCAAGTAATTATCAACGGTGCTACACCCTTCCACAGAGCCCTCTGTTCTACTTCCGACAAATTTGAGGGTTGACTTTTCAGGGCTTGGGCCCAACAAAATGAATTTAATAAGCTCCATTTCCATAGGGAATAGAACTAAAGACTGATATTCTGGCTGATTGCCAGTGGCTCACATCTGTAATCCTAGCTACTTAGGAGGCTGAGATCTAAGGATCATGATTCACAGCTAGTTGGGGCAAACAAATCCAAGGTACTCTATCTCCACTTAATCATTAAAAAAAAAGTCCAGAAATGGAAGTGTGCTCTAGTGATAGAGCACTAGACTTGAGAAGAAAAAGCCAAGAGTCTGAGTTCAAGTTTCAGTACTGGCACATGTATGTATGTGTGTATGCACACACATGTACAAACACATAAATGGTTGACATTCTGAGATGCTACAGGATATTTGGAGCTAGTCACCACTACTTTGCTGCTCTGATGTCTTTAAATGAATATAGAAGTAAAGATGTGCTGGTGCCAGTGGCTCATGCCTGTAATCCTAGCCACTCAGGAGGCTAAGATCTGAGGATTGTGGTTCTAAGCCAGCCCCGGCAGAAAAGTCTATAAGAGACTCTTATCTCCAATTAACCACTCAAAAACTGGAAGTGGTGCTGTGGCTCAAGTGGTAGAGTGCTAGCCTTGAGCACCAAAGAGGCTCAGGGATAGCGTCTAGGCCCTGAGTTCAAGCCCCACAACTGACAAAAAAATCTTCATGCTCTAGGAAAACCTTAATTAACAAGGATAGTAACAGGAAGGCATTAGTATGATGACATTAATAAACAATACTAGGAACTGGGCACTGGTGGCTCATGCATGTAATTCAAGCTACTCAGGAGGCAGAGAACTGGGGAGCACGTTTCAAAGCCAGTAGGAAAGTCCATGAAACTCAATTAATCACAGAAAAAAACCTGGAAGTGATGCTTCTAGCTTTGAGCAAAAAGAGCTTAAGGACAGTACCCAGACTCAGACAGAGTTCAAGGCCCAGGACTGGAAAAAAATATAGTAGGGATTTTGGTTATACAGGGAAGGCAGGGGTGGAAGCTAAGTCTTACAGGAGAGTTTAATTCCAAGTGAAGTGAGGTAAGTAGAAAAAATCTAAACATTATATTGTGGCTGGGAAGGGGCAGGAAAAATGAAGAAAATTTAATACATATGCACATACAAAGTAAGAAGCAAAACAACAACAAAAACTAAGACAACACACACAAAATAAAACCCTCTGACCAAAGAGTGTTGTTCAGGAATTGAGTTACCAGTTAGGAATGTAAGTAACAAGGAATAATTAGAGATGGGGGAACAGGGGTAGAAGAAAATATGGACAAGAAAATAGTTCTACTTATAGCTAGAAGGAAAGTGTAAATGGGGAAGGGCTACAGAAAGGGGATAAAAATATGATTTAAAATTGAACACTGAATGATGGATCTTGGAGAAAACGAGGGTAGGGAAGAAACAGTACTAGACAGTGAATGGGAGAGAGCAAATGACTTATATTTAGTAGTAAAAAACCTAAAAAGTAAATGGCCTATATGAGTTATATAAAATAAAAGCAAATAAAAAAATCAAAACAACAGAACAGCAACAAAGACAACATACTAAATAAAATGACTATCTACCTACCTTAGGTCTACCCATCTGTCTATCTGTCTACCTATGTATCTAGTTTGGTGCAAGAAATCACAACGTTTATGTCTGGGTGGGAAGGCTCTGTCCCCCTTCAGTAAGGAGGAGCCAGGAGGCAGGTCCCGGTTAACAGTGAGCACTTCATAATCCTCAGGTTCAAAGCTTCATTACCACCCTGGCCTTAGGTGATAGGATTCTCTTGTCAGGGAGGGAGGAGACATACCCATGCTTTCAGAGTCTCAGCCTTTAGTGGCGCCTCTGCCACACCCAGGCCTTTGCTTTGTGATTCACTGGGGGAGTTCCAAGCCTACTCTATTGCCAGCTGTCTGGAGCAGCAGTCTTTGGCTCTCAGCTGTCTCTAATGGTGTTCTGCTGGGCATTATGAGTAATCACTGTATTCCTCTGTGGGCAAATACAATGGCAATCACACCTCTCACTGTGGTTTCGATAGCATTTTCCTGGTGACCTGTGATGGTCACCCTTTGTGCGTATGCATGGGTACATGTATGCATTTATATGTGTGTATGCATAGATGTGAGCACACGAATGTATTTGTGTGACAATGTCTTTGGGGAATAGTCTATTCAAATCTTATACAGAATTTTAATGGGTGGCCTGATGTTCAATTATTGAGTTGTAGGAGTACTTTATATATTTAGATAATAGTTGTCAGATAGATGCATTGAAAATATTTTTCCACGTATGGACTTTTCCCCTCCACTTTCTGAATAATATAAATAGCAGAAGTTTTTGATGTTGATGAATGCCAATTTATCAATTTTGCCTTATAGTTTAGACTTCCAGTGTCCTAACAAAGCTTGCCTACGTACTGGTCACAAACATTTTCTCAAAAACATAAATCTTTATTTTCAATGTCTCTTAATTCCATTGCTTAGATTGAGGATTCCAAATATTAGTTATTGTATATGATGAGTCACATTTTATTTCATTCTCCAAGCGGGTAACCAGTTGTTAAAGGTTTTTGAATTAAGGGTCTTGTATTGGTTAGGTAGGCACTCTACCACTTGAACCATGCCCCTAGCCCTTTGTACTTTAATTATTTTTCAGATAGAATCTTGTGATTTTGCTTGGGCTACCCTCTGTAATCATCCTACCTCTGTCTCTGGTGTAGTTAGAATTGCAAGCACGGAACAATATGTCTAGCTTGTTCTATGAGATGAGATGAGGAAACTTCGCTCTGTCTATCCTTAAACCACAATCCTCCTATCTCTTTCTACCAAGAAGCTGGGATTATGGGTATGAACTTGATCTAATTGTTTAAAAGACTGTTATTTATTTGTTGAGTTCCTTGCAATTTTGTTAACTATAAAATGAGTAAATGTGTTTAGGTCTTTTCTTGGATTCTTTATAGTTTCATTGATCAAAGAGCATATTTTAAGACTTCCATCACACTGATTTGAGATGGTGCTTTGAATAATCTTGAAATGATGGAGTACAATCCTTCTATTTTTTTCTTTTCCAAATTTATTTTGGGTATTTTTTAGGTTTTTTTGAATTTTCATATAAATTTTTATTATCAGTTGTGAATTTCTATCAAGAAATACCAATATATTTTGGTTGAAATAATGTTGCATTTATAGGTCAGTGTGGGGAGATCTGATATTTTAAGCATTTTGAGTCTATAAACATACTATTCTCTTTATGACTTTAGTTCTTTCATTCTTTTCCGCAATGTTATATACTTTGTTGGTGTACTGGTCTCATATATATCCTGATAAAGTTATTAGGTATGTTATGTTTTTGTGTCATTGTAAATGACATTAAAATTTTAAACTTGTTACTTGTTGCTAGTATATAGTATTAGGATTTTAAAAATGGATCCTGTGAACATACTGAATGCACTTACTACTTTCCTTTAATTTTTTAGATTCCCTAGGATTTTATACATATATAATCATGCCATCTATGAATCAAGACAGTTTTGATTTTTCTTTTCTAAACCACTCTTATTTCTTTTGCTTTTTTTTGTTATTGCCATGATTAGGATTTCTGGTACAGTGCTGAGTGGAAACAGCAAGTTGGGAAGAATGCAGTAAAAAAATCAATGCATATCATACAAAATTAAGAAAAGTAAGAGAAGAGGTAGGTTGGGAGAGATAGATGAATGTGTTGAAAGGGATGACATTGATCAAGATGCATCATATACGTAAACTTCTTTGTTTAATGGCAACTCTTTTTATAGCTTCTTAAAGATTATATATGAGTGGAGTCTTTGCTACTCTCAGGCTTACTGAGAAACATGCATGCTTCTGTTATACCACCTGTAATATTAAATGTAAGTTTTTGTTTATTTGTTCTATAGATGAACTTTTTTAAAATTTTTTTAAAATTTAATTTAATTTTATTTGTGAACATACTGTACAGAGGGGTTACAATTACATGGGCAGGATAATGCATACATTTCTTACCAAGCATTGCAGCCTCCT
>NW_012267371.1:524422-531925 GCF_000151885.1 Dipodomys ordii | reverse complement strand
CATTGTTGGTGGGGGTATAAACTAGTTCAGCCACTTTGGAAAGTGGTATGGAGGTTCCTCAAAAGACTACATATAGGGCTCCCTTATGACCCAACAATCCCACTTTTGGGCATTTACCCAAATGATTACAAACAAGACTACACTAAAGCTATCAGCACGACTATGTTTATTGTAGCATTATTTACCATAGCTAAGATATGGAACCAACCCAGATGCCTCTCAGTAGATGAATGGATCAAGAAAATGTAGTATATATACACAATGGAATTCTATGCCTCCATCAGAGAGACTCTTATCTCCAATTAACCACAAGAAAACCAGAAATAGATCTGTCTTGAAGTGGTAGAGTGCTAGCCTTGAGCAAAAGAAGCTCAGGGATAGTGACCAGGCCCTCAGTTCATACCTCCTCCTTCCGACATGACATCCTTCATCTTCTTCCTCAGCCTAGATCTCCTCCAATGATTGGGTGAGGGGTGCTTATCCAGTGGGCGAGGCCCCATGTTTAACCTGGCTGAGCAGGGAAGGTACAGGATTAGACTTGGGGAGACAGCTCAGTTTTTCAGCCTGGGTTCAGAGAAAGAGACCTCTTGAGAAATGTCACAGCCCCCTTGTCAGGCAAATTTGTCATCTTAAAAGTGTCCTCTTCCAGATCTGCAGTCTTAAGAAGACTAATGTGATCTCTGTACTTTCCTGGTCTCAACCAAAGGTAGACAAGACAAGTTAGAGACCAAAATATTCTCATAAGCAGTTAGCCAACTAATATTTTTGGATTTGGTTTTTAGTTTTGTGCCAGTCCTGGGGCTTGAACTCAGGGCCTGGGCACTGTCCCTTAGATTTTTCATTCAAGGACAGTGCTCTACCACTTGAGCCACCGTTCCACTTCGAACTTTTTTGCTGGCTAGTTGGAAATAAGAGTTGCATGCACTGTTTTGTCTGAGATAACTTCAGGATCCTCAGATCTTAGCAAACTGAGGAGCTAGGATTATAGGCCTGAGCTACCAGTATCCAGCTGCCAACTAGTTTTGAGTGACTCAAAAAAGGGTCTGATTTTTCTTTTTCTTGCTTCACATTAGCATAGAATTTTTGTTTTCAAAAGCCCTGCATTTCCTATTACCTATATACTATTCCATTGATAGATGTAAATATTTAATTAGTTTTGGATATTTGTTATGGGAAAAGATATATGTTTATACACAGATATAACTGCATATATATTTACAACTGTTTTTGTTTTGGTACAAGATAGAAGCAATTTCCATCTACTATAGAGAAAACCATGGAGCAAGTCTCCCTGAGCCAGCATTGTTTCTAGGTATCATTTGTTATTTCAGCATTGTCTCTCCTGTCTGTCTGTCTTTACATGTGGTCCCTGTGGTCAAGGTCATCCTGGGCCAGGGGTTACAGTAGCAGTCCAAAATCTGTAGACCTAGCACACTGAAAGGCACCAGGCAGCTTGCATACCAGTGGTCAGCAGCTGGTTCCGGTGTTTCTGCTCAGGCTGGCTTGCTTCAACCCTTACACCTTCCCCACCACCTCCCATCACTGTGCCCCCTGGAAAGCCAACTTCAGGAAGCCCAGGAGCTCTAAATCTAAATCTGAGAAGAATGTGATCTGAGATGATTCTGTGGCAGAAAGAATAGAAAGGTCCATGCATAAAATACTGGATGATTTCTTTCACTGTGGTACTTTCTTGCAATCTCTGCCTGGGAGGATTGACTAGCAGAAGTGTCTGCTTTGTCAGAGCAGAAGTGTGTTCTAGCCAGGTGACCTTTGATACCTGTGGTATGTGTGAGAATATTCTGGCCTCTTGGCTGGAATGTACATTACTAGCTGAAAGACATGTGTTACTTCTGGTGTTGGTCATGGTGGCCAGACTTGGCATAGTCTTAGATATATCAGGAGCTCTGGATTTCTCTCTTCCCATGCTCTTCTCATCACCTTCACCTCTTCCTCATTCCAGTACCAGGAGCCCTAGGTGACTGCCAGAAGAAAGGGAGATGACCTTGAAGTAATAAAGATGGAAGTCAATGAACGGATCCAAACATCAATCAGAAGTCACCAGTCTCAAGAAACAGGTAAAAGCTGGACCTCGGTGGCTCATGCCCTAATCCTAACTACACCGGTGGCTGCGATCTGAGGATCGTGGTTCAAGGCCAACCCAGACAGAAAAAAAAATCCACGAGATTCTTATCTCTAATGAACAACCCCAAAAGCTAGAAGTGAAGCTGTGGTAAAAAAAGCTCAAGGGCAAGTAACTCAGGCCCTGAGTTCAAGCTCCTGTACTAGCACAAGAAAAGAAAAGAAAAAGAAAAACAGTGGGGCAGAAGTCACAGTGTGGAGGTAAAGGTAAGTAGCTAGCACCTGTCTAGCTAGCCTGGCTAGCACCAGGGACTTATTTGGGCATAAAGCAGGAGTTGGGCAGCCAAAGGGCTGGACTAAGACTCCAGGTGGACTTCTCTTCAGTGAAGCTAGCTGACCATGAGAACTGTCTCCATCTACCCTGGGGAGCCAGGTCCTGGGATGTTCTCCCTAACCACATGAAAGCAGCTTAGCTATGGTCCCCAGAGCAGCCTATCTGATGCCAGTATGGTTGGTGAGATTTCCCACAGATGATGCTGTCAATTAAAGGTCTCCTTACAGCACCCTCATAATCCCAGCCCCCTCATCACCACCCCCCTCCTCCGGGAAGGACAACTGGGGCTGTGACAAACTTCCCAGCCCAGATCTTTCTGAAGATACTGTGACTCGGCTAATGACCCTGTATTAATTAGATAAGACATCAATTACATGAGCAAAGACTGCCAAGCCAGCACTTTGGGGGTTTTCAAGTTATTTACCCAGTGTCTCTGATTTTGCTGGGGAGAAAATAATTTCTTGCTCCCAGGCAAACTAAACGTACAAATTAGAGCAGTGGCTCTTTTCTGAACCATATAAAGGACAAGACCCAAATCATAGGCCAGTGAGCTGCTTCACAGCTAAGGGTTAGCATCAGAGCGGAGTTCTCTGGCCTGCTCAGCATGAGCCGCCAATTCACCTGCAAGTCTGGAGCTGCAGCCAACCGGGGCTTCAGCGGCTGCTCTGCGGTGCTCTCTGGAGGCAGCTCAGCCTCGTACAGGGCAGGAGGCAAAGGGTTCGGAGGGGGCTTCAGCAGTCGGAGCCTCTACAGCCTGGGGGGTGCCCGGAACACCTCTTTCAATGGCCCCAGCAGCAGTGGCCGGGCAGGGGGCTATGGGTTTTGCCGGAATCGGGCCAGTGGCTTTGCTGGTAGTATGTTTGGCAGTGTGGCCATGGGGTCCTCGAGTCCATCCATGTGTCTACCTGGAGGTATCCACCAGGTGACCATCAACAAGAGTCTCCTGGCCCCCCTCAATGTGGAGCTGGACCCTGAGATCCAGAAAGTTCGGGCCCAGGAGCGGGAGCAGATCAAAGTGCTGAACAACAAGTTTGCTTCCTTCATTGACAAGGTGGGTATAGGGACAGCCATCCCCCCCACCCCGCATGTCTCCTTATCTGGAACAGAGGAAAGGGGGGCACCTTCCAGGAGGGACACTGTGGGAACCCTAATGCTCCAGTGAGGCCTGAGACTGGCTGCAAGGGATTTGAGAGTATGCTTGAAGTTGGAATGACATCAGTGGGAAACCCTGGTGGTATGGGTTTTTATCCTGTGTCTAAATGAATACACAGGTGTCTGAGTATTTGAGCGTTTGCAGTATTCCTGTCAAAAGACAGAAGTTCCTGTATGTACTTACCTTAGTGAGAAAATTTCTAGACCCCTTCCAAAACCTCTTAAGTGTTTCTTGGATTTTTTTTTGCCACTTACCCCTTGGAATGTGCTCTTTTGTCCATTTTCTTGTAACTATTTTGTTTGCCCTGGGCTACCTTGAACTTATGAAGTGGAGACTGGGGAAGTCATCTTCAGTTTAACCGTGTCTGTCCGTTAAGCTCATTTCTTGCCTCATGGTAGTAAAATGATATTAATATTAATCACGAGCATTTCTTTATCTGTCACCCTGGAATCTGCTGGTTGGAACCAGCAGGACACTTTCTGACAATGTCCTGCATCACAGAGTTGAGGGGTGGGGGTAGAAGGATACAAGGAACTAGAAAGTTTCATCTGGGAAGGAGGATGAAGAGTAGGCAGTTTCAGCTCATGAGACTTTGAAGCCAGGCAGAGGAGGGGCCAGAGGCAGACAGGGACCTCTAGAACTCTAGGAGCCCAGGAGTGTGTGTTTTGATAAGTTCTTTAGGTAATGCTTGTGCACGATCAAGTTTGGAAACTATTGGAGACTGACTGGTTCCTACCAGTCTTAGGAAATAAAAACTTCCTGGGCTTAGGAAGTCAGTAAGGTGGGTGGTGAAGTATGAATAGTTTTCCAGACTGAAGTGGGCCATAGCAATCCCTTAGGAGAGGGAACACATGCAGGATGATAGGTCTTATCTGGGGATGGGTGCTTTCAAGCAAATGGAGAGAGGCTAGGCTGCCAGCTCTGAGCAGAGGGGCCCAAGAACAGGAAGGTCAGCACGCTTGTGTGTACCAGGACTTGTCTTCAAGAGGCAGCCCAAGCTGAATACACACATTGGGCCTGGCAGGTGTGGTGTAGACAGGGAGGAAGCAAGTGTCTAGGTCTTGACAAACAGAGGAAAATGAAGATGCTGGAGCCCATCTTGATCTCAGAGGCTGCCTCCTAGCCAAGCACCTCTATTGAACAAAGGGTTCTAGGTTGGAAGGTGGCTTGCAAGGGTGGGAAATCCTCTTCTGCCAAGAGCCAATTGGATATTTATAATATTATGGTGTGGCTCATACAAGATTATGGACCTAGGCAGAGGCCTAAAAGCAGCCTAAGGGAAGCATTGCATGTCTGTCTTGTCATACACTAAATGACTTTGTAGGTCTCATACAGCCTGCGGGCTGGTCATCCTCTACTTGTGTCAAATAGAACAGAAGGAAACCTCCTATCTTTCTTTTCTTCTCCTTTTTCTTTTGAAACCATTGACTGGGGGTGATTTCTAGGCGGACTGTTAATTTGGGTTCCAGGTGCGCTTCCTGGAGCAGCAGAACCAGGTGCTGGAGACCAAGTGGGAGCTGCTGCAGCAGCTGGACCTGAACAACTGCAGGAAGAGTCTGGAGCCCATTTATGAGGGCCACATCAGCAGCCTGCGGAAGCAGCTGGAGACCCTGTCCGGGGACCGGGTGAGGTTGGACTCGGAGCTGAGGAGCATGAGGGACGTGGTGGAGGACTACAAGAAGAGGTTAGTAGGGTCCTGGTGCCCAGACTAATTACCTCTGGGGCTGTGCTTTCCCAGCAGGCACTGAGACAGCTGCCTCTGAATTCGAGGAGAGCAACCCGGTGGCTAGACAGTGGACAAAGCCTCTCAGGCTCTGCCAATTCCCAGCTTGGCATGCTTCCCCTTCTTCTCCCTACTAGAGAATCCCTGTGTGTGTATATCCCAGATTTCTGGTTCCTATGCTCACCTAATTTCAAGGAGACCCTGAGCAGGGCAGAAGGTGTTGGGTTCTCTGAGGTCCTGCACATTTGAGACATGCCCCTTCTTCTATAGTTCTTTGTGGCTCCTGCCTTGGGGATGATAGGGAGTCATTGGTAAGGGTATCAGGCATCCAGACTTCCCAAGAAGCATGGATAAGGGGGGGTGTGGGCTGGCATGTTCCTGCTTTAGATGCTGAAAGGGAGAAGAAGAACCAACTTAGTCTCCAGACATCAGAGAAAATTCAGATCCACTTGTCATTAGCTGTGGACTGGGACCCTAGCCACAACTTGGCTAAGTAGTCTTAGTCAGTTTGGAGAGTTGCCAAGATGTAGAACAATATCCATTAAAAATATGTATTATGGGGAGACAAGCACTGGTGGCTCATGCCTATAATCCTAGCTACTCAGGAGGCTGAGATCTGAGGAGTGTGTGGTTTGAAGCCAGCCCAGGCAGGAAAGTCTGCGAGACTCTTACCTCCCATTAACCACAAAAAAGCTGGAGGTGGAGGTGTGGCTCAAATGGAAGAGCGTTAGCCTTGAGCACAGAAGCTCAGGGACAGTGTATAGGCCTTGAATTCAAGCCCTGAGACCAGCATGCTCATGCTCGCCCCCCCCCCGCCCCTGCCCCTGCCCCTGATCTTCTCACTGGTGCTTTTCCCACAGGTATGAAGAGGAAATAAACAAGCGTACAACTGCAGAGAATGACTTTGTGGTGCTTAAGAAGGTGAGGTGGGGCTGGGAAGGTGGCTCAGTGGTAGAGTGCTTGCCTTGCATGTGTGAGGCCCTGGGTTCGATTCCTCAGCACCACAGAAAAAGCCAGAAGTGGCACTGTGGCTCAAGTGGTAGAGTGCTAGCCTTGAGCTGTAGAACTGAGGGACAGCGCTCAGGACAGAGTTCAAGTCCCAAGACGGACCTAAAAAAAAAAAGAAGGTGAGGTGGGTTTCTGGCCTTGGGTCCCCAAGGGTGGGTACAGAGTAAGAGCAGAGGAGGGATTCAGGCCTGTCTTCCTCACGGAAGGGACTGGAGTAGGAGACGGAGATTTGCTGCCTGGGACATCTTGGACACTTGATGACTGACCAGTGCCAATCTCTCCATCAGTTTCTAACTTTTGTGTAAATGGAAACAGGACTCCAGCTGAGCTGTCAGTCTCCAGCTCCTGTCCTTGTGCCGAAGCACAGGATGCTCTCTGAGAGGGTAGGGATGTTCCTTCTACTCATTACTGGTAAATTGCTGTGGCTGTCATTGGCTCACTGACTGCTCAGTGACCCTTCACGTGGAGGAGCTGGCTCCTGTGCTAGGACTTTGGGAAAGAGACAGAAGGCCCAAGGATTTTGTTCAAGGTCTTGAGGTGAGTCCTAGCTGAAAGTTATGTTCCTGCTAGCCAGTCTTTATTCTCTGAGGCAGTTAGATGCAGAGAGCTGGGATGTCATTGGGGAAGAGGCTTATCAGGGCTTAAAGAAAGATGGTGTCAGGTGCCTCTGGTTCTCCTTAGGATGTGGATGCAGCTTACATGAGCAAGGTGGAGCTTCAGGCCAAGGTGGATGCTTTGGATGGAGAAATCAAGTTCTTCAAGTGCCTGTATGAGGGGGTAAGGCTGCCCTGCACGCTTCTGGCTCTGTCTTCCGTAAGGACAGATGTGAGATGAGTGGTCAGTTACCTTTCAGGAAGCTTAAGAGCTCAGGATCTCCAGCGTTTGGGGGCTTTGTGGATCAAAGACAGAAGTGCTCATCTATCCCGGTGTTTACCAGTTCCTGTGTGACCTCTGATGTCCTGCTGTCACAACTTCCAGGACACCATGGTCCTTCAGGGAATCTCACTAACTTCAGCCAAGCATATTCTCATTCCTGATCATCTTTTTGTCCTGCAGTTTGAGGTGTTTCTTGGGGTATTGGGCAAGAATCCCCAAGGGGATGGGGACTCTTATTTTTTGTAGTTCATTTTTCTTTTTCCTTCCTTCCTTCCTTCCTTCCTTCCTTCCTTCCTTCCTTCCTTCCTTCCTTCCTTCCTTCCTTCCTTC